>NC_057723.1:71407135-71409988 GCF_004010195.1 Chiloscyllium plagiosum
AGTGGTGCTGGAAGAGCACAGCAGTTCAGGCAGCATCCAAGGAGCAGCGAAATCGACGTTTCGGGCAAAAGCCCTTCATCAGGAATAAAGGCAGTGAGCCTGAAGCGTGGAGAGACAAGCTAGAGGAGCCTAGCTTATCTCTCCACGCTTCAGGCTCACTGCCTTTATTCCTGATGAAGGGCTTTTGCCCGAAACGTCGATTTCGCTGCTCGTTGGATGCTGCCTGAACTGCTGTGCTCTTCCAGCACCACTGATCCAGAATGCAGCGATTTAAGAGGCAACTCACCACCACCTTCTCAAGGGCAACTATACACGGGCAATATCTCAGAGTGAACATAAAAAAAACTCTATCCTGCCTATATCCAGCCAACTCATTATTATCCAAGTAGCCACTTATCACATGCTTTATAATAGATTCTAGCATTAACGATTTTGAGCATCTCTCTACTATTAGTATACTGTCCGACTAACATGTCTATAGTTCCCCTTCTCTAGCTCTCTCCCTCCCTTCTGAAATAGTGAGCTGATGTATGCTACCTTCTAACCTCCAGATTCTATAGACTTTTGGCAGATAATTGCCAATACATCCACTACCTCCATTGCAACCTCCTTCATCACTCTGAACATAAAATATCAGACCCACTCATCCACCTTCAGTACCATTAGATTCTCGAACAGAACTCTCTTATGAATACACATGTCCTTCCATTCCAGTAATTGTTTAATTGGTGAGTTTAAATTGATTAGTTTTGTTTCACGAATTGCAGCCTGAACTCCCCCCTACCCCACCCCCCCTGTATATCTCTGCGTGTAAAATTTAACAGATACTCGGTTTCTACATTGCGTGCTTTTCTTCTCAAAGTTTAGACCACTAAAAAAACCTATCCAAGCCACAAAACCTTAATGAACACCTTGCTGTATCTGACAAAGAGAAACAGGGTAACACCTATAATCTACTGTAATTTGCCTCAGTCCTACATAGATCCGATGTTTAAAGAGAGATTAATCACTCACCTTGAATTATGTTGTCTGCAAATAATCACATTTCTTAATCCCTTAAAGTTTAGAAACTAATCACATTTCTTACAGTTAGAAATCCCCCTTTGTGAGTTTTTTTTTATCAACACTTGAATACAGACCTGTAATTAGAGCACCTAAATGAATCAATCCCATTAATTAACTCATTGTTGAATTTGAAATGAGTTCCTGTTCTCAATCCATCAATTTTGGGATAATCCTTAGCCTTCAACTTTGCTTTTTGCACGAATGAAATGTAACTCTTACAGATTTAACCCCATAAAACCTGGTTACTGTTGGGGCCAGGGCGGGTTAAACTGCGCAGTGCGGCACTCTATATCTTGACAAGTGCACTTCTGACCAGAAAGAGCAAAAAACATGTCTTCTGCTAAGGGTGAAAGTGGGCTAAACCCCTGGCACATGCAGAAAGGAATTTAATGGCTGTTCAGATCCTGGTGGCAAACTGTGGTGGTCAAATGTGAACACTACAAGTTGACAAACAAAAATATATACTTAACCTCGATCTTGTAAAACCTACCTTTGATCTCTCCTCTCTATTTTCCAGACCCTGACTCTGATCATTGATTACCCTCCTTCTTAACCCCAGATGAACCTGACCTCCAATCTTCCTCCTTCCACTACCCTGAGCACTAATCTTTCTCTCAGCCCAACAAGGTGTGGCCACTCCCCCACATCTCGAAGCTCCCCTGACCTCCAGGTTCTCCAATCTTCATTCCCCGTCAGTTAAGAGCACCGTCTCTCTTTCCTCCTCAGTTCTGACTTATATACCCTTTACCCAGCCACCAGCCTAGCCCCAACCCCCAGCACCTTTTACCCCATTTGTTCCCCAACCACCTTAAACCAAACCTGAGAAGCTAACCACCTAGTAGTAGGCTGGTAGCTGCACTTGCACGTGCTGCATCAATTGTGTGTTGCCTCTTCCCACATCTCCATCATTAGTTCATGAAGCTTGAGGTCCAATATGCTCAGATTTCACCATCTATGCTCCTGAATGTCAGCCCTGAGCTTCCTCTTTAAACCCCAAGACGCACACAAGCATCTCACTGAACATGTTCGAACATTCAATCAGGCCATGGGCTGCTCTGTGAGCTAAACCCCATTTATCTGTCTTGGGTTCATGTCTTTTAACACTTTCACTGAACAAAAATCCTCCATTAACAACTTTGAAGTTCTGAATCGACTCCTATCCTCAGCAACTATTTGGGTGGAATAATTCCAGATTGCCATTATCCTTTGTATGAAGAAGTGATTCTAGCATCACCTATGAAATGCTGAGCTCTAATTTTAAGCTTTATCCCCATGGCCAAACTGCCCCATCAGCAGAAATAGTTTCTTCTTATATTTCCTAACTTCTGATCGTCCTGGAGCTCAGTTACCAGTGGTGTGCCGCAAGGATCTGTTTTGGGGCCACTGCTTTTATCATCTTTATAAATGATCTGGATGTGAATATTGAAGGATGGAGTAGTAAATTAATGGATGACACTAAGGTAGGCAGAGTTGTGGATAGTGCTGAAAGATGTTGTGGGCTACAGAGGGACATAGATAAGATGCAGAGCTGGGTTGAGAAGTCACAAATGGAGTTTAATGAGGAAAAATGTGTGGTTGCTATGGTCTGGCGATGGAGGAGTCCAAGGACTTGCATGTCCTTAGTGGAGTGGGAGGGAGAGTTGAAGTGTTGAGCCACGGGGTGGTTGGGTTGGTTGGTCCGGGTGTCCCAGATGGTTGGAGGAAGAGCGCCTCATCTTCCGCCTAGGAACCCTCCAACCACAAGGGATGAACTCAGATTTCTCCAGTTTCCTCATTTCCCCTCCCCCC
>NC_057723.1:71410138-71441304 GCF_004010195.1 Chiloscyllium plagiosum
GTTGTGTGATTTTTAACTTTGTCCACCCCAGTCCAACACTGGCACCGCCTCATCTTAATTATGATACTCATTTATCCTGTCTATATCTTTGTAGGCTCTCCAACTCATCTTGATAACTTACTTTTCCAATCCATTTTGTGGCATCAGAAAACTTAGCTACCATGCATTTGATCTCTTCATCCAAGTCATTGATATCAATTGTAAATAGCTGAAGCCCCAGCACTGCCCTCTGTTGTACTCCAATAGCTACAGCATGCCGATCTGAGCAAGATCCATCTACCTTTTGTCTTTGCCTCCTCTTAGCTTGCTGACCTTTTGAACATGCTAAGTGTTACTCCTCACCTCTTCCCCATATTATGTACACTCATTCTTGTGTACAAAGGTTTGATGTGGCACTTAATTAAATTACTTTTAGAAATCAAAATGCACCACATCTACAAGTTCCACTTTACTCATTGGTTGTTACTTCCTCCAAAAACTTGGTGTACAGAACTTGAGTGTTGCTGAATATCTTTAGTTGAAGATTTTATGCAGTGGTCTTGTATGCAGTGGTATGTGGTGATAAGCAATGGATGGTATTAGGGACCCTCTGGGTGATTTCTCAACTAGAACATCAAGGAAAGAAATCTCATTTGACTGCTCCATTTCACTCGTGAACATTGGACAGAGTCCTTTAAAACTGTAAGGAAATTCTTACATGCAGCTACAGATTCAAATATAGTGAACATATCATTTACCTTTTGGAAATAGACAAATGACAGGAGATTAGGTGTTATTTCATTACAGACACATTTCTTTCGAAATCCACCAAAGATCTGAACCTAGCAGGATCCTGTGTCACCACCATCTATATGGTCATACATAGTGCTTTTAAAACTGAACTGAACTGTATGAATTGCTGAGTTCATTAAGCCCAATAAGTGCTGACTCACACAATGGTGGTGGATCTAGATTACTTGATATAATGCAGCAGTGCAGATGTCTATGACTCCTTTAAGCATTTAATTGATGAATAGGCTAACAATGTCAAATGAGTACATGGACACTACATTGCTATCAATATGCAAGTCCTGTGTGGTCTTTGTAAATATGAAGGAACCCTTCCCTGTGTCTGTGGAAAACTTGCTCAAAACTGGTTGCCGCAATCACCCAACCAGTTCAGAGTCATCTGCACTTGAAGCGTTAGCTTGCTTACTTTCCATGGATGCTGCCTGGCCTGTTCTGATCTCCACCATTTGTTGTTTTCAGTACAGATTCCAACATCTAAAGTAATTTGTTCCTATTCAACTTGTTCATGTTTTGCAGAACTGTTCATAGATGAGATCGAACATAAAGAGACCATAGGAGACAGTGAGGTCTGCAAATGCTGGAGATCAGAGTTGAGAGTGTGTTGCTGGAAAAGCACAGCCGGTCAGGCAGCATCTGAGGAGCAGGAGAGTCGACGTTTCAGGCCGGAGCCCTTCACCAGGAATGAGCAATAAAGAGACAATACTTTTGTGTATCTTGGGCAACCTATGAATACAAAGCATTGTGTCGACACACTGTATCATATTAGTTAGCAGCTCATTGCTCTTGCACAAGTCCAGCAAGCATTATCCTCTTGAATTAGAATTGACAGTTAATGCTTGATTTGAGATTTTTGTTTGTAGTGCTCCACCTGTTCAGATGTGCTATGGCACACCTTTAGAGCAGGTGGGAATTGAACCTAGTCCTTCTTACTCAGTGGTAGAGACACTGCAAATGTCTCTAATAGTTAGCAAACTTTTGGTTTGCTATCGCGTAAAACTGTCTGCTTACACAGAGTGGAAGGTTCAATGTCGAGTGGTAATGTCAGTAGCCTAGTATTCCAGAGCCCAAAGCTAATGTTCTGGGTCGTAGCTTCAAATCCCAAGCAGTGTGAAGTTTGAATTCAATACATTCTGGAATTTAAATCCTAATAGTGACCATATCATTGAAAAGTATAACCCACCTAATTCACTAATGCCCCTTCGGGAAGGAGGTTGATCAGCTTCTCCATGACTCTAGATCCACAGAAAAGTGGTTGCCTTCTGATATGGCCACTCCTTTCAAGGGCGACTAAAGATGGGCAATGCAGAGGAACCTCAATTATCCGAAGAACACAGGCGGGGAGTATTTCGTTCTGTTAATTGAATTCTGGTTAATCGAATGTCGGATAATGTTGTTTAGCCAAGCATCGGGACCTTGCGATCTTTCCGGATAATCTGATATTTGGATAATTGGATGCTGGATAATCATGATCCCTATGTAATACCAACCCCCATGTCCTGTATGCAAGAGTAAAGGGTAAAAACAAGAGTGGGCTGAAAAGATGCACAACTTGCTGGCCTTGATTTTTTTTTCTCTCTGGGTCCCTTTCCTAACCAGTTGAGCTCTTCCTGTGCCATTTCAAACAGTCAGAATCTAGTGTAACGTTAAACTAAAGGCAGGGGTGGTTATACAATAAATCATTTTGCTGCTTATTACAGACTTGAACCTGGCATATGCGTGCTCTCCCATTGTGTGGCTACACTGAAATACCCATAACTACATAATTACCAGTGCAGCTACAGGGAAAGAAAGGACTCTACAGAGTGAAGCTGTGGGCATGTAATTTGTTCCAATTTGGGACTGATATTCATACTGAAACCAGATTGCATGGTCTGAGAGTGTGTGTGATTTGCTCCTTTATTAATGTGTAAAAACATGCAACACTCTGCAGCATTAGAAACTAGATCTTTCTTTAATTGCTAACAACTTTGAGGAATTGACCTGAAAATGATCACTCATTATCAGCATATTGTGTGTGATCTATTTCCCAGGTGTTGATGCTGAGATATTGGGGGAGGGTACAGTAAGTTCAGTCAGCGAGTGTGTGGATAGATTAACAGCAAAAGTAGGGACCTAAATCTCCATTCCCATGAATCAGACTGCCTCCCACCCTACTCACAATAATTGGCAATAGTTTGGTGAATAATTGCCAACAATCTGCTGTTAGGCAAAGTACTAAAGATATTGTTGAGATAGCTCTGATTAGGGCGGATTTATTTTTAAATTTGTGTATCTATCTGGGGTTTTATGGTTGGGCCAATGTTTTGCAATTTGGCATTCTCGGTTTTAAAGTTTTCAATTGATTTATCCCATAGGATGTAGGAGCAGAGGTGGACCGGTCAGCCCATCAAGTGTGCTTTGCCATTCAGAGAGATGATGTCTGATCTGATCATCCATAGATCCACTTGCCCTCCTTCCCCCCATAACCCTTGGACTGATTAAATACCTGTCTCAGCCTTGAATACACTTAAGGACCCAACCTCTACAGCCCAAGGCAGTAAAAAATTCCACAGATTCTTATTTTCCAATTGAAGAAATGTGTTGTTATCTCTGTCTTATTAGGTGAGACTGTACACATTCTGGCTCCAGGCTCTCTGATAAAGGGAAACAACCTTGGATGTAGGTTTACTCGCTGAGCTGGAAGGTTCATTTTCAGATGTTTCAATACCATATCAGGTAACATCATCAGTGAGCCTCCGGATGAAGCACTGGTAGTATGGCCCACTTTTTATGTTTGTGTTTAGATTTCCTTGGGCTGGTGACATCATTTCCTGTGGTGGTGTCATTTCCTGTTCTTTTTCTCAGTGGATGGTAAATGTCTAAAAACGAACCTTTCAGCTCAGCAAGCAAACCTACAACCTGAACCTCAACCTGAGCTACAAATCTTCTGAAAACTCACGGAAACAACCTTACTGCATTTACCTTGTCAAGCCCCCTAAGTAATTTGTCGAATCTACCCCATGTAGAAACAGGCCATTCAGCCCAGCAATTTTACGCTGACCCTCTGAACAACATCCCACCCAGACTCACCCCATCCCTGTAACCATGTATTTCCCATGGCCAATCCACCTAGCCTGCACACCCTTGGACACTATTGGGCAATTGACCATGGCCAATACACCTAAGCTGCGCATATTTAGACTATGGGAGGAAACCGGAGCACCTGGAGGAAACTCACACAGACCCAGGCAGAATGTGCAAACTCCACACAGACAGTCGCCCAAGGCTGGAATCGAACCTGGGTCCTCGGCGTTGTGACGCAGATGTGCTAACCACTGAACCACCATGCTACCCCATGTATAAGATCTTCTCATTCTTTTAAATGCCATTGAATATGAACAAAGGCTACTCAACATCACTTATAAGACAACCCCTCCATACCTGAAATTAACTGAGTGTACCTTTATTGGCCTACCTCCAATGCCAGTATATCTTTTCTTAGATAAGATGACCAAGTCACATAGTGAGTCATAAGAGCAAGTGACCAAAAGCTTAGTCAACTGAGGAAGTTTTGAGGATTATCTTGAAGGAAGAGAGACGTAGAGAGACAGAATGGTTTTAGGAGGGTATTCCAGAGTTTAAGACTTGAGAATCTGTTAGCATGGCCCCCACAGGGAGAGTAATGGGGACGCTGAGCAAGCTGGAATTCTAGGAGTGCATAATTTTCAGGGGAGGGCCAGGAAATGGTTGCAAAGATTAGGGGATAAAGCCTGAGGATGAGAATGTTAAAAGCGAGATGCAGCTGGAACGTGAGTGAGTGTAGCTCAGGAGAGCCAGAGCCCATGCGTGAATGGGATTTGTTTTGAGTTAGGCTATGGTGACCATTTTGAATATGTTCAGTTTAGGAAGAAAGAGAGGTCCAAGGTTGGCTATGGGAGTATCCAAAAAGTCCTGATGAAGGGCTTATGCCTGAAACATCGTCTCTCCTGCTCCTCGGATGCTGCCTGACCTGCTGTGCTTTTCCATTGCCACACTTTTCAACTCTGACTCTGCACAATATTCAGTACCATTCACGACTCCTCATTTACTGAAGCAGTCCATGTTCAAATGCAATAAGATCTGGACAATAAGTATTAGTCAGACCACACAAATGACCGGCAAGGACAATCTCCAAAAGGAGAGAATTGAACCATCATCCTTTGCCATTCAATGTTGTTACCGTCACTGAATTTCTCACTGTCAACATCCTTGGGATTGCCATTGACCAGAAACTGAACTGGACTCAACATAAAAATATTTGTCTCCAAGAGCAGGTCAGAAGCGAGGAACCTTGCAGCAGGAAACTCACCTCCAAAGCCTAACCACCATCTACAAGGTACAAGTCAGGAGTGTGATGGAATACTCCCCACTTGCTGGAAGAGTTCTACTCCAAAAACACTCAAGAAGCTTGATACCACCCAGGATAAAGCAACCCACTTGGTTGGCACCACATCCACAAACATTCACTCCCTCCCACTACTGGCGCTCATTAGCAGCACTGTATACCATCTGCAAGATGCACTGCAGAGATTATCAATGATCCTGAGACAGCACCTTCCAAACCACAACCACTTCCATTGAGAAGGGCAAGGGCAGCAGATACCACCACCTGCAAGTTCCCCTCAAAGCACTCACCATCCTGACTAGGAAATATATGGGTGGAGGTGGGTACTGCAGATGCTGGGGATTAGAGTCAAGATTAGAGTGGTGCTGGAAATGCACAGCAGATCAGGCAGCATCCGAGGAGTAGAAAAATCGATGTTTCGGGCAAAAGCCCTTCATAAGGAATCTGATTCCAGATGAAGGGCTTTTGCCTGAAACATCGATTTTCCTGCTCCTTGGATGCTGCCTGACCTGTTGTGCTTTTCCAGCACCACTCTAATCTAGGAAATATATCACTGTTCCTTCACTGCAGCTTGGTCAAAGTCCTGGGAAATCCTCCCCATTACTGCATTGTGGATCAACATCAGCATGTGGGCTGCAACAGTCCAAGAAGACAGCTCACTACCACTTTCTCAGGATGGGCAGTAACTGCTGGCCAGACAGTGATACCCATGTCCTATCAATGAATTTTAAAAAAAAACTTGTTAGTGAACACATCCACAGCTGGTCTACCCAGGTTGGTCACATTTTGGGGGACAGCAGAGCCCAGGCAGCTGCTTCTCTCTAGACAGGAGTGTGTGGGTGTCTGTTTAATACTGTTTAAGATGAGAGGGGAAAGATACAAAAGGTACCTAGGGGGCAACGTTTTCATGCAGAGGGTAGTGCATGCATGGAATGAGCTGCCAGAGGAAGTGGTGGAGGCTGGTGCAATTGCAACATTTAAAAGGCTGACCATACCACAGCGACTAGACTGATATCAGAGGCTGCCCTTACTGTGCTGAGACCCTCTGATGGAGACATGGACATCGGCTTGAAGCACACACAGAGTGTATATGAGATTCACACAGCACGGTGCTATAAAGCAACACATCTACACATGATCACAACTCTTTGACCTTTACTATAACCATAAAGGGGGATAGGAGCAGACATTATGGGAAAGTGTTTAATTGGGGGAGGAGGAATTACAATGCTATTTGGCAGGTACTGAGGCCCCTAAATTGGGAATAGATGTTCTCAGGAAAATACACGACAGAAATGTGGAGGTTGTGAGGGCAATGTAGAACAGGCTGATATGCTCGAACAGGTTGATGTTAAGATGGAGGATGTACTGGAATTTCCCTGGGCCAGATGGAATATAGCTGAAAAATGCGTTGCTGGAAAAGAGCAGCAGGTCAGGCAGCATCCAAAGAGCAGGAGGATCGATGTTTCGGGCATAAGCCCTTCTTTTCAGGATGCTGAAGAAGAGCTTATGCCCAAAATGTCAATTCTCCTACTCCTTGGATGCTGCCTAACCTGCTGCGCTTTTCCAGCAACACATTTTTCAGCTCTGATCTCCAGCATCTGCAGTCCTCACTTTGTCCTAGATGGAATATACCCAAGATTACTACAGGAAGTGAGGCAAGAGATTGCTGTGGCTTGGCAATGACCTTTTCATCCTCACTGGCCACTGAAATAGTGCAGATAATTGGAGGATGGCAAATGTTATTCCCTTGTTCAAGAAAGGAAATTGGAATAATTGTGGAAATTACAGACCAGTCAGTCTTACATCAGTGGTGCGCAAATTATTGGAGAGGATTCTGAGAGACAAGATTTATGATTACTTGGAAAACCACAGTTTGATTAGAGACAGTCAGTATGGCTTTGTAAGGGGCAGGTCATGTCTCACAAGCCTTATTGAATTCTTTGAGAATGTGACAAAACACATTGATGAAGGTAAAACAGTAGTTGTGGTGTACATGGATTTTAGCAAGGCATTTGATAAGGTTCCCCATGGTAGGCTTATTCAAAAAGTAAGGAGGCATGGGATACAGGGAAATTTGGCTGTCTGGGTACAGAATTGGCTGGCTCATGGAAGACAGAGAGTGGTAGTAGATGAAAGTATTCAGCCCGGAGCTCGGTGACCAGTGGTGTTCCACTGGGATCTGTTCTGGGAACTCTGCTTGTTGTGATTTTTTATAAGTGACTTGGACAAGGAAGTGGAAGGGTGGGGGGGGGGGGGGTGGCGGGGAGGTTAATATGTTTGCTGAAGACACAAGGGCTGGTGGAGTGGTGGTTGGTGTGGAGGGCTGTTGAAGGTTGCAACGGGACATTGACAGGACGCAGACCTGGGCTGATAATTGGCAGATGGAGTTCAACCTAAAAAAGTGTGAGGTGATTCATTTTGGAAGATTGAATTTGAATGCAAAACACAGGGTTAAAGGCAGGATTCTTGGCAGTGTGGAGGAACACAGGGATCTAGGGGTCCATGTCCATAGATTCCTTAAAGTTGCCACCTGAGTTGATAGGGTTGTTAAGAAGGCGTATGATGTGTTGACTTTCATTAGCAGGGGGATTGAGTTTAAGAGCCATAAAGTTATGCTGCAACACTACAGGGTCCTGGTTAGATGACACGTTGAATATTGTGTTCAGTTCTGGTCACCTCATTATAGGAAAGATGTGGAAGCTTTAGAGAGATGGTGCAGAAGAGATTTACCAGGATGCTGCCTGAACTGGAAGGTGTGTCTTATGAAGAAAGGTTGAGGTAGCTAGGGCTTTTCTTCTTGGAGTGAAGAAAGGTGAGAGGTGACTTGATAGAGGGATACAAGGTGATGAGAGGCATTAAAAAAGCCAGAGCCTTTTTCCCCAGGCTGGAAATGTCTATCATGGGGGTTATAATTTTAAGATGATTAGAGGAAGTTTAGGTGAAATGTCAGAGGTCGGTTCTTTACACAGAGAGTGGTGGGTGCGTGGAAAGTACTGCCAGCGGTGGTAGTAGAATTATATACATTAGGGACATTTAAGCGACTCTTGGATAAGCACATGGATGATAGTAAAACGTAGGTTAGTTTGATCTTAGAGTAGGATAAAAGATTGACACAGCATCAAGGGCCGAAGGGCCTATATCATGCTGTTCTATGTTCCATGTTCTATATTCTCTGATCATTGCTAACAATGACAACAAGCTGCCTGGCTTTGTCTCTGTGCTAAGAAACAAGTCAAGTCTTTCAGCTCTGGCTGAATAGACATAGGACAAAAAAAACTCCAAGGGATGCTTTGTGCATACAGACAGGAACAACATGAGTGAGTGCTAAG
Organism: Chiloscyllium plagiosum; assembly: GCF_004010195.1. Taxonomy (NCBI): domain Eukaryota; kingdom Metazoa; phylum Chordata; class Chondrichthyes; order Orectolobiformes; family Hemiscylliidae; genus Chiloscyllium; species Chiloscyllium plagiosum. The sequence goes on from NC_057723.1 coordinate 71,418,623, forward strand.
AGGGCAAGCCATCGCCAAGACACACCGTGACTGTATCCACCTGATGGGTGCCTCTCATTGTGTGCACACTGCCCCTGGCAGCAGCATTGCGATCAAAGCTGCCGGTTTGCTGCGAATGGCATCTTGCAAGTGGATCAGAGATGCGATATGTGGGTTTACTGAGGCTGGCATGGGTCTGATACCACGCCTATGGTTGGAAAACGCATGCTGTCAATGCTAAGGACTGTGCCCTGAGATGCCAGTGACTGGTAGCCAAGATAAAAGGCCAGAGGAGCAAGTAGCGAGCTGGAATCGCCAATTCTCAACATCTGGTTTCTGTCCCACAAATAGGTGAACGACAACTGCATACTAATGTGATGAGTACAGCAAACAGTAAGATGCATGCTCACACAGGCAAAGGGGTCTCTGGCGGTCACTTGCAAGAATCCCTTCTTGTTGTCCAACATTTGGTTGGAAAATGGGACATCTCACTGTGATTGTCGAGACTCTGCCAATCCCACGTGATATTCCCAGCTTTCTCACCAGTTCCCATGTTGTTCGGTGGCTTTCTTTCTTCTGAGGAGAGAAATATGTCAAAATTTATTGATAATTTTTTAATGAGATAAGGGTATTGAGGGCGATGGGACCAAGACTAGTGGAGAACATAAAGGATGCTGAAATTTATGGTTATTGGTTGGGATGAAGATTGTGAGTCACACAAAATGCTGATGGCTTATACTGCTGTACATACCTATCTCTTCCCTATAATGGAAAATAGACAATGCACCCAGCAACTGGCCTGTCCTTAAGCCCATTGAGGCCTTTTAGTGGTCAATTATTACTCACTTAAGGCCCTTAAGCTATCTCCACTTCTTGACATGCTGAAGGTGGGTGAGAGTGGGAAGACCATTTTTTCACAACCTGGTGAAAAGACAGGAAGGAAGAGGGGAATATCCTTTGGGGAAGTGTCCTGTGTATATCAGGGTTATTCCCCCTAAAGACTGTAGCCCTACCCTGTGCCTTCCAGGTCAGAATTCCAATGCTCCATTAATTGCTGTGAAGTCGGCTTTTTAGCGATCGTTTTGGTTCAGAGTAACCCTTCTTCTCGGGAGGCCAGGCGTAAACATGCGTGCCATCACCACCCCTGACCCTGTGCACTCCACACAAAAAATAGCAGCCCAAGATGCAGAACCACTCATGATCCAGTTGTGGAACTGATATCAAACTTTTCACATTGGCTTGGCGGTGGAAGGTTGATGATCAAACTGGAGGCCTGTGACCAGCCGGGTGGCGCAAGGTTTGGTACTGGGTCCTCGTTATTTATATAAATGATTTAGATGAGAATATAGGAGGCATGATTAGTAGGTTTGTGGATGGCACCAAAATTGGTGGTATAATGGGCGGCACGGTGGCACAGTGGTTAGCACTGCTGCCTCACAGCGCCAGAGACCGGGTTCAATTCCTGCCTCAGGTGACTGTCCGTGTGGAGTTTGCACATTCTCCCCGTGTCTGCGTGGGTTTCCTCCGAGTGCTCTGGTTTCCTCCCACAATCCAAAAATGTGCAGGTTAGGTAAATTGGCCATGCTAAATTGCCCGTATGTTAGGTGAAGGGGTAAATGTAGGGGAATGGGTCTGGGTGGGTTACGTTTCGGCGGGTCAGTGTGGAATTGTCAGGCCGAAGGGCCTGTTTCCACTCTGTAAGTAATCTAACGGGCAGTGAAGAAAGTTATCTAAGAGTACAATGGGATCTTGATCAGCTGAACCAGTGGGTCAAGGAATGGCAGATCGAATTTAATTTAGACAAATGCGAGGTCTTGCATTTTGGTAAGACAAACCAGGGCAGGACTTACAGTATTCATGGTAGGGCCCTCGGGTGGAGTGTGGTCAAACAGAAAGACCTAGGGGTACAGGTACATAGTTCCTTGGAAGTGGTACCACAGGTAGACAGGATGGTGAAGAAGGTGTTTGGTACACTTGCCTTCATTGTTCAGAGCACTGAGTACTAGAGTTGGGATGTCATGTTGTGGCTGCACAAGATATTGGTAAGACCATGTTTGGAGTACTGTGTACAATTCTGGTCACCCTGTAATCAGGAGGATGTTATTAAACTGAAAAAAGTGTAAAAATGACTTACAGGGATGTTACTGAGACTGTATTATAAAGTGAGGTTGGTTAGGCTGGGACATTTTTTCCTGGAGCATAGGAGGTTGATGGGTGACCTTATAGATGTTTATAAAATCATGAGGGGCATAGGTCAGGTGAATAGACAAGGTCTTTTCCCTAGGGTAAGGGAGTCTAAAACTAGAGGGCAAACATTTCAGGTGAGAGGGGAAAGATTTAAAAGGAACCTGAGGGACACCTTTTCCACACAGACAGCGGTGTGTATATGGAATGAGCCATCGGAGGAGTGGTAGAGTACATTTACAACATTTAAAAGACATTTAGATAAGTACATGCACAGGAAAGGTTTGGAGGGGTAAGAGTCATGTGCAGACAAATAGGACTAGTTCTGTTTAGCAAGGCTGGTAGTGTGGATGAGGTGGATTAAAGGGCATGTTTCTATTCTGTATAACTTTATGAATCCATTTCTCATTGTCCTAGACTTCCTTTGCTTGAGAAAGAAAGAAAGCAAGATATTCTCATGAAAGATCACCAATGGTTAACTCTCCCTCTCTCTCCAAAGATATTACCTGATCAATGGCCTCATCAAATCCCTACGGTGTGACGACAGGCCCTTCAGTCCAACAAGTCCACACTGACCCTCCGAAGACTAACCCACCCAGCCCCATTCCCCCTGACTAATGCACCAAACCTACATATCCCTGGACACTATCAGTAATTTAGCATGGCCAATTCACCTAACCTGCACGTCTTTGGATTGTGGGAGGAAATCAGAGCACCCAGAGGGAGCCTGCTCATACACAGGGAGAATGTGCAAATTCCACTAGACAGTCACTCGAGGGTAGAATACAACCCAGGCCCCTGGCACTGTGAGGCAGCAGTGCTAATCACTGAGCCACTGTGCCGCCTGACTGTTTCAGTATTTTCTGTTTTTATTTAAAGCCTTTGTGATACAAGGCTGTTTCACCGAGAAAATTACATGTTGCGCTCTTTATTCCTTTCCCTGGTGCAACTGTAGGCAGCAATGCTGACCTCTTCGAGGGGGTAGGTATCGTTCTCAGAAATTGTTGACTTGCTGAAGGAGTGGAGATGTTAGTTTGGTCGTGTGACTGGTGTGCAGAGAGAATGAGGGAGAGATTTGGTGTCTTAGCTTTGCACTGATTACCAGCTATTCACACACAATGGAAGTGAACTCCAAAATACACCTGAAAGGCTTGCTGCACGCAAGCCAAGAATCAATGCCATTGCTAACTTCAGCCAATACTCTCAGCAGTCACGAAGAGAGAACCCTTTCTGAATTTCACCTTCAAGATTGCTAACAGCCCCAAATGCATGCTATCAATTCTTAATTTTTCTGCAGATACTATTGCCTGTGTTTCTCATACTAATGCTATGCAATCAGTGTTCAGGCATCTTTAATGCATCTACCTGCCTTAGTTTCACATCTCTAAATACCCCTATTTACCAAGAAAATCAGTCAATCTACTTTTCTTTTCTTTTCTTGGAGTTCTCAGGGTAGAGGTTTGCTGTGGTCTGACTGTTATTGTGACCTCATCTAGTTAACATGGCTGCTGTCAAAACACTTCTCAGGTAACTTGACGGTAATCCTTTTTTTTATTGAAAGAAGGAAAGATCCCAGTTTTTTCATGTCTCTCCTCCTTTAGGAAGCATCTTAAAGCCTATTTCTTTACCCAAGCATTAAGCCATCTCACCTAAAGTCTCTTGAAGTGGCTCAGTGTCAATTCTCACCCAATAGTGCTTTGGTAAAAAGCCTTTGACAATTTGCTCTGTTAAATGTGCAACGCTATTCAGCATTGCAAAGCAGCACCAGGTTGCTGAGTACAAAAATGGATTGAATGTCCTTCGAGAATTCTGCTTTTGCTTTCCAATTAGATAATGCATGAGCACATGTTTATACATAAAGAAGTATAATTTTTGATATCTCTCAATTGCTTCAAAATGTGTGAGGCAACTGATTATTTTTGGAGTACAGAGACTAGTTGCAACTTCCAGGTCATTTCCTCTGCCCTGAAGCTCTTCAACCATGTCCTGCATTTCCCCTTCCCCCACCTCATCTTAGTTTCTAACCTCCAGCAACATGATCCTCTTGACTTGTCCGGACTTGTCCGACCTGCCCAGCTCCTTTTCCACCTATCCACTCCACCCTCTCCTCCCTGACCTATCACCTTCATCTCCTCCCCCACTGGCCCATTGTACTCTATGCTACTCTATCCCCACCCCCACACTCCTCTAGCTTATCTCTCCACGCTTCAGGCTCTCTGCCTTTATTCCTGATGAAGGGCTTTTGCCCGAAACGTCGATTTCGAAGCTTTTCGGATGCTGCCTGAGTTACTGTGCTCTTCCAGCACCACTGATCCAGATGCAAAATAGATCAGTCATTCTATACCGGAAACAGCCAACGAACGGTAATTATTGCACAATCCACTGGTGCTACATTTACTCCATCAGGGGAGGCGATGGCCTGATGGGATTATTGCTAGCCTGTTAATCCCCGGTCATGTCCTGGGGACCTGGGTTTGAATTCCACCGTGGCAGATGATGGAATTGGAATTCAATAGAAAAAAACTCCACTTAAGAGTCTACTGATGACCATGAAGTGATTGTCAGCAAAAATCCCATCTGATTCACTAATGTCCTTTAGGCAAGGAAACTTCCACCCTTACCTGGCCTGGACTCTAGACTCCAGCAATGCAGTTCACTCTCAGTCAGTGATTCCCTTATACTGTGAATGAATATAGGAAATAAAAAGGTCTATGTTGCCGCTTTGAAACAGCCACTCAATTAGTTCCACACAACTGCTGTTTCTCTGCAACCTGGTATTTTTTCCCTGTTTAAATTACTTATCCCATTCCTTTTGAAAGTTACCAACCTTTCAGACAACAAATGTGTTATGAAGGTACAAGGGGTACTATACTTTTAAGAAAGTTGAAAAGCTAGCAAGGACTTAGAGAAGCATAGAGAGTCCAGAACAAGGTAGCAATGTAACGTTGAAACAGCTAGAGTAGCTGGGTTACCATGAGACAAAAACAAATTCAAATTCGGCCAATCAGTTTAAATTATGCCCCAAGATACCAAACTCCAATCATGTTTGAATTTAGTATTTCGATAATATTAAAACCAATGAAGCAATTCAATGTTTTGGGGTATAAAACTGAATATATTTGAACAGTTGAGAGAGAACTGCCAAAAGACCAAAAGATGCAGGTTGCTAATTTAAGAGCTCTCTGAGAGGTACCCATTTGAGGAGGAAGTCTGTGCAGCAGAACATCGAGGCCAACCTGGAGAGAGAATCTACAGAGGAAAATCTACAGAGGGAATGTGGCAAAGCTGACTGGTTTTGAAACATGATTATATTATCTTTTGTAAATCATTATCGGGATTTTTTTTATTGAATGAGTATTGTAGAGGGGAAGGTAAAAATTGGGTTTAGAGAAAGAAGTTGGAAATAGTTGTTAGTTAATTATTTTCTGTTAGACTTAAAAAAATAAAGTGTTTAATTTTTACTTCACTTTTTACTTTAATTTTAACTTTTGGGATATTCTTTGCTTTTCGAATTTTAACAGATTTCCACATGGGATGATTCTTTTCTGTGTTGCTCGTTTAAATTAGCAGAGGGGTTTACCCTATATCATAACAAATGCCAGAAGATAACACCTTGCTGTTTAGGGACACTTCTCTTCATCTCTCTTATACAATCCACTTAAGCCCAAACCCCTTTACTTTCCTCCATTTTTCCAGCTTTTTAGTTTTCTCCTGCAAATACTTACCCATTATCCTTTTAGAGGCCACTATCGAATCTGAAGTGCAGTCCAAATCCAAGCAACTTGTTTAATAAAAGAAATATTTCAAGAGGTTTCTTGTACAACTTAGGATCAAAGGCACAAGGTTTGTCATTTACTGCAAATCAACAGAGCAAATTAATCTCATGTTTTGGAAAATGCCATGGAGTTAGCAGCTGATCTAAGAGCAGGATCACTTGATTCCAAAAGACTTCAAGCTAAAATCATTCATCAGCAGCATCCCTTTAATCTACAGTAACATAAAGAATCCCTTGGGAGTCTAGACATCGTAGCATACGTAAGGTGAGCCATTTACTAGTTAACAAGAGTCTGGGGTATGTGTTTAACTTGACTGGACGAGCACATGCCACAGCTCAACACACTAGCCATGCTACCTTATATAAGAAACATCTCGGAACTAACAGTTTGACTTCTCTGACCATTCAAATTCATGACAGTCTATAAACCGACAGCCACTCGCAGGCAATAACTCACCAGAACAAAAGACTCCATTCCCCTCATGTGCAAGAGGAATGTTGTTTACAAGATTCCATGCAAAGACTGCACGAAACGCCATATAGGACAAACTAGCAGACAACTAGCAATCCACGTCCAGGAACACCAACTAGCCACTAAACGCCACGACCAGCTGTCCCCAGTAGCCATCCACACAGATAACAAGGAGCACAAATTCGACTGGGACAACACAATGATCATAGGATAAGCTAAACAGAGGACAGCCAGAGAATTTCGCGAAGCATGGTAATCACCCACAGACTCCATCAACGAGCACATTGACCTAGACCTGATATACTGGCCACTGCAACGAGAAATTGGAACTGGCAACCAGAAGCAGCAGAAATGGAACCAAATAAATTCCACAAGACACAGTACAGCAGCACTTCACAGGAGGCTCAAAGCACTGAAGATGTCACCTAGACAGGGGATTCCCAGCTCAGCGAATGAACCCACAACCATAGATTGGATTCAACCGAGGGAGTTGGGGAGGACGTTTCCTAACTGGGCCTAGGATGCCCCCCACAAGGGAAAGGGCTTTGTCTATTTATCCTATCCATGCCCCTCATGATGTTATAAACCTCTATAAGGTCTATATGTGGAGCTTCAGCACCCTCCATTATTATATTGTCAGTGCGGATAACACTGTGGCCATATCTCTCCAGATAGACAGCTGGTTATTTAAGACTGCATCTCTTGAAGTTACAACACCAACAGCGACTCGTACTTGCACTCTTTTTATCCAAGTAAAACACCTGGAGGCATGTCACAGGAGTGTAACAGGTAAAAATTGGCATCAAGCCACATAAAGAAATATTAGGGTTAATGAGCAAAAACGAGATCTGAGTTAAGTTTTAGGACAGTCTTAAAGAAGGTTAATAAAATCATGATGGGCATGAATAGGGTAGATAGAAAAGGCATTTTCCCTGGGGTAGGGGAGTCCAGAACTAGAGGGCATTGGTTTAGGTTGAGAGAGGAAAAATTTAAAAGGGACCTAAGGGGCAACTTTTTCATGCAAAGGATGATGAGTGTATGGAATGAGCTGTCAGAGAAAGTGATGGAGGCTGGTATAATTACAGCATTTAAAGGGCATCTGGATAGGTATATGAATAGGAATGATTCAGAAGGTTATGGGCCAAGTGCTGGCTAATGGGACTAGATTAATTTAGGATATCTAGTCAGCATGGACGAGTTGGATGGAAGGGTCTGCTTCCGCGCTGCACATCTCTATGATTTTATGACTCTATAAGTAAAGAGAGTCAAGAATCTGGAGAGATTTGGGAGAGAATTTCTATTTATAAGGCTTAAGCAGCCGAAGCATGGCCAAATATTGTGGAGTGCTTAAAATTGGGGATTCATAAGGAACCATAATTGGGGTAGCAGCTATCTGAAAGAGTCATAGGATTTGGCAAGATTACAGAGATAGGCTCATGAATCATTTGCAAACAACGAATAGAATTTTGAAACTGAGGTTTAGCTTTAACTGGAAGTAATTCAGTAAGCACAGTGGGTGAAGGAGACTTGTGACAAGTTGGGGTACAGACAGCAGAGTTTAGGAAGAATTGGTATGTACAGAGAGTAGAGTGTGGAAGCTGAAGTAGGAAAAAATGCAAAGGAAATAAAGGATGGATGAGAGTTTCAGCTGCAAATGAGCAGACGAAGTTCTGCAGTTTGACCTGGTGCAGTGATATTGTTAGTAGAAGAGTAATCCAGGGATCAAAGTGCTCTGGGGACATGGTTTTGAAACCCACCACTGCACCATTAATAAATCTGGAACTAAAACTATTGTTAGTTGTCATACAAGTGCATTTGGTTGACTAATGTCCCCTAGATAAGAAGAGCTTGCCATCCTCAACTGGTCTGGCCTGCATTTAACTCCTGATTGTAACCGCTTCACCTGTCTCTCCTCCAACCTAGTTTACTGCATCAGGTGCTCCCAATGTGGTCTCCTCTACATCGGGGAGACCAAACTTAAACTTAGGGAAAGGTTTGCCAAGCACCTTATCCGGGCTTGCAGGGGCTGACTGAACCTCCCAGTCACTACCCGTTTTAATTCCCCTTCCCACTCTCTTTACGACATGACCATTCTTGACCTCCTCCATTGCCACAGTGAAGCAAACCGCAAATTGGAGGAACGATACCTCATCTTCCGCCTGAGCATTCTACAGCCCGGAAAACTGAACATTGAGTTCTCCCTTTTCAAATAACCTCCCTTCCCTTCCCCCGACTCCCTTCCCAGCCCCTCCCACTCCCAGTCACCAACTGGATTCATCCCTCCCATCGACCAACCATGTCGTACCCTCTACCTGTCTTCACCTATCTTTACTTCACCACCCTTCCCTTGTCACCCACATTATCTGCAGCTCCTCCTTCACCTACCCCCAGTCCTGAAGAAGGGTTATACCTGAAAGGTTGACTTCTCCACCTCCTGATGCTGTCTGGCTTGCTGTGTTCTTCCAGCCTCCTGCCTGTCTTCTGAAATAGCTGAGCAGGCCTAATGGTTGTATGAAGCCTCTTCAAAGTCTAGAAATAAATGAAACTGGATAGAATGCCCGGCCTTATTCAACAAATCAGCAATGGCAACAACACTTATATCCTGTTAACACCACAGAGTTCGCAATTAAGGAGAACTGTCCTACTGACTAGTCAAGCAATGGCCTGATATAATCATTTGCATGGAATCATACCCCCTTACCGACGATATCCCACATACTGCTACTGTCTTTCCTGAACATGTCCTGTCCTACCAACAGGGCACAAGTACCAGAAGTGGCAGCACAGGGCAGCACAATCCTCAATATTGATTCTGCACTCCATGAAGTTTTGTGGCGTCATGTTAAACATGGACAAAGATGCCTCTTGCTGGTTATCATCTAACACTCTCTCCCTCCCCTTCCCCACATGTGGAATCATTACTCTTCCATGATGAACATCACTTGGAGGATGCTCTGAGGGTGGCACGAGCAGTTAATGTACACTGAAATGGGGTGGCCTTCAATGTTCACCACCAAGAATGGCTCATCAGCACCATTGCTGATCGAATTGTCTGAGTGCTAAAGGACATTGCTGCTAAACTGGGTCTGTGGGAAATGGTGAGGGAACCAACAAAAGGGGAAAAAAACATACTTCACCAATCTTCCTGCTGTCAATGTGCCTCTCCATGATAATATCAATAGGTGGAACAACCATAAACCTATGGAGATGCAGTCTAATGTTGACATTGAGCATACCTCCCATCGTGTCGTACTATAATGAAAGGGATAGACTTTGAACAGATGTAGCAACTCAAGACTGGGCTGCCATGATGTGTTGTGGGTCATCATCAGCAGCAGAATCATGCTCATGCTCAATCTGCAACCTCATGGCCCAGAAAATCCCCCACTCAACCATTACCATCAAACCAGGGGATCAAACCGTGGTTCAATCAAGATGCAGGAACAGCACCAGGCATACCAGGCATAAGTGAGGTATCAAGCTAAAGAAACTGCAATAGAGGACTAATTGTGTGTCAAACAACATACACAGCAAGTGACAGAGCTAAATGATCCCATTGCCACCTGATCAAATCTAAGCTCTGCATCTGGTTGTGAACGGTGTTGGATAATTAAACAATTCACTGGAGGAGGAGACTCCATATATATCCCAATGCTCAATGATAGGGGAACCCAGCATATTAGGGCAAAAGACAAGGCTGAAGCATTTCTCCCCATCTTCAGCCAGAAGTGCCAAGTAGATAATCCAACTTGGTCTTCTCCTGAGGTCCCAATCATGAGGTGTGGACATGTTGGGCCAAATGGCCTGTTTCCACACTGTAGGGCTTCTAACCATTCTAGTCAATCAGAGATGTCAGTGTTTAACCACTGGATACACTTTATGGGATATCAAGAAATGTTGAGGATATTAAATATTGCAAAAGCTATCAGCGCTGAGAACTTGATGTTCCCCTAGCCAAGCTCTTCCAGTACAGTGACAACTCTCGCACCTACCCAACACTGTACAGGTATGTCCTGTCCACCAGCACCAACTCAACAAATTATTGCCTTATCAGTCTGCTCATGTCTATCAGGAGTGTGATGATTTGAATTATTGACAGTACTATCAAGTGACACTTATTTAACAAGAAGCTGCACACTGACTCTCAGTTTGGATTCGGTCGGGTCCTTATAACAATCTGTGCCCTAACATGGGCAAAAAAGCTGAATTCAAGAAGGGAAGTGAGACAGCCTGGACCTGACATCATGGCTGCTACTGACTGAGTGCAGCATCAAGGGGCCAGAGAGAAACTGAAGAGTATGAGAGGTAGGGGTTGAAATCATATCTGGCACATAGGAAGATGGTTGTAGTTGTTGGAGGTCAGTCATCTCAGTTCCAGGAAATTTTTGTAGGAGTTCCTCAGGGTGTTATCCTAGGCCCACCATCTTCAGCTGCTTCATTAATGACCTTCCCTCCACCATAACGACAGAAGTTGAGATGTTTGCTGATGATTGCACAATGTTCATTTGTGACTTCTCAGATTGTAATGCAGTCCGTGACCAAATGCAGCAAGAGCTGGACTGTATTCAGACTCACGCTGATAAGTGACGAGTCAAATTCATGTCATACAAGTGCAAAGCAATGACCATCTCCAACAAGAGAGAATCTAAGCACCTACCCCTTGACATTCAATGGCCTTACCATGGCATTACTGAATGCCCCACTGCCAATTTCCTGGATTTGCCATTCATGAGAATTGATATGTGGGGCAGAATCTTATAATGACTGGAACAACATGGGCATTGGTGTGAAATGTAGCAAAATTACACCAAATGTGGTGAGACTTGCTGCATCTTTTAACTAATTTCTGGACATTGTGATGAGATTCTGTATATAAAGCAGCAGGTTGTCTTTTTAAAGAGCTTATTAATGGCATATCTCCCCTTATTAATATAAAGCTTCTGAACCCATCACCTGTGGAGAGGAAACTAAACACCAAGAATTCTCGATGTGAAAGGCAGAGTGGAAATCTGACGACTTCAACTCACTCCAAATGGCTCTCCATGTTGGACACTAGGCACTAACATCTCAGGGCACCTTCCATGGGCACTCATCGCATGCAACCCAAATCCACTAACACTGGCATTCAACATGTGCCAGTCTCTAAGAGCCCTAATGGCACATCTTCAAACCACTGACAGGGCATCTCCGCACTTCAATGCTGCAGTCTGGATTGCACTGCCAAGTCTCATTGCAATGTTGCAGCAAAGACACAATGCTCATGGACTAGACCAGGCTGCATCTCTGTTCTGTTCACTTGCTGTCATAGCACTAACTCTGAGATTGCCTTGTTGCTCACTGCATCCCGGCCTAACATTACCTTGCTTCTTTTTGCACCTTGCTTCCAGTAGGTGATACCAGGCCGACGTTTTCCCTTGCCATTTAGTGCAGACACAAAGACATCTGTCATTAAACATGAGATCCATGCAGAAATTAGGCAAATTACAGTAGATTATAGGTGATTCTCTAATTCTCTTTGTTGGATAAAGCTTATTAAAATTTCATGGCTTGGGTTATGTTTTTTCTGGTGTAACCTCTGAGAAGGAAAGCATGCAAGGTAGAAATCGAGTATGTATTAACTTTTACATGCGATGGGGGATTCAGGCTGCATTTCACGAAACAAAAGTAATCGATTTAAACTCACCAATTCAACAATTACTGGAATTGAAGGGCATGGATATTCGTAAGAGGGTTTTATTGGAGAACCTATTGGTACTGAAGTTAAGGTTAAGTGGGATTTTTTTCACATACGCTCGTGGGATGTGGGAGTTGCTGGCCGGCCATCGATTATTGCCTGTCCCTAGTTGCCCTTGAGAAGGTAGTGATGAACTGACTGCTTGTACCACTCCAGTCCATTTGCTGTAGGTTATCCAACCTGAAGGGATGAAGAAACAGTGGCATATTTACAAGTTAGGGTGATGGTGTTCTCATGTATCTGCCCATGTCCTTCTAGATGGAAGCGGTTGTTGGTTTGGAAGGTGTTGTTTAAAGATCTTTGGTGGGTTTCCTCAGTGCATCACGCAGGTAGCACACACTACAGCTACTGAGTGTTAGTAGTGGAGAGGAGTAGGTGTTTGTGGGTGTGGTGCCAATCAAGTGGGCTGCTTTGTCCTGGATGGGGTCAAGCTTCTTGAGTGTTGTTGGGGCTGCACCCATCCAGGCAAGTGGGGAGTATTCCATCACACTCTTGACTTGTGCTTTGTAGATGGTGGATAGGCTTTGAGGAGTTAGGGGCTGACTTATCCGCTGCAGTATTCCTAGCCTCTGTCCTACTTTGTAGCCATTGTGTTTGTATGCCAAGTCCAGTTGAGTTTCTGGTGAATGGAAACACTGAGTAATTTGACAGTGGGAGCATTTAGTGATGAATGCCAAGAGATGGTGGTGAGATTGTCCCTTGTTGGTGATGATCATAGCCTGGCATTTGTGTGATGCAAATGTTCCTTGCTACTTGTCAGCCCAAACCAGGACATAGCTCAGATTTTATTGCATTTAAGCATGGACTGCTTCAGTACCTGAGGAGCAGTGAATAGTGCTGAACATTGCGCAATCATCAGCGAGCATCCCCACTTCTGGCTTATGATGGAGGGAAGGTCATTGATGAAGCAAATGAAGATGTTGGGTCCAAGCCACTATTCTGAGGAATCACTGCAGAGATGTCCTGGAGCTGAAATGACTGACCTCCAACAACTACCATTACCTTCCTATGTGACTCCAACCAGCAGAGAGTTTGCCCCTGATTCTCATTGATTGCAGTCTTGCCAGGTCTTCTTGATGTCACAGTCAGTCAAATGTGTTCCTGATATGCATGACCGTCACTCTCACCCTTGTCATGTTTGTCAGCAATCCTGAGTCAAAGCGAAGGAAATAGCCTTTGGCCCCTGAAATGACAGAGAGGCACATATTAATGGAGATGAAAGTGGGTGTCACAGCTGTATTATTATATACTTGCTGAGGTCTCAGCAAGTGAATAGGGCCTGCAGAAACCATGTGGAATATTGCCCAGAGTTGTCCTGTCCACTAACAGCAGGCTCATTTCTGACGAAGGGCTTATGCCCAAAAAGTTCGATTCTCTTGCTCCTCGGATTCTGCCTGACTGGCCATGCTTTTCCAGTACCACACTAAGGACGGCATGGTGGCTCACAGCTCCAGGGACCCAGGCTCAATTCCAGCTTCTGCTGACTGTCTGTGGGCTGTTTGCACATTCTCCCCACGTCTGCGTAGGTTTCCGCTGGGTGCTCCGGTTTCCTCCCACAGTCCAAAGATGTGCAGGTCAGGTGAATTGGCCACGCTAATTTGCCCATAGTGTTAGGTGCATTAGTCAGAGGGAAATGGGTCCGATTGGGTTACTCTTTGGAGGATTGGTGTGGGCTTGTTGGGCCGAAGGGCCTGTTTCCACACTGTAGGGTAATCTAGCTAAACTAGGTCACTCTGATCTCCAGAATCTGGAGTCCTCATTTTCTGTCATGCAGAAGGCATGTAGGCTTAGTGGTATGGAGGGAACATTTTGCAGGCATTGGTGACAGCATGAGTCCTGATGGGAAATGGGAGTAGTGGCAGAGACAGAGTGAGTGTGTGGTCTTGGAGGGCAAATGATGGCACTTGCCCTGGCAGAGCGGAGAAGGTTATTGAGCTTCTTCCTACAGCGCTGTATACTCCTCGAAATGGCTGACACTGCACTGATGTGGGAGGGGGTATTTGGGGGCAATCTCAAACAAGGCTGTCAATGTTCTGGTGTCATGACTTCTCTGCTAGTATTAGTGGAAGAGGATATCCCATGTTTGATCAGCAGGATGCCCCAGTTTGCAATGTCTGGTGGACAAATATAAGGAGGTGCACAGGGCAGCTCCAGACTGACAATAGTTGGTTGGGTGCACAACGGGTTCATAAACATAACGTCAACACCACGGTTACCTGTCAATTCCAGGATAGTCCAACTGTGGCAAGTTGTCGTGCGAATGGTGGGTGGTAAGAAGGATCTAAAGTCAGTCAAGAGGGCTTCAGCAGAGTAACTAACTGATGAGGTGCGGGTGGTAAGATACAACCAGAGATTTCAACAAGCCTCAGTGACCGAAACCTTCGAAGAGATTCAACAAAACTGACATGTTAACCAAAAAAAAAGTCAGGTTCATCCCATTAGTATTGTAGTTGCAAGGGGGCAGGTCAGAAGTTAAGAATACTAAAAACAAGTAACTCACCAGTGTCTGTCCACCACCATCTATAAGGCAGAAGTCAGGAGTGTGAATGAATCCTCCCCACTTTCCTGGATGGGTGCAGCTCCAACAATACTCAAGGAGCTCAACATCATGCAGGAAAAAGCAGCCCCCGCTTGATTGGCACCACATCCACAAACATCCAGTCCGCCCACTGATACTCAGTACAACAATGTGTCCCACTGCAGTAACTCACCAAGGCTCCTTAGACCTACCAAGCCTCTTAAGTCAACTGTTTAGAAGGACAAGGGCAGCAGATACACTACCACCTACATATTCCTCATCAAGCCCCACACCATCCTGACTTGGAAATATACTGTTGTACCTTGAGAGTCGCTGGGTCAGAATCCCAGAGCTTCCACCTTCACAGCTCTCAGTGAATGCACTTACACCCAAGAACTGCAATAGTTTAAGAAGGCAGCTCATCACTAACTATTCCAGGCAACTAGGGATTAGCAACAAATGCTGGTCTAGCCAAGTGACACCTAAATCCCCTGAATGAACAAAGATAAATGTCATGGAGGGGGAAATAGATTGTGTAAGAGATGGGGCAGTGAAGTTATTAGAATGTCATCTTGGGGTCAAAAAAGACACTGAGGTTGCAATTTTTCAGAAGCAGCCTTGAACAATTGCCAGACAAGGGGATGGAATCAGTTGCTAGGGGATGGAGTCAGTCATTAAGGGGTAAAAACAGTCATTAGGGGAAGGAGTCAGTTGCTAGGCGATGCAGTCAGTCACGAGGGGATGGAGCCAGTTGATTGGGGATGGAGCCAGTTGATAGGGGATGGAGTCAGTCCTTAGGGGATGGAGCCAGTTGCTAGGGGATGGAGTCAGTCATTAGAGGATTGAGCCAGTTGCTAGGGGATGGAGTCAGTCACTAGGGGATAGAGTCAGTCATTAGGGGATGGAGTCAGTCATTAGGGGATGCAGTCAGTTGCTAAGGGATGAAATCAACTAGGCAGAGGTGAGTACTGCAGATGCTGGAGATTAGATTCAAGATTAGAGTGGCGCTGGAAAAGCACAGCAGGTCAAGCAGCATCTGAGGAGCAGGAAAATCGAAGTTTCGGGTAAAAGCCTCTTCCTCAGCCTCATTCCTGATGAAGGGCTTTTGCCCGAAACGTTGATTTTCCTGCTCCTCGGATGCTGCCTGACCTGCTGTGCTTTTCCAGCACCACTCTAATCTTGACGCTAGGGGATGGAGTCAGTTGCTAAGGGATGGAATCAGTCACTAGGGGATAGAGTTGTGTTAAGTACCAAAGCCAATGGCTTTGATCCTCCCAGTGTTTAAAGTGCCTATGTTGAGGTTATTAGCTTACAAAGGTTTAATGGCTATTCTGTTTCCAGTGTTCATAACATAACTTCACTGGCATTAAACAGTGAAGAAATCTTAACAGTCTCAGGGATGATGTGTGCATCTCTTGCAATATTGATCACCTACTTTGAAATGACTGGAGATCTTGCCATCATAACAGATCCATGCTATGACTGAAAGAACAGTAGTGAGGTGTCCTGATTAGTGTCCTGACAGAGTAGTGTCCTGATTGATATTTAGATCTAGATTTTATTGTCACCTGTACTCAAGTATAGGAATACAGTGAAAAGTGTACAAAGTCCCCATTCTCCAGAGTCAGCTTGGTTACACACTTGATTATGAAACTGGAATTTAAGAAAGCAACAGAAATAAAGGAAACAAAGCCAAAAAGAATGAGAAATATCCAAATGTTAAAGTGTTGCTTAAATCTTATCCCCATGCAGGTATCTGGGCCAAGCCTGGAATCTTGCGATGAACCAAATACTCACTGCCTCTAATCTTATCACCTCTGATCTCCTCCTGTTGCCTCTGCTGCCTCTGAATCTATAATTACCAGTGCTGCTACTGACTGCTATTTACTACTTAACTCCCTTAGACAAAAACAGATTTATCATTTATTTCACTGCTATTAAGAGGATCTCCACGTACACCAATTGCACACTGTTTCCCCCATATTTCAGTGGCATTTTAGACACCCAACATTCTTTCTGGGCTGTGAAGCACTTTGAGATATCAAAGGGGCTACATAAATGCTGTTCTTTTCAGGTATACAGGCAGGATGCTGGAAGAACACAGCAAGCCAGGCAGCATCAGGAGGCAGAGAAGTCAACGTTTCGGGTGTGACCCTTCTGCAGTCCCGAAGAAGGCTTACACCCGAAACGAAACACAAGCCTCATTCCCAATGAAGGGCTTATTCCCAAAACGCTGATTCTCTTGCTCCTCAGAGGCTGCCTGACCTGCCATGCTTTTCCAGCACCACACTCTCAACTCTGATCTCCAGCATCTGTAGTCCTCACTTTCTCCACGTCCTGATGCTGCCTGGCTTGCTGTCTTCTTCCGTCCCCCTGCTTGTCTACCTTGGAATCCAGCATCTGCAGTTTTTTTTAATATATTTAACTAAGTTCTTTGCAGGTATGATTATTTCAGGATATGTGCAGAGTCTATCAACAAGAGAAAAGTCTCTGGTTCTAACAAATGCATTGTGATGCCATTTCGTCAGATGTATGATGACATTCAACATGTGTGTAACTTTATCATTTTAAAGGAGGAACAAGAAGGGAGAGCAGAGCTGTTTGTGTAACAGTTTTCAGGCAGTGAATGTAAAAGCCTGAATGTTACACTGAACCTGTGCAAAGCCTTAGCTAAGACTGGGAAAGCACTGCCTGATAAAGTGCTCAGTACAAGCTCAAAATCCTTTTAAATGTTCCTTGCTGTGTGTGATCTGTTTAATTCAATGAAGAATATCTTTGCAGTGCAACATCTGTGCCTGAGGCATATCTTAAAGAGGGGAAGCTTGTGAATAGCTTGAACACAAGCGTCATGATTGCTAAGTGGCTGCTTGTTTATTGGGGTGTATTTATTTCTGACATGGAAGATTACTTGTTAAAGAGAGAAAGCCTCCAGGCTGTCTGTGCGTGTGAGAAACTGCAGTTTTCCCAAAGACAGTTCTGAATGAACCATGGCAAAGACATGGTGTGAGTTATAATGCACATGAGAGGAAAGTACTGCCATCTGTTGGTCCAGGCACCAATAGCAGGCTGCACATTCAAAGCAGAAAAATACAGGGTTGCATTTCAGGAAGGTCGCTGCTGTGGGTTAATGCCTCAGGACCCTATAACCACACAGCATCAACATCGACTTCACCAGTCTCCTCATCTCCCCTCCTCCCACTTCATTCCAGATCCAACTCGGCACCACCCTCTTGAACTGTCCTAACCTGCCATCTTCCCTCCTGCATATCCACTCCATCCTCCACTCTGACCTATCACCATCACCCTCCACTTGCATCCACCTATCGCCTTCCTACCGACTTTAGAAACAAGACACTGAGTGAATATCTGATGAGTGCCGGAGATAAAGGAAACCCTGGCATTGAAGTTCCTTCCCTCTGCAACATCCTGTAGCTTTAAAGTCCTCCGAGATGCCTGAGCTCTTGACCGCATGTTGTTATGACCCTTCCACCCTAGGGTATTGGTCAGCTTGGATGGCTCGTTTGCGACACAGAGCGATATCAAGACAGCTTCAGTTCCTCCAATGGCTGGGATCACCATGTCGGCCCAACTTTCCCAACCTCATGCCTAACCTGAGGTGACCTCCAATTCAAACCCACCATCAATCATGGCTGTCTAATGAGAAAGGCAACTATAGTGACTTTCCCTTTCACTTTTTCGCTATTGGAGGCTGTTATCTACAGCTGCTGAGGGATTTAAGCAGTGGAATTCCTTTCTGAACATCTCTGCACCATTGCCTCTAAGCTGCTCATGTCCGGGGTCTCTATGACGTTCTGTGTATGACGATTGCAACCGACTTCAGTAATGGAATTTTAGGCCCAAATGTGAACAATTAGAATCCCCTCCACAATTTTAATGTGAGCTGGTGACCCACAGTGTTACTAACATCAGCATTTGTGCAGGAGGTATTGATGAGAAATTTGTGGGACCTGTCTCAATAGCAGCTCCTGTCTGAGCTGATCAACCATCATTTAACATTACTCATCATTGCCTCATGTTAAGTTTGGGATGTTTGAATATAAACTGTGTCCACCTTTGCACAATCTAAACCTTATTTGTTGATGAGACCTGTATATTTGGGTGGCACAGTGGTTAGCACTGTTATCTCACGGCGCCAGGGAGACAGGCTCAGTTCCAGCCTTGGGCAACTGTCAGTGTGGAGTTTGTCGTTTTCCCCATGTCTGTGTGAGTTTCTTCTGGGTGCTCCCGCTTCCTCCTGCAGTCCAAAGACATGCAGGTTAGGTGGATTGGCCATGCTAAATTGTCCAGGGATGTGCAGATTAGGGTAGGGATAGGGTAGGGGGTTGGGTGGGAATTCTCTTCCAATGGTCAGTGTGGACTCAATGGGCCAAATGGCCTTGCTTCACAATGTAGGGATTCTATTTTAGTTTGAGCATTTTTAGGTTGAAACTCTTTTTGTTTTGACAGTGAGACCTGTCGTGTTTCTACTCTCGAATGAGTTTCGCTCAGAGAATGATATAATTGACTGTAACACTGCACTGGTTAACCTGATCATTTGTCACGAACAGTGAGAGACAGGGACTTTGAAAAAAAATCAATGCACCCTTCCAACCTTATTTGTAACAACCATATCACCTTGGTATCACTTAGATGTTTTGACGTGATCTCCAATAAATGAACAGCGGAGAGCAGGAAATTCCTCCTGCGTATCAGTTGGAGACATTTAGCCTGTGAATTGGGAAGTTAGATTAGATTGTCTACAGTGTAGAAACAGGCCCTTCGGCCCAACAAGTTCACACCGCCCCTCCGAAGAGAAATCCACACAAACCCATTCCCCTACCCTATATTTATCTTACACAGTGGGCAATTTAACATGGCCAATTCACCTGACCTGCACATCTTTTGATTGTGGGAGGAAACCTTCGCAGACACGGGGAGAATGTGCAAACTCCACACAGACTGCCACCCGAGGCTGGAATTGAACCTGAGACCCTGGTGCTGTGAGGCAGCACTGCTAACCACTGAGCCACCGTGCCGCCTACATGGTGTGAAGCAAGTTCTTCTGCAGAACCATATTACTCTTTAAATGAGATATTAAATATAGGAAGGTGCAATCTACGAGATGTAAAAGATCTCTTGCCAATATGTTGACAAAGAGCAGAGGAGTTTGCCCCAGTTTCTGAATCAATATTTATTCCCCAATTAAAATCACAGAAATGAGATCATTCTATGGATAGAATAGAATAGTATATCTTTTATTGTCACGTGCAGGAGTACAGAAGTACAGGAGTAATGAGAAAAGGATATAAAATGGCTGCCTCTTATGGCGCCATCTTAGGTACAAATCTTGGATACAAAATAGAAATAAAAGGAAAAATAATAGCATTACTTTAAAAAAAAGCTATAAATAAGGTATTTATAACATAGTTAAAGGATTGACATTACAGTCCGGTAAAGAATGTCAAGTCGCAGCAGCTCAACATGTGGCCGTCTGCACCACGTCCCAGTACAACAACTGATCCGGTCCGAGCCTCCACTCTGCTCCTCACCGGCACTCAGCTTCACCAAGGAAAGTCGTGCTGCTCTGGGACTCGTTTCCCTAACGTATCTCAGGGACCCGTTTCCCTCTCACGCTGCTCCAAGACTCATTTCCCCTCACACTGCTCCGGGACTCGTTTCCCCCTCACGCTGCTCCAAGACTCATTTCCCCTCACACTGCTCTGGGACTAGTTTCCCTCGCGCTGCTCCGGGACTCGTTTCCCCCTCGCGCTGCTCCGGGACTAGTTTCCCTCGCGCTGCTCAGGGACTCGTTTCCCCCTCGCGCTGCTCCGGGACTCGTTTCCCCCTCACGCTGCTCCAAGACTCATTTCCCCTCACGCTGCTCTGGGATTCGTTTCCCCCTCGCGCTGCTCTGGGACTAGTTTCCCTCGCGCTGCTCTGGGACCCGTTTCCCCCTCACGCTGCTCCGGGACTAGTTTCCCCCTCCCGCTGCTCTGGGACTCGTTTCCCCGTCACGCTGCTCAGGGACTCGTTTCCCCCTCACGCTGCTCTGGGACTAGTTTCCCTCGCGCTGCTCCGGGACTCGTTTCCCCCTCACGCTGCTCCGGGACCCGTTTCCCCCTCGCGCTGCTCCGGGACTTGTTTCCCCGTCACGCTGCTCCGGGACTCGTTTCCCCCTCGCGCTGCTCTGGGACTAGTTTCCCCCGCGCTGCTCTGGGACTCGTTTCCCCCTCGCGCTGCTCTGGGACTAGTTTCCCTCACGCTGCTCTGGGTCTCGTTTCCCCCTCGTGCTGCTCTGGGACTCGTTTCCCCCTCGCGCTGCTCTGGGACTAGTTTCCCCCTCGCGCTGCTCTGGGACTAGTTCCCCCTCGCGCTGCTCTGGGACTCGTGTCCCTCTCGCGCTGCTCTGGGACATGTTTCCCTCGTGCTGCTCCGAGACTTGTTTACCCCCCCTCGCGCTGCTCTGGTACTCGTTTCCCCCGCGCTGCTCTGGGACTCGTTTCCCCCTGCGCTGCTCTGGGACTCGTTTCCCCCTGCGCTGCTCTGGCACTGGTTTCACCCCGCGCTGCTCCGAGGCTTATTTCCCTCGCGTTGCTCTAAGACTCGTTTCCCCCCGCGCTGCACCAGGACTCGTTTCTCTCGCGTTGCTCCAAGACTCGTTTCCCTCGCGCTGCTCCGAGACTTATTTCCCCCTCGCACTGCTCTGGGACTCATTTCCCCCTGCGCTGCTCTGGCACAGGTTTCACTCCGTGCTGCTCCTAGACTCGTTTCCCTCGCGCTGTTCCGAGACTCGTTTCCCCCTCGTGCTGCTCTAGGACTTGTTTCCCCCTCGCGCAGCTCCGGGACTAGTTGCCCTCTCGCGCTGCTCTGGGACTAGTTTCCCACTGCGTTGCTCCGAGACTCCTTTCTCCCTCGTGTTGCTCTGGGACTCGTTTTCACCCGCGCTGCTCTGGGACTCGTTTCACCATCGCGCTGCCCTGGGACACATTTCCCCTCGCGCTGCCCCGGGACTCTTTTCCCCCCGCGCTGCTCCGAGACTCGTTTCCCCCTCGCGTTGCTCCGAGACTCATTTCCCCTCGCGCTGCTCCGGGACTAGTTTCCCCCTCGCACTGCTCCGGGACTCGTTTCCCCCTGCGCTGCTCTGGCACTGGTTTCACCCCGCGCTGCTCTGACACTCGTTTCTCCCTCGCGCTTTTCTGGGACTTGTTTCCCCCTCGCGCTGCTCCAGGACTCGTTTCCCTTGCGCTGCTCCGGGACTCGTTTCCCCCTCGCGCTGCTCAGGGACTAGTTCCCCCTCGCGCTGCTCTGGGACTAGTTTCCCCCTCGCGCTGCTCTGGGACTAGTTTCCCTTGCGCTGCTCTGAGATTAGTTTCCCCCCCGCGCTGCTCTGGGACTCGTTTCCCCCTCGCGCTGCTCCGGGACTCGTTTCCCCCTCGCGCTGCTCTGGGACTAGTTTCCCCCTCGCGCTGCTCTGGGACTCGTTTCCCCCTCGTGCTGCTCTGAGACTCGTGTTCCTCTCGCGCTGCTCTGGGACATGTTTCCCTCGCGCTGCTCCGAGACTTGTTTACCCCCCCGCGCTGCTCTAGGTCTCGTTTCCCCCGCGCTGCTCTGGGACTCGTTTCCCCCTCGCGCTGCTCTGGGACTCGTTTCCCCCACGCTGCTCTGGGACTCGTTTCCCCCTGCGCTGCTCTGGCACTGGTTTCACTCTGCGCTGCTCTGAGGCTCATTTCCCTCGCGTTGCTCCAAGACTCGTTTCCCTCGCGCTGCTCCGAAACTCATTTCCCCTCGCGCTGCTCCGAGACTCGTTTCCCCTTCGCGCTGCTCCGGGACTCATTTCCCCCCGCGCTGCTCCGGGACTCGTTTCCCTTGCGCTGCTCAGGGACTCGTTTCCCCCTCGCACTGCTCTGGGACTCGTTTCCCCCTCGCGCTGCTCTGAGACTCGTTTCCCCCTCGCGCTGCTCTGAGACTCGTGTCCCTCTCGCGCTGCTCTGGGACTCGTTTCCCTCGTGCTGCTCCGAGA
>NC_057723.1:71442032-71445603 GCF_004010195.1 Chiloscyllium plagiosum
TTCCCCCTCGCACTGCTCTGAGACTCGTTTCCCCCTCGCGCTGCTCTGGGACTCGTTTCCCCCTCGCACTGCTCTGAGACTCGTTTCCCCCTCGCGCTGCTCTGGGACTCGTGTCCCTCTCGCGCTGCTCTGGGACTCGTTTCCCTTGCGCTGCTCTGGGACCCGTTTCCCCCTCGCGCTGCTCTGGGACTCGTTTCCCCCTCGCACTGCTCTGAGACTCGTTTCCCCCCGCGCTGCTCTGAGACTCGTTTCCCCCTCGCGCTGCTCTGGGACTCGTTTCCCTTGCGCTGCTCTGGGACCCGTTTCCCCCTCGCGCTGCTCTGGGACTCGTTTCCCCCTGCGCTGCTCTGGCACTGGTTTCACTCTGCGCTGCTCTGAGGCTCATTTCCCTCGCGTTGCTCCAAGACTCGTTTCCCTCGCGCTGCTCCGAAACTCATTTCCCCTCGCGCTGCTCCGAGACTCATTTCCCCCTCGCGCTGCTCCGGGACCCGTTTCCCTTGCGCTGCTCTGGGACCCGTTTCCCCCTCGCGCTGCTCTGGGACTCGTTTCCCCCTCGCGCTGCTCTGAGACTCGTGTCCCTCTCGCGCTGCTCTGGGACATGTTTCCCTCGTGCTGCTCCGAGACTTGTTTACCCCACCTCGCGCTGCTCTGGGACTCGTTTCCCCCGCGCTGCTCTGGGACCCGTTTCACCATCGCGCTGCCCTGGGACACATTTCCCCTCGCGCTGCCCCGGGACTCTTTTCCCCCCGCGCTGCTCTGAGACTCGTTTCCCCCGCGCTGCTCTGGGACTCGTTTCCCCCTCGTGCTGCTCTGGGACTCGTTTCCCCCTCGCACTGCTCTGGGACTCGTTTCCCCCCGCGCTGCTCTGAGACTCGTTTCCCCCACGCTGCTCTGGGACTCGTTTTCCCCTGCGCTGCTCTGGGACTCGTTTCCCCCTCGTGCTGCTCTGGGACTCGTTTCCCCCGCGCTGCTCTGGGACTCGTTTCACCCCGCGCTGCTCTGGGACTCGTTTCACCCCGCGCTTCTACGGCACTGGTTTCACCCCGCGCTGCTCCGAGGCTTATTTCCCTCGCGTTGCTCTAAGACTCGTTTCCCCCCGCGCTGCACCAGGACTCGTTTCCCTCGCGTTGCTCCAAGACTCGTTTCCCTCGCACTGCTCCGAGACTTATTTCCCCCTCGCACTGCTCTGGGACTCATTTTCCCCTGCGCTGCCCTGGTACAGGTTTCACTCCGCGCTGCTCCAAGACTCGTTTCCCTCGCGCTGTTCCGAGACTCGTTTCCCCCTCGTGCTGCTCTGGGACTTGTTTCCCCCTCGCGCAGCTCCGGGACTAGTTGCCCTCTCGCGCTGCTCTGGGACTTGTTTCCCACTGCGTTGCTCCGAGACTCCTTTCCCCCTCGTGTTGCTCTGGGACTCGTTTTCACCCGCACCGCTCTGGGACTCGTTTCACCATCGCGCTGCCCTGGGACACATTTCCCCTCACGCTGCCCCGGGACTCTTTTCCCCCGCGCTGCTCTGAGACTCGTTTCCCTCTCGCGCTGCTCCGAGACTCGTTTCCCCCTCGCGCTGCTCCGAGACTCGTTTCCCCTCGCGCTGCTCCGGGACTAGTTTCCCCCTCGCGCTGCTCCGAGACACATTTTCCCCCTGCGCTGCTCTGGCACTGGTTTCACCCCACGCTGCTCTGACACTCGTTTCTCCCTCGCGCTTTTCTGGGACTTGTTTCCCCCTCGCGCTGCTCCAGGACTCGTTTCCCCTCGCGCTACTCTGGGACTTGTTTCCCCGTCGCGCTGATCTGGGACTCGTTTTCCTCGCGCTGCTCCGGGACTCGTTTACCCCTCACGCTGCTCCGGGACTCGTTTCCCCTTCGCGCTGCTCCGGGACTCGTTTCCCCCTTGTGCTGCTCCGGGACTCGTTTCCCCCTCGCGCTGCTCCGGGACTCGTTTCCCCCTCGTGCTGCTCCGAGACACGTTTCCCCCTCGCGTTGCTCCGAGAAACGTTTCCCCTTCGCGCTGATCCGAGACCCGTTTCCCCCTCGCGCTGCTCTGAGACTCGTTTCCCCCTCGCGCTTTTCTGGGACTCGTTTCCCCCTCGTGCTGCTCCGGGACTTGTTTCCCTTGCGCTGCTCCGGGACTCGTTTCCCCATCGCGCTGCTCTGGGACTCGTTTCCCCCTCGCGCTGCTCCAGGACTCGTTTCCCACTCGCGCTGATCTGGGACTCGTTTTCCTCGCGCTGCTCCGAGACTCACTTCCCTCTCGTGCTGCTCTCGGAACCGTTTCCCCCTCGCGCTGCTCCGAGACTCGTTTCCCCCTCACGCTGCTCTGGGACTCGTTTCCCCCTCACGCTGCACTGAGACTCATTTCCCCCTCGCGCTGCTCCGAGACTCGTTTCCCTCTCGCGCTGCTCCAAGACATATTTACTCCTCGCGTTGCTCCGAGACTCATTGCACCCTCACGCTGCTCTGGGACACGTTTCCGCCGCGCGCTGCTCTAAAACTCGTTTCCCCCTCACGCTGCTCTGGGACCCGTTGACCCCTTGCGCTGCTCTGGGACTCGTTGACCCCTTGCGCTGCTCTGGGACTCGTTTCCCCCTCGCGCTGCTCTGGGACTCATTTCCCTCTCGTGCTGCTCCAAGACATGATTCCCCATCGCGCTGCTCCAAAACCCATTGCCCCCTCACGCTGCTCTGGGACTCGTTTCCCCCTCGCGCTGCTCCAGATCTGGTTTCCCCCTCGCGCTGCTCCAAGACATGTTTCCGCCTCACGCTGCTCCAAGACCCATTGCCCCCTCACGCTGCTCTGGGACTCACTTCCCCCTCACACTGCTCCGGGTCTCACTTCCCCCTCACACTGTTCCAAGACTCACTTCCCCCTCACACTGTTCCGGGACTCACTTCTGCCTCACACTGTTCCGGGACTCACTTCCCTCTCATACTGCTCCGGGACTCACTTCCCCTCACACTGCTCCGGGACTCACTTCCCCCTCACACTGCTCTGGGACTCACTTCCCCCTCACACTACTCTGGGACTCACTTTCCCCTCACACTGCTCTGGGACTCATTTCCCCCTCACACTGCTCCGGGACTCATTTCCCTCTCACACTGCTCCGGGATTCACTTCCCCTCACACTGCTCCAGGACTCACTTCCCCATCACACTGCTCCGGGACTCACTTCCCCTCACACTGCTCCGGGACTCACTTCCCCCTCACACTGCTCTGGGACTCATTTCCCCCTCACACTGCTCTGGGATTCACTTGCCCTCACACTGCTCCGGGATTCACTTCCCCTCACACTGCTCCAGGACTCACTTCCCCATCACACTGCTCCGGGAGTCACTTCCCCTCACACTGCTCCGGGACTCACTTCCCCCTCACACTGCTCCGGGACTCACTTCCCCCTCACACTGCTCCGGGACTCACTTCCCCTCACACTGCTCTGGGACTCACCTTCCCCCTCACACTGCTCCGGGACTCACTTCCCCCTCACACTGCTCCGGGACTCACTTCCCCCTCACACTGCTCCGGGACTCACTTCCCCCTCACACTGCTCCGGGACTCACTTCCCCCTCACACTGCTC
>NC_057723.1:71447313-71466573 GCF_004010195.1 Chiloscyllium plagiosum
CTGCTCTGGGACTAAATTTTCCCGCACACTGCTCCGGGACTCACTTCCCCCTCACACTGCTCCGGATTTCACTTCCCCCTCACACTGCTCCAGGACTCAAATCCCCCTCACACTGCTCCGGGACTCACTTCCCCCTCACACTGCTCCGGGACGCACTTCACCGCACAATGCTCCGGGACGGACTCACTTCCCCCTCACGCTGCTCTCGGACTGATTTCCCCTTCACACTGCTCCGGGACTCACTTCCCCCTCACACTGCTCCGGGACTCACTTCACCGAAAAATGCTCCGGAACTCACTTCCCCCTCACACTGTTCCAGGACTCAAATCCCCCTCACACTGCTCCGGGTCACACTTCCCTTACACTCCTCCGGGACTCACTTCCCCCGAAAACTGCTCCGGGACTCACTTCCCCCTCACACTGCTCCGGGACTCACTTCCCCCTCACACTGCTCCGGGACTCACTTCCCCCGAAAAATGCTCCGGGACTCACTTCCCCCTCACACTGCTCCGGGACTCACTTCCCCCTCACGCTGCTCTCGGACTGATTTCCCCCTCACACTGCTCCAGGACTCACTTACCCCTCACACTGCTCTGGGACTCACTTCCCCCTCACACTGCTCCGGGACTCACTTCCCCCTCACGCTGCTCTGGGACTCACTTACCCCTCACACTGCTCTGAGACTGACTTCCCCCTCACACTGCTCTGGGACTCACTTCCCCCTCAGACTGCTCCGGGACTCACTTCCCCTTACACTGCTCCGGGACACTCTTTCCCCTCACACTGCTCCGGGACTCACTTCCCCCTCAGACTGCTCCGGGACTCACTTCACCCTCACACTGCTCCGGGACACACTTCCCCTCACACTGCTCCGGGACTTGCCTGCGCTCAGACTGCTCCGGGACACTCTTCCCCCTCACACTGCTCCTGGATTCACTTCCCCCTCTCACTGCTCCTGGTCTCACTTCCCCCTCACACTGCTCCGGGTCTCACTTACCCCTCACACTGCTCCGGGACTCACTTCCCCCTCACACTGCTCCGGGATTCACTTCCCCCTCACACTGCTCATGGTCTCACTTCCCCCTCACATTGCTCCGGGATTCACTTCAAACTCACACTGCTCCGGGACTCACTTCCCCCTCACACTGCTCCGGGATTCACTTCCCCCTCACACTGCTCCGGGATTCACTTCCCCCTCACACTGCTCCGGGACTCACTTCCGCCTCACACAGTTCCGGGACTGACTTCTCTCTCACACTGCTCCGGGACTCACTGCCCCCTCTCACTGCTCCGGGTCTCACTTCCCCCTCACACTGCTCTGGGATTCACTTCCCCCTCAGTCTGCTCCGGGACTCACTTCCCCCTCACACTGCTCCGGGATTCACTTCCCCCTCACACTGCTCCGGGATTCACTTCCCCTTCACACTGCTCCTGGTTTCACTTCCCCCTCACATTGCTCCCGGATTCACTTCAAACTCACACTGCTCTGGGATTCACTTCCCCCTCAGTCTGCTCCGGGATTCACTTCACCCTCACACTGCTCCGGGATTCACTTCCCCCTCACACTGCTCCGGGTCTCGCTTTCCCCTCATACTGCTCCGGGACTCACTTCCCCTCACACTGCTCCGGGACTCACTTCCCCCTCACACTGCTCAGGGATTGACTTCCCCCTCACACTGCTCCGGGACTCACTTCCCCCTCACGCTGCTCCGGGACTCACTTCCCCCTCACACTGCTCCGGGGCTCACTTCCCCCTCACACAGTTCCGGGCTCACTTCCCCCTCACACTGCTCCGGGACTTACTTCCCCCTCACACTGCTCCGGGGCTCACTTCCCCCTCACACAGTTCCGGGCTCACTTCCCCCTCACACAGTTCCGGGCTCACTTCCCCCTCACACTGCTCCGGGCTCACTTCCCCCTCAAACTGCTCCGGGCTCACTCCCCCTCACACTGCTCCAAGACTGGTTTCCCTTCACACTGCTCCAGGACTCGTTTCCCCTCGTGCTGCTCCTGTACTTGCTTCCCCTTGTGCTGCTCCACTTGTTCAGGTATTTCCTAGATGACCACTGCTGGACACTTTGATATTTATCATCTCTATCAAAATGGGTTGTTTAATGGAATTTGCTGCCACCCAATCCTCCTGTTTCTGCTACTGTGGGCCCTATCTAGTGATAAAGGAAGTTGATATTGGAAGATTCAGTTGCAGTAATGTCATCGAATGCCCTTGTGGTGTTGGTTTGAGTCTCTCTTGTTGGAGATAGTCATTGCCTGGCAGTTGTCTGGTGCAAATGTTGCCCATCAATTGATAACCCAAACCTGGATATGGTCCAGGTCTTGCTGCATTTGAACATGGATTGCTTCACTATCTGAGGAGTCACAAATTCTGCAGAATATTGTGCAGCGATCAGTCAGCATCCCTACTTTTGACCTCATGATGGAGGAAAAGTGAAAGATTCAAACAACTGAAAACTATCGGGCCTAGGACCTCATGCTGGGGACCCCCTGCAGAGATGTCCTGGAGCTGAGATGACAAACCTCCAACAACCACAATCTTTGTGCTAAGTATGACTCCAATCAGTACAGAGTTTACCTCTGCTTCCCATTAACTCCAGTCCTGTTGGGACTCCTTGACACCAAATGTAGTCAAATATAGCCTTGATGTCAAGGGAAGTCATTGTCTCCTTTCAGTTCCTGGGGGCAGTCGGAGAGGTCACGAGGTCACCAGGGAGCAGTGGAGCCTGTTGGGATACGTGATTGTACAGTTTAAATTACTTGCTTTCAGGTCGGGTATTGTTCAGTTCCTGGAGGCAGTCGGAGAGGTCACGAGGTTACATATTTGGGTGGTTGCTGTACCCAAAACACTACTCAGGTTGTGTCTCCCACCCACCCTCCTCCTCAAACCAAAAAAAAATGTTCTGTGCGTCGGTTGGTAAGGTGACAAGCATTTTCTTTCGTGTTTCATTTTTTCAGGGGTCTGTTTGGGAATTTGGAACAGTGGGAATGGAAGTTATGGCAGTTGAATGTTCCTCCTGCAGTATGTGGGAGGTAAGGGTCACCACTAGTGTCCCTCCTGACTTCATTTGTGGGAAATGCACCCAACTCCAGCTCCTCAAGAACTGTGTTAGGGAACTGGAGCTGGAGCTGGATGAACTTCGGATCATTCAGGAGGTGGAGGGGGTTATTGAGAGGAGTTACAGGGAGGTAGTACTCCGCAGCCACGTGAACAAGGTAGATTCCCAATGAAGGGCTTTTGCCCAAAACGTTGATTTTCCTGCTCCTCAGATGCTGCCTGACCCACTGTGCTTTTCCAGTACCACTCTAATCTTGACTCTGATCTCAAGCATCTGCAGTACCCACTTCCACCTAGATGGGTCACCATCAGGGTGGGAAAGGGAATCGGCAGGCAGTGCAGGGATCTCCTGTGGTGGTTCCCCTCAATAACAAATTTACGGTTTTGCATACTGTTGGGGGAGCTGGGGGAAACGACTTACCGGGGATAAACAAAGGGGCACAGGTCTCTGGTGCAGAGTCTGCTCCTGTTGCTAAGAAGGGAAGGCGGAAGAGGAGCAGAGCTTCAGTCATTGGGGACTCCATAGTTAAGGGGACTGATAGAAGGTCTTGTGGGAACGAGAGAGACTTGTGATTGGTGTGTTGCCTCCCAGGTGCTAGCGTTCATGATATCTCTGATTGTGTTTTGGGGATCCTTGAGGGGGAAGGAGAGCAGCCCCAAGTCATAGAGTCATAGAGATGTACAGCATGGAAACAGACCCTTCGGTCCAACCCGTCCATGCCGACCAGATATCCCAAGCCAATCGAGTCCCACCTGCCAGCACCCAGCAAGTCATGTTTACGTAGGCACCAATGACATAGGTAGGAAGAAAGGTGGGGATCTAAGGCAGAAATTCAGGGAGCTAGGGTGGAAGCTTAGAGCTAGAACAAACAGAGTTGTTATGTCTGGTTTGTTGTCTGTGCCACTTGCTAGTGAAGCGAGGAACAGGGAGAGAATGGAGCTGACCACGTGGCTGCAGGGATGGTGCAGGAGGGAGGGGTTTGGATTCCTGGATAATTGGAGCTCTTTCTGTGTAAGTTGGAACTTCTACAAACAGGATGGTCTTCACCTGAACCAGAGGGGTACTGATTTCCTGGGGGGAAATTTGCTAATGCACTTTATGGGGGTTTAAACTCATGCTGCAGGGGATGGGAACCTGAATTGTGGTTCCAGTATACAGGAGGGTAGTGAGGTCAGGGGTAGGTTTAAAAGGTCGCGAGAGGGCACCAGCAGTCAGGGTGTTGGTTTGAAATGCATGTACTTCAATACCACGAGCATCCGGAATAAGGTAAGTGAACTTGCAGCATGGGTTGGTACCTGAGATTTCGATGTTGTGGCCATTTCAGAGACATGGATAGAACAGGGACAGGAATGATTGTTGCAGATTCCAGGATTTAGATGTTTCAGTAAGAACTGAGAGGATGGTAAAAGCTTGGGGTGGCAGGGGAGGGCAGTGGTATTGTTAATCAAGGGTAGTATTACAGCAGCTGACAGAACATTTGACGACTCACCCACTGAGCCAGTTTGGGCTGGGGTTAGAAACAGGAAAGAAGAGGTCACCCTGTTGGAAGTTTTCTATGGGTCTCCGAATTATTCCAGAGATGTGGAGAAAAGGATGGCAAAGATGATTCTCGATAGGAGCGAGAGTAACGGGGTAGATTTTATGGGGTACATTATCTTCCCCAACATTGAACAGAAACTTACCCATCTAAACTACCTGAACTATAGTATTCCTAGTCAATGTGTGGAGGAGGGTTTTCTGACACAGTATGTAGACAGGCCAACAAGGGGCGATGCCATATTGGATTTGGTACTGGGGAATGAACCCGGCCAGGTGTTAGATTTGAAGGTAAGTGAGCACTCTGGCGGTAGTGACCACAATTCGATTATGTTTACAATAACAATGGGCAGGGGTAGATATATACCACAGGGAAAGAGGTATAACTGGGGGAAAGGCAATTATGATGCGATTAGGCAAGATTTAGGAGGCATAGGATGGGGAAGGAAACTGCAGGGGATGGACACACATGAAATGTGAAGCTTATTCAAGGAAAAGCTACTGCAGGTCCTTGATAAGTATATACCTATCAGGCAGGGAGGTAGTAGTCGAGAGAGGAAGCCATAGCTTACTAAAGAAATTGAAGCTCTTGTCAAGAGGACGAAGAAGACTTTTGTGAGGGTGAGATGTGAAGGTTCAGTTAGGGGACTTGAGAGTTATAATTTAGCCAGAAAAGATCTAAAGGGAGAGTTGAGAAGAGCCAAGAGGGGACATGAGATGTTGTTGAACAGCTTGGTTTGCATGTTATGGAGCATGTGCTCAGTACTATTGCTGGAATATTGTCTGAGCCCAAAGCCTTTGGGGTATCAAATGCTTCCAGCCATTTCTTGATATCACATGGAATGAATAGAATGAAAACTGGTAACTCTGATGCTGGGGGTGTCTGGAGGGATTTGAGAAGGATCACCCAGCCAGCATTTCTGGCTGAAGATTGTTGTGAATTTACATTTATATGCTGAGAAGATTTGTAGTTCAGGGTTGAGGTTCTAGCTCTACTGTGACATCTAGGAGTGGCAATTTGTTGTTGCCTTCCTCCTCTTTTGCAAATTTTATGCAGCGACTCCAACAAAGAGCTCTGCCAGCCATCCAATCTTACTTCAAAAAGTGTATTCAAAAAGAACGGATACCCAATCAACAAAGTCCGCCAAATTCTCAGCAACAAACCCAAGCAAGCAGCTAAAACGCATCCAGAAACCTGACATGAAAGGCATCTCGGAAATGACTGCCCCACTACTCAGACCCTTTGGCCTCATGGTAGCCCACAAACCCACCAACACACTAAAACAGCACCTAATGAACTTGAAAGACCCTATATAGACAACAAACAAAACTAATGTCATTTACAAAATATCTTGCAAGCACTGTAACAAACACTCCGTTGGACAGAAAACTAGCCACCAGGATACATGAACATCAACTAGCCAGAAAAAGACATGACCCACTATCACGAGCACCCTTACATTTGGATGAGGAAGGACACCACTTTGACTGGGACAACATATCCATCCATCCCAAGCCAAAGAGAGACATGCACAAGAATTCCTAGAAGCATGGCATTCCAACCAGAACTCTATCAGCAAACACATCGATTCAGATCCCATCAACCACCGTCTGAGAAAAAGAACAGGAAATGACATCACCACAGCAAATGACAACACCAACCCAAGGAAACCTAAGCATATAAATGGAAAGCAGGTCACTAACACCAGTGCTTACCGGAGACTCACTGATAATGTTATCTAGTATGGTGATGAAAAATCTGAAAATGAACCTTCCAGCTCAGTGGGCAAACCTACATCCATTTGTTTAAATGTCTGGCACCATTCACAACTGGATGTAGCAGGACTGCAGAGCTTTGATCTAATTAGTCATGGAATTCCTAGAATCATCATAACATCTCTACAGCGTGGAAACAAGCCATTTAGCTCACTGAGTCCGCATCGATCCTCCAAAGAACATCCCACCCAGACCCAACCCCCTACCCTTCCCCTGTAATTCTCCATTTCCCATGGGCTAATCCTCCTCATTTCCACATGCCTGGACATCTGGATAATTTAGCATGACCAATCCACCTAACCTGCACATCTTTGGACTGTGGGAGGAAACTGGAGCCCCCCGAGGAAACCCATGCAGAACTGTTTAACTGCCTGTCACTTGCTGCTTGTGCTGTCTGGTACTCAATTAGCCTAGTGTTGTTGCTCCACCAGGTTTGCGTCTCATTTTCAGGTATGCCTGCTGCTTTTCCCTCCCACTCTCCATTGAACCAGAGTTGATCCCTGGCTTGATGGTAATGAGGGGATATGCTGGACCATGAGGTTAGAGATCGTGTGGGAGTATACATCTGCTGCTGTGGGCCACAGTGCCTCATAGATGTCCAGTCTTGAGTAGGTAGATCTGTTCGAAGTCTACTAGGAGAAAGTGAGGACTGCAGATGCTGGAGATCAGCGTGGGATGCTGGAAAAGCACAGCAAGTCAGGCAGCATCAGAAATCATAATTCCTGAGGGATAGAGAGAGAGAAGGATAGAAAGGGAGAGAGAGAGAGAGGGAGGGAGGGAGAGAGAGTGAGAGGGAGGGAGAGAGAGAGGGATAGGGAGACAAAGAAAGAGATAGAGAGAAAGATGGTTAGAGAGAGAGGGATGGAGAAAGAGGGAAGGATAGAGACAGAGAGAGGGACAGAGAAAGAGAGAGAGAGAAATAGAGGGATAGAGAGAGAGAAATAAAACACATTATATTCCACCTAGGGACCCTGCAACCACGGGATAAATATGGATTTCAACAGCTTCCTCAATTCCCCTCCTCCTCCTACATTATCCCAGTCCCAAGCCTCCAACTTGGCACCACCCTCCTGACCTGTCCATCACCTTTTTCATCTATCCGCTTCACACTCCCCCCTGACCTATCACTTTCTCCCTCACCTTCATCCACCTATCGCTTTCTCAGCTACCTTTCCCCCAACCCCACCCCCCCCCCTCCCATTTATCTTGCAGCCCCTGGCCCACCAGTCTCCTTCTTGATGGGGGCTTATGCCTGAAATGTCGATTTTCCTGCTCCTTGGATGATACCTGATCTGCTGTGCTTTTCCAGCACCACACTCTCGACTCTGATCTCCAGCATCTGCAGTCCTCGCTTTCTCATAGGTGAACACAGGTAGACGGTATGACCTGGTTGGTCAATCCAAGGAATAGAACAAAGAACAAAGAACATAGAACGTAGAACATAGACCATTGAATACAGTGCAGAATAGGCCCTTCAGCCCTCGATGTTATGCCAACTTGTGAACTAATCTAAGTCTATCCCTCTACACTATCCCATCATCATCCATGTGCTTATCCAAAGATTGTTTACATTTCCCTCATATAGCTGAGTTAACTACATTGACAGGCAGGGCATTCCACACCCTTACTACTCTCTGAGTAAAGAACCTGCCTCTAGCATCTGTCTTAAATCTATCACCCCACAATTTGTAGTTATGCCCCCTCATACAAGCTGACATCATCATCCTAGGAAAAAGACTTTCACTGTCTACCCTATCTAATCCTCTGATCAAATTGTATGTCTCTATTAAATCCCCTCTTAGCCTTCTTCTTTCCAATGAGAACAGACCCAAGTCTCTCAGCCTTTCCTCATGAGAGCTTCCCTCCAGACCAGGCAACATCCTGGTAAATCTCCTCTGCACCTTTTCCAATGCTTCCACATCCTTCTTGTAATGGGGTGACCAGAACTGTACACAATATTACAACTGTGGCCGCACTAGCATTTTGTACAATTGCAGCATGGCATTATGGCTCTGGAACTCAATCCCTCTACCAATAAAACCTAACACACTGCATGCCTTCTTAACAGCACTATCAACCAGGGTGGCAACCTCCAGGGGTCTATGTACACGGATTCCAAGATCCCTCTGTACATCCACATTACCAAGAATCTTTCCATTGACCCAGTATTCTGCCTTCCTGTTATTCTTTCCAGAGTGAATCACCTCACATTTATCTGCATAGAACTCCATTTGTCACCTTTCGGCCCAATTCTGTGGTTTATCCAAATCCCCCTGCAACCTGCAACATTCTTCCACAATGTCCACTACTCCACCAACTTTAGTTTCATCTGCAAACTTACTAACCCATCCACCTATGCCTATGTCTAAGTCATTTATAAAAATGACAAACAGCGGTGGTCCCAAAACAGATCCTTGTGGTGCACCGCTAGTAACCGGACTCCAGGGTGAATATTTTCCATCAACGACCACTCGCTGCCTTCTTACAGAAAGCCAGTTTCTGCTAAATCACCCTCAATCCCATGCCTCTGCATTTTCTCCAACAGCCTACCACTTGGAACCTTAATAAAAGCTTTACTGAAGTCCATGTATACCACATCAACTGCCCTACCCTCATCCACATGCTTGGTCACCTTCTTAAAAAACTCAATGAGGTTTGTGAGACATGATCTGCCCTTGATGAAATCATGTTGACTATTTGAAATCAAATCGTTGCTTGCTAGATGATTATAAATCCTATCTCCTATAATCCTTTCCAAAACTTTTCCTACAACAGACTGGTCTATAATTACCTGAGTCATCTCTACTGCCCTTCTTGAACAAGGGCACAACATTTGCAATCCTCCAGTCCTCTGGTACTAAACCTGTAGACAATGACGACTCAAAGATCAAAGCCAAAGGCTCCGCCATCTCCTCCCTAGCTTCCCAGAGAATTCTCGGATAGATCCCATCCAGCCCAGGGGACTTGTCTACTTTCACTCCTTCAAGAATTGATAATATCTCTTCCTTACTAACCTTGATCCATTCCATTCTCATTCTTCTCCTCTTCAATATTCTCCTTTTCCTGAGTGAAAACTGATGGGAAATATTCATTTAGCACCTCTCCGATATCCATAGGGTCCTCACACATCTTCCCACTTCTGTCTTTGACTGGCCCTATTTCTACCCTGGTCATCCTTTTATTCCTGACATACCTATAGAAAGCTTTAGGGCTCTTTTTTATTTTATCTGCTAAAGACTGCTCATGTCCTTTCTTTGCTATTCTTAACTCTCTCTTTAA
Organism: Chiloscyllium plagiosum; assembly: GCF_004010195.1. Taxonomy (NCBI): domain Eukaryota; kingdom Metazoa; phylum Chordata; class Chondrichthyes; order Orectolobiformes; family Hemiscylliidae; genus Chiloscyllium; species Chiloscyllium plagiosum. Next base: position 71,456,976 of record NC_057723.1, read on the forward strand.
ATCCTTCCTAGCTAATCTAGTAAAATAAATCTGGTATGTGGCTGGGAGGGATGGAAGGGAGGGGAAGAGGCTGAAAGGGGAGTCAGGGGATGGGAAGGGAGGTTATTTGAAATTGGAGAACTCAATATAGAGCCCTCCAGGCTGCATGTTGTTCAGGCGGAAGATGAGGTGTTGTTCCTCTAATGTGCAGTTTGGTTTGTTGTGGCAATGGGGGATGCCGAGGATGGTCATGTCGGAAGGGAGTGGGAAGGGGAATTAAAATGGGCGGTGACTGGGAGGTTTGGTCTGTGAGACAGCTCTCCCAGCTTTGGCACAAGCCCTCAGCTGTTATCCAAGTTCAGAGGGACAATGAAGTGTCAACCACGTTGCCAACAGCTTATGGTGGCAAATTTCTTTCCCTGAAGGACATTAGTGAAGTTAATGGATCTGTCTGCAATGCTTTTGCTGACTTCGAATTCCAGAATTTTTCGGATTCTAATTTCACCACCTGTCGTGCTGGGATATGAAGCCAGGAGCATTTCCTTGCTTTCTGGATCATTAGTCCAGCACCAGTGCTGCTTGGCCATCACCTGCCTTCAATATACTTTGGGACATCCAATATTTATAAAAATCTCTGACCTTCGTGTTGAGAATCCTTGGTGAGCAGTTTGCTGGTTGGGTTTGGTCAAACAGGAAGCTAAACATTAAAGAATTGATACGTGCAGTCACTCAGGCTCTTACTCGTCAATAATGTTCCATTATTCCATAAGTGCATCCGAGGAGCAGGAGAGTTGATGTTTTGGGCATAAACCCTTCATCAGGAATGAGGGTTGTGGTCCGGGGCTGAGAGATAAGTGGGAGTGAGGATGGGGTTGAGGGAAGGTAGCTCAAAGTGATAGGTGGACGAAGGTAAGGGAGAAGGTGATACTTGGGGGGAAGGGGGATGCAGTGTGGAGCAGATAGATGGGAAAGGCGATGGACAGGTCAGGAGGGCGGCGCTGAGTTGGAGGCTTGGGACTGGGATAATTTGGTGGGAGGGGAATTGAGGAATCTGTTGAAATCCACATTTATCCCATGTGGTTGCAGGGTCCCAAGGTGGAATATGAGGCATTCTTCCTCCAGGTATTGGGTGGTAATGGTTTGGCAGTGGAGAAGGCCCAAGACCTGCATATCCTTGATGGAGTGGGAGGGGGAGTTGAAATGTTTAGCCACGGGGCAATGGGGTTGGTGGGGGCGGGTAGATACCATTTCAAATATTCATTCTGCCCTTTCAAAGAATTCCCCAATGAGCAGGGGATCAAAGCAGAATGTATTGAGTTAACCTAAATGCAGTTGATTTGAGTACTGAGTCCATTTGCCATGTAAACAGAACTAATGCAGCCATGTTAGTGTTCCTGACAAGTGACTGTGGAGTCTAACCAAAGATTTGGTCTAAGTAGCACAGCAAATTGCTACTATAAGAATTGAAATGTGCATTACTGAGGAACAAAATTAAAATTCTACCAGTGTTCTTTGCTGCAATAATAGGACTGAGCTGGGCATAGCGATGAAGCAACTATTTCAAAATTTAAAAACATTATTAATTCCTTCATATCAGTAGCATGAATGGAATTTAGCATGTGCTTAAACCAGTGTCCAAGACCAACATCATAAATTGGCCCATATCTTAGATTTTTAATAGCGTAATTTGCATAAACCACAAAACGATACAAATGTGCTTTCCTTCATTTTAAATCATACCAAGTACATCAAATATATCCTTTATTTCCATTATTTTAATAGTTTAGAATCTTAGGATAAAAGCACAGCTTAATTAAAAAATATAACTAGTACTGCATTTCAAATAAACTGATTATGTATACTTTTACACATAAACTACAATAATAATTTTGCATGTGCTATTTAAATAATCTAGAACACTAGAATAAGCTAGTGTGAAGAGCACTAGGAACATGGGACTCAGTACTGCTTCGCATTTTGATACTCATCTACTGCACAGAGTGAATTACAATATGCATTTATCACCATGCCTCACCTCAGAATGACTGCCCATTCACAGCTGGGCTCCTTGCGATCGACCTCAAATTAAGGCAAGTGGTATCCAACAGAGAAATCAAAGCATGAACCAGCTGGAGCTGTTCTGGCTAATTCCTACTGGTGTATTACAGAGTTATATTGAAGTAGATCTGAGAGTAAGTCTTTGATTTGAACCTGGAATGGGTTTTAGGCTGGTAAGGGATCTTGTTGCTTGTCATCTGCGTGTGTGTATCCTTAGTTATCATTAGTAGCCACACACACAGATTACGAGCAACATGAATTCGACTGGGACAACACTACCATTATAGGGCAAGCCAAACAGAGAACAGCCAGGGAATTCCTAGAGGCATGGCACTCATCCACAGATTCAATCAATAAGCACATCGACCTGGACCCAATATACCCACCACTGCAGCGGACAGCTGGAACTGACAACCGGAAGCGGCAGATTCAAACCACTACAAATGCCGGAGGAAAGATCACAGAAGCGCTTCACAGGAGGCTCCCAAGTACTGAGGATGCCAGCTAGACAGGGGACGAAAAGTCTGCAACACAAATTCCCAGCCTCGGCGAACAGAACCACAACAGCTTTTGTTGGAGCATTAGGCTGCATTCTTACATTTCGCTGAAAAGAAACATGAAACAATGTGCCTTCTGCAAAGTGTTTTTTTATTAGCAAATTAATCAAAATATTAACTTAAATAGAATAAATTAGAACTGAATTCTACAATACATTGATACATTTGTTAAAGCAAAAAGTGCAATATATCTCAAGTATTGATGCAATCAAGTGGTTCTTCAGAAGTGAATAATTATCACTGGAACTGGGACATTAATTGGTATTTACTGAATACTTTATAAAGGTTTTATTTATTCATTTGTGGCACCAGTGGCTGGCCAGTATTTGTTCCCATCCTTTGAGAAGGTGTGGGGTGAGCTGCCTTTTTGAACTGCTGCCGTCCACCTACTGTGGGTTGACCCACATGCCTTGAGGGAAGGGATTCCAGGATTTTGTCCCAAAGCCAGTGAAGGAACATTGGATTGAATGGAATAGTTTGGTCAACTATTTCAGAGGAAAAGTTAATTTTGACTGCAATGACACATTTACCAGACATTTTCAACCAAATTCTCAAATTGTCACAGTGGGGGATTAGCTCTGCATTGTTAATCCAAGCCTCAGGCTAATTCTTCAAACCACTTGATTGCCATCCTGTTACACAATAACAATAGAATTACAGGACATTTAAAAATGGCAGGTCATTCAATGATGCTGAAAAATAATCTCAACAAAATAGCTGATAAATAATTTAATAGTAATTACTCAGTGTCCCTGATTGAAATCTAATGGATTAGTGATTGTCCTTTCAAGGTGACCAGTTAAAATACTTCTTATAATTTAACATAGGATAAAAATCTACCTCTCCCTTTAGGCAAAATTTTAACTCTGTCAAGATCCTTTGGCATACTCAAAGTTAAAAAAAACAGTTCAATGGTTAAGGTTGATGGCACTTGGTGAATTAATACTTTTCTGCAATATTGATTCATCAAAGGCTAATCAATCACAAGACAGGATTATCACAGGCAGCATAATGGTCAGGGTTGATTGAGCCTGCACCTGCCACTAACTGTGTCCAGTAAGAGGCTGTGGATAATCATCGGAGTTAGGAATCTCAGTCAATTTCCCTCCCTCCCAGATATGCTGGTACTAACATTCAGTACAGTGTAACAGGAGAAACCATATTAAATAAATAAATGTTATTATAAAACAAATTAGCACTGAATAAATTAGGAAGTAATAATAACAAAATAATAATTAAATAAAGAATAAAGACTCTGTTATAATCCATTTCATGAAGTCAGCTCCTGAAGGATCTCTAGCTTATTTGAAGTCTTGGCTTGAGGGTAGTGTTGGGTCTCACTGTGCCATGGAGCACATCAAACAGGAATGCCCCCAGACTTCCAATGGCCTCAATAGTTTCCTGATCGACGTTTTCTGTGGACAGATCATTAGGATGTTAGCAATTGAAGAGGTTTGCACTCATCAGGCTGGGAGAGTTCTGAGACACTGAGACCAGTGTCATCAGCGAGCATTTCAAACACTGCGACAGGGCTGTGGGACCCAGAGTCTGGGCCTCTACCTGAGACAGAAAGTAGAAGGTGTTTTTTGAGGAGGCTACCTGCATAACATGAGGAGTAAGAGGAGACCATTGTGCCCCTTGTGCCTGCTGTGCCATTCAGTTAGATCTGTATCTGAATGGCATCAACAGGCCTTCCCTCTACAACCCATCATATCCTTACCTCAACAGAAACCAATTACTTGTGAAGTGTTCAAATGAACTTGTGTCTCAGTAGGACTTAGGAAGAGTCAGCTCAAGATTTCCCTTGCATATTCTGTGAAAAGGAGCTCTCTGACATCAGTCCTGAATAGCCCAATGCACGGTGGCTCAGTGGTCAGCAGTGCTACCTCACAGCACCGCTACCTCACAGCACCAGGGTCCCAGGCTCGATTCCAGCCTCAGGCAACTGGCTGTGTGGAGTTTGCACATTCTCCCTGTGTCTGCGTGAGTTTCTTCCCACAGTCCAAAGATGTGCAGGTCAGGTGAATTGGCTATGCTAAATTGCCCATAGTGTTAGGTGCATTAGTCAGAGGGAAATGGGTTTGGGTGGGTTACTCTTCAGAGGTTTGGTGTGGACTGGTTGGGCTGAAGGGCCTGTTTCCACACTGCAGGGAATCTAATCTAACCTAAGCTTACACTGCCCTCTTCTGGGCTCCTCTCCACCTTCCAGCTACTCTGCCTGCTCCCCCCCCCCCAACCCCCCAAGACAAAATGGTTCCTCACCATTGACACAATAGTGATGAATGAAGGTTGACTACTGGACTGTGGGAAATGGGCAGCCTTCCGGAGAAGGAGGGCGTGTGCTGGACACAAACCTTCGTTGACTAACAACTGCGCAGAAAAAGGTGGCACGTTGCGTCAGTGGTCAGCACTGCGCCAGGGACCCGGGTTCGATTCCAGCCTTAGGCAACTGTCCGTGTGGAGTTTGCACATTCTCCCCGTGTTTGTGTGGGTTTCCACCAGGTCCTTCAGTTTCCTCCCACAATTCAAAGATGTGCAGGTTAGGTTGGATTGGCCATGCCAAATTGCCCATAGTGTTCAGGGATGTGTAGTCATTAGTCAGGGTAAATGTAGAGTAATGGGGTGGGGGAATGGGTCTGGGTGGGTTGCTTTTCGGAGGGCAGGTGGAAACTTGTGGAAACAAATGGCCTGTTTCCACACTGCAGGGATTCTATGATAACCTTTAAAAGGTGATATCCTCCTTTTAAAACCCATCACTTACGTTCGGTGATTGATGCAAGTGGGCTCGCTCCAAGTGGAGTTGAAGAACAGTTCCTTCACACGGACACATATCCTGTAGCTCTTGTGAGACTTCTTGTTGACTGAGATCTCCACATTGGAACTCTCCGTGAAGCAGTTGATGTTCTGGTGGTGCTTTAGCTGATGGGGGACCCCAGTCTCATTTCTGCATGGGATCAGCACCTACAACAAGAAGAAGGAAACAAAATCATCATGGGTTGAAGACCGTTTTGTGGGAATACAGATTCACACGGCATTATTGTTACAGTCGAGTCACTGTCGGCACAGTCAGTGCTTTGGCCTCAACTGTTTTCTGTGGTAGAGAATTCCACAGGCTCCCCACTCTCTGGGTAAAGACATTTCTCCTCATCTCAGTCCTAAATGGACTACCCTGTACCTTTAAACTGCAACCTCTCATTCTACGTTTTTTGGGACACAATTCAATTCAAAAGTTCCCTTTCAGCCTTTGTGTGAAAAACTGTTTCCTGATTCATTGCCAAAGGGCCTAGTTTGAATTGTATGACTCCCTCACCGGAGGACAGCTTCACTGCTTCAACCCCATTCGATCCTGCTAACATTTTAAGAACCCTCACTTCCTACCATCACATTGCAAGTGTCCTGAGGTGCAGTTGTTAAGTTATCAACAGTGGCAGAAGATGGCTAAGAACTCAAAATGATAATTCCTCCTTCAGTCCTGTCCCTCTTTTATTTTGGGTGAGGGGCAAGCCTGTTGCTGAGAAATTCAGGAACTTCTTCTGTGTGAGGCATCATACTGTGTCTAGTCAGGCACTTCTGCATTTAGCTCCTTAGTCGCGTTAAGTATATGTGTGTGTGTGTGTGTCTGTTGCCATCTACTGTTCCTATTATGTATTATACCATTTTATAAAAATGCCTATCAAATGTATTGCAGTTTCTAGAAAGCAAAGAAAGAATTTGCAATTATATGATAACTTGGGTCTCAGGAAGTCCAAATTGCTTCCCATTGAATTAACCACCTTTCAGTTGTAGCTACTGTATCGGTAAGGTATATATGTTTAGCAAGATCCTACAGCAAGATCCTACAACAGCATGACCAGGTCATTTTTGTTTAATGTTGATAATTCTGGTTTAAAGCTATACCCAAGACACTGAGAGACATATTCCTTTATATCATTGATAGGATTTTCATTATGATAATCCCACAATGGCTAACATTTACACATGGGGCAGATATACAGAATGTCTAACATGGAGCTATGAGAAATATAGCACGACAGAGACCACTCGGCCTATCGAATGCTCCCCCTCCACAATATGCCTCCAGGCAGGTACTGTACAAACATTGAATAGAAAGAGAAAGAGAACAGCCCTTAGAAAAGTAACTGCACTGTATTCATTCATCTCGTGTCCCAGCACAAAGTCTACACCTGAGACAATGCAGTGAGGGCAGTACTGTTGGAAATGCTATCTTTCAGGAGAAGAGATCAATCAAAGCTCCATCCCAACTAGATGTCAGAGAATCTATGGCACCATATCAGAAAAGAGTGGGGGAATTATCATCCATGTTTCTCCCTCAATCACTATAAACAGATGATTCACTTGTCACATTATTGCTATTTATGGAAGCTTGTCAAAGAATCATCATTGAATCCCTACAGTGTGGAAGCAGGCCATTCAGCCAATCAAGTCCTGCACTGACCTTCTGATGAGCACCCCCCCTACCCTATAACCCCACATTTCCCTCTAGCTAATCCATCCAACCTGGACATGTTTGGACTGTGGGAAGAAACCAGAGCACCTGGAGGAAACCCTTGCAGATATGGGGAGACTTTGCAAACTCCAGCAGACAGTCACCCAAGGCTGGAATCGAACCCAGGACCCAGGTGCAGTGAAGGAGCAATGATCGCCCCAGAGCTACCATGACACTGAGTTCCGTGTACAAATTGTATTGTGCTAAAAACAGCAACAGTGCTACAAAGGCAACCAATTCATTGGCACTGAGGCACTTTAGTGTACCCTGGGACTCTACAGAAATGCAAGTTAATTCCTGTTTCTAAGCAACATGTCAACATACTTAATTATTACACCTCTCGGTTTCTCTGCTAAGAACTTCCAAGAAACTAAAATGTACCTCGGCCGGAGAGTCCTTGCTCTTGGTGTATTTCTTATGCTTGCCGTTCCTGGACGTTGGTTCGATGCTGACCTGAGACATTAGTGGGAAGTAGGAATGAGGACTATTCCAGGAATCTGGGTATTGCCAGTCGATTTTCAACTTGAGGTTCTCGCTGATGGTCATGAGTTTCTTCGGAGCAGCGGGTTTTACTGAAAGGGAAGCACGAGGGGGCCATAAGAATAGAATGAGAGTGTCTGCTCTTCCCTGACCCAAATGCTAGGTGAAAGTGAGGACTGCAGATGCTGGAGATCAGAGCTGAAAAATGTGTTGCTGGAAAAGCGCAGCAGGTCAGGCAGCATTAAAGGAACAGGAGAATTGACGTTTCGGGCATAAGCCCTTCTTCAGGAATCAAATGCTAGGTGCTCAGTCTTCTTTGTACCCAAGGTAAAATGAATCAATTAGACTAGGGTTTCATCTGATTCCAAGTCAATTGTTACCGTTGGATTTCTTTTACCACTTCCCCCAAACTTCCTCCTGTCCAGAAAGGGTTAATCTTTGCCAGGTTCTGTTCCCCTAGATAGCAGATGACTATTCTCAGTTTTTTCAGACTAAACCAGGCAGCGTCTTTGGTCAGGGTGTGGGGTGGATGGGGAGATTTCCTATGACAATGCCATCAGAGATGCCAGTTGCACTTTCCAAAGGAGACCATCATGACCTCTCTCCAATCCCTCCCCCTTCCCCACCCCCCTCCCCCAGAGCCATCCCCATTCTGTCATCCATCATGAATGGAAAGTCTTGACTGTTTTACTGTTGCAAATGTCGCAGTGAAGGAAGCGGCCAGAGTCATAGGGATGTACAGCACTGATACAGACCCTTTGGTCCCACTTGCTCATTCTGTGATGTGGGGGGAGCTGGTGTTGGACTGGGGTGGACAAAGTTAAAAATCACACAGCTCTTCAGAAGGCTAGTGCTTCCAAATAAACCTGTTGGACTATAACCTGGTGTTGTGTGCTTTTTAACTTTGCTCATGCTGACCAGTTTTTCAAAACTGAACTAGTCCCACTCGCCTGCGCTTAGCCCATATCCTTCCAAACCCTTCCTATTCATGTACCTATCCATATGTTTTCTAAATGTTGTAAGGGCACCTGCCTCTATCACTTCCTTTGGCAGCTCGTTCCACACGTGCACCAAGCCCTGAGTGAAAAGGTTGCTCCTCAGGTCCCTTTTAAATCTCTCCCCTCTGACCTTAAACCGATGCCCTCTCGAGTCAGAGAAGGCAAAGATCTTGGAGAGAATTGCACGGCTGCAGAGGTTACTGATGTAGGGAGGGATGAAGCCATTGATGTGCGCATAGGGGTGAGAGGTTTCATACTGAAAGCCTGGATTCATGTGGGGCAGGGTTAGGTTGACAATTGACTTATTTCATTCAGCGAGTTAGAAAATACTGCATCACTCGCACAAGATTTCCAGGTAAAAAAATTGAGGAGGCATTCCTTTTATGGCCTGATTTAATTAGAAGGAGCCAGCAATGGCAGTATCATTGGCTTTGGTGACCTTAAATTAGTCACTTTTACAAACGCCAAGTCTCTTTCTTGTCTATACTTACAAATATCGCGGACGTAGAAGTGTTTTGTGTGTTTCTCGTATCGCTTGGTTGTAGCTGCCTCCACGTTGAAGGTGATTTGCCTCAGCTCTTCAGCATATGGGGAGAAGCTCTGGTCAGTGCAGCTTGCTTGGAAAGTGCAATCAGATGTCTTGCATGGTGTCAGGACACAGTCCTTGGAGTCTCCATTCCAACCTCTGTCACACAATGGGAAAACAGAATGAAATTTGTTACACGGGCCAGAAAATAAAGAGCGTGCAGTGTCCACCTCAGCCCAAGTGGGGTGGCAAATGGGAAATGTTGCACTGGCGCAGCTGACTGGGCTCTTCAATAAAGCTGAGCCAAGATGTACTTTTGGGGCTGTACCAAGCCACGGGTTACTTTAGAGTCATAGAGTCATAGAGATGTACAGCACGGAAATAGACCTTTCAGTCCAACTTGTCCGTGCCGACCAGATAGCCCAACCCAATCTAGTCCCACCTGCCAGCAGCTGGCCCTTATCCCTCCAAAGCCTTCCTATTGATATACCCA
>NC_057723.1:71466632-71500608 GCF_004010195.1 Chiloscyllium plagiosum
TAGCTCAAAACCTCCAACCATGGCAACATCCTTGTAAATCTTTTCTGAACCCTTTCAAGTTTCACAACATCCTTCCGATAAGAAGGACTTTACTGAGATTAATTCCCAGAACATGGGCATCGCTGGCAAGGACAGGATCTGAGAATATTGGTGGGTCTTCATCTGGTAAGCTAGCAGTACTGATACACAGAATGGGTTGCCATGCCGCATGCAAGTGACAACTAAAGATCTAATGTGTTGATTTTAAATTGGAGTAACGCATAGACCAGGTAAGGCGAGTGGATTTTTGAAAAGAACTGGTGAACCCGTTAGAGGGAGAGTAATGCTGAAAGCAGGTGACAGGAGTGTGACACTGGCAATCCCTCTATACAAATACCCTTCACCTTGGTGAGAATGGCACAGTGAAAGCAGAAGGATCACAGTACATATGTTTGCATGTAAAGGTCACATGACTATTTGGGGTCAAACTCCATCTGACATTCATTTAAGTTAGAATGACAAAATCCCCTCGCTTCACTACACTTCACCAGCCACCCTCCTCCATTGCACCCCTCTCCTTCTGCCACCCCTCATGTCTGATGAATCAGTAAAACACAATGATTCATTTCACCTCAGCGCCCTTTCATTCTGGCTGCTCTATGTGGATTTCACCAGTTTCCTCATTTCCCCTCCCCCCACCTTATCCCAGACTCAACCCTCCAACTTGGCACCGCCTTCTTGACCTGTCCATCTTCCGTCCCACCTATCTGCTCCACCTCCGACTTATCACCTTCACCCCCACAATCATCTACCTATTGCATTCCCAGCTACTTTGCCCCCAGCCCCACCCCCTCCCATTTATCCCTCAGCTCCCGACCCACAAGCCCGAAATGTCGACTCTCCTGCTCCTCCGTTGCTGCCTGACCCGCTGTGCTTTTCCAGCGCCACACTCCACTGACTCAAACAGCTCACAGGGTGACCAATGCAAGAAGCACATCAGTATGTGAGTGCGGTACCAATGGACTCACTCTCCCACCAAATGAGACTTTGAACGGATTCGCTGTTCACATCGGGAAAGGCATCGACATGGATGTTGCTTCTGCTTACAGGCATCACAAAGAAAAGAGCAGGATTGCTCTCTGAAAAAAACATTGTACTCGCATTACTGGATAGGCGATTGATTAAAATGGGCTTACTTACTCACGATGGTAGCTCGCTGAGAAAACAGCTTTTTCTCTCATTTTCCAGGAGCAGGTGAAAATCCCACCAAACTGCTCTGCATGACATGTGATGTAGTTTCCGTTTGCTTCTGTTTGTAGGCACAGAAATAAGAAACAGATTTGGACAGGCAATTACTATAATTAATCACCATTATCACTATATCATTTGACTGTTTGCATAGCAAAAGGCTAACTTAGGTGGACTATGCCCCTTTAATATTTGGCAATTCCTATGTATTTAAGGGAAATTCAAGATATGCTTCATGCCAGTTTATGTGCCAGAGTGATATCAGTGAAAATCCTGCAAAGGTTATGAGCCCTGACAAAATCCTGGCAATAGTACTGAAGACTTATGCTCCAGAACTTGCCGCTCCCCCAGCCAAGCTGTTCCAGTACAGCTGTCCTCTATGCATCAATGTGGAAAATTGCTCTGGTATGCCCTGGACACAAAGGTAGGACAAATCCAACCTGGCCAATTTCTGCCCCATCAGTCTACACTCGTAAAGTGGTGGAAGGTGTCATGAACACTCTTATCAAACAGCACCTGCTCAGCAATAACCTGCTCAGTGACACCCAGTTTGGGTTCTGCCAGGGCCACTCAACTTCTGACCTCATTGGTCCAAACATGGACAAAAGAGCTGAATTCCAGAGGTGAGGTGAGAGATTGATAGCTCTTGACATCAAGGCTGCATTTGACCGGGTGTGGCATCAAAGAGCCCTAGCAAAACAGAAATCAATGGGACTCAGGGGGAAAGCATCTCTGCTGGTTGGAGTCATTTCAAGTTTAAAGGAAGATGGTTGTGGTTGTAGGAGGTCAGTCATCTCAGTTTCAGGACATCACTGCAGCAGTTCCTCAGGGTAGTGCCCTGGGCCCAATCTACTTCAGCTGCTTCATCTTAATGTTACAAGTGGGCATGGTCACCAATGATTGTACAACGTTCAGCATCATTCCTGACTCCTCAAATCCTGAAGCAGCTGTGTCCAAATGCAGCAAGACTTGGACAACATCAAGGCTTGGGCTGATAAGTCGCAAGTGACACTTGCACTACGTAATTGCCAGGAAATAACTATTTCCAACGAGAGAAAATCAAAGTATTACTCCTTGTTATTCAATGCCATTGCCATTATCGAATCCCCCCAATATCAATGGAGGCTTACTCTTGATCAGAAACTCAACTGGACCAGCCATATAAATACTATGGCTACAAGAACAGGTCAGATGTTAGGAATACTGTAGTGAGTAACTCACCTCCTCACTCAGTCTATCCGTCATCTACAAGACACAAGTCAGGAGTGTGATGGAATACTTCCCACTTGGCTGGATGAGTGCAGCTCCAATAATACTCAAGAAGCTTGACACCATCTAGGCCAAAGTAGCCCGCTTGATTGGTGCCACATCCACAAACACCAAAGCTCAGTAGCAGCAGGGTGCACTAGCTACAAGATGCACTGCAAAGATTCAGGTGCTCCTGAAACAGCACCTTCCAAACTTAGGACCACTTCTATCTCGACGGACAAGGGCAGCAGATATATGGGAATACCACCACCAGCGAATTCCCCACTAAGCCACACATCATTCTGACTCAAAAATATAACACATTAGTTTCAGAGTCACTGGGTCAAAACCATTCCTAGAAACAATTATAGGTGTCCCCATATCAAATAGGCTGCAGCGGTTCAAGATGGCAGCTCACCACCATCTTCTCGTGGGGAAGTAGGCAGCAAATGCCAGGTAATTGATACAACAACTAGCAAACATCTCTCAGCTAAGCTTTCACTCAAATATTGTTGATCTTGCCAACTACTTGCTGACACACGTCGATGCCATTTGAGGCACCAGTGTGTGAATCTCTCCAAAGCAATTAGTGTGATCGGACCAGGATGAGCTGTGTGTTCGACTGCTTCCAGTTCATGCCCCCTTCCATAAAGGTAGTGTACACTTACGTGCGAGTATTTTATCAGGCTCCCTGCCCACGTCGATCAGTATGTAGTAGTGTTTTAACAACTCTGCTGTGTTGTTGGCATGACAGCTGTAGTTGCCAGCATCTGGTCGGTCTGTCACTTCCAAGCTGAGTTCGTTTGAGTGGGCATTTTTAGTGATTGGCACACCATCGAGCCGCCAATGAATTCCAGTCCGCAGTTGGTCAGGGGAGGCATCACAGCTCAGGTTATAACTACCCTTGCTTACAATAGTGTCTGATAAAAAAAAAGCAGATATATAATTTTCAAAGACATGAAAAAACCCTGAAGATTAAACTTCACACCAGCTCTTAGATTATCTGCCTGTGCGTGAAAGTGAAGGAGAGAAGCAACTTCCCCACATTGGGAGTACTTTGTTAATTAAACCCTACCTTTCATTTCATCTTAAGGGATTGTGCAGTAGGTTCATTTCCAACAGGCTAAGGGTATGGTGGTTTGGTGCAAACAATGCCAACCCTGAGCTAACATGAACCACACAAACACGATCATTTCTCCCGAGCTGCCTGCACCAGGACAACAAGCTAAGGACAATTTTTTTGCAGCTTGTGTTTAGGAACTGGGCAGATTGCTTCTGTTACTATTGACAATTGGAAGGATGTTGTGAAACTTGGAAGGGGTCAGAAAAGATTTCCAAGGATGTTTCCAGGGTTGGAGGATTTGAGCTATAGGGAGAGGCTGAATAGGCTGGCGCTGTTTTCCCTGGAGCGTCAATGGCTGAGGGGTGACCTTATGGAGGTTTATAAAATCATGAGGGGCATGGATAGGGTGAATAGACAAGGTCTTTTTCCTGGGGTGAGAGAGTTCAAAACTTGAAGGCCAGAGGTTTAGGGTGAGAAGGGAAAGATATAAAAGAGACCTAAGGGGCAACTTTTTCACACAGAGAGTGGTACGTGTATGGAATGGACTGCCAGAGGAAGTGGTGGAAGCTAGTACAATTGCAACGTTTAAAATGTATCTAGATGAGTATATGAATAGGAAGGATTTGAAGGAATATGGGCCGGGTGCTGGCAGGTGGGACTAGATTGGGTTGGGATATCTGGTCGGCTTGGCTGAGTTGAACTGTTTCTGTGCTGTACATCTCTATGACTCTAAGCAGCATTCATTGGAACACATAGATACTGATGTATCTGCAACTGGCTTAGGGCTTGGGCCATGGATTCTGTCCTTTACACAGTTATTCACACATTTAACAGTAATCAAAAACACTTGCAAACAAAAGAAGAACACACAGCTAATGCTTACATTTCTCCTCAAATGCCATCTTCACCGTCGCCGTTAAGGATAAGAACCACAAACAGAGAAACAAACGGCCAACCATCTGCAGAGAAGACATGAGGTACAATCATGAGCATCAGCCACGCTGGGAAACGTTACAGCAAAACTCCAGAGAAACATTCGACGCATTCCAAAATGACGTTCTCCATCAACGGGTAGAGAGTGGAGTATCTAAAGTGCATTGGTGCGATATGATCATTGCATCCCCCACAGCAGGACATAACTTACGTTTCTATTGTTCCGAAAATGTTAACTCTGTTTATCTTTCCCCAGGTGCAGCGGGCCCTCTGACTTTCTCCAGCAATTTTTGATTGCTCATAACAACAGGACATCTGAGTAATTTACAGCCAATGAAGTGCTTTCCAAATGTAGTCACCAAACGCATGAAATAATTGTGTACAGCAAGCTCCCATAAAGAGCCACTTGATAATGATCTGATAATCTAAGTGATCTCAGTTTAGGGGCAGCTAGCAGACATGAGAGAACTTCCTTCTCTTCTTCAATACAATGCCATGAAATCTCATATGGTCACCCAGGGGTGCACATGGGATCTGGGTTTGAGGCATCTGAAAGATGACTCAGTATCCCTGAGAATGCAGCAGCTTCTCAGTTCTCAAAAGCTTAAACACATGTACCAATAGGTTCAAGAACAGATTTGCCCCTGCTTTTATTAGATTGCTGAATGGACCTCTTAAATTTCAAATGTAATGTTGCTCCTGTTTTTGTATACCTCCTGTGCAGCCTTAAACTCTGCAGGCCTCACTCTGTTCAATCACCCTATGATCTGTATGTCATTGTATGTTATGATCGGCCTGTACTGCTCGCAAAACAAAACCTTTCACTGTACTTATGTACACATGACAATAATAAATCGAATCAAAACACCCATTGACTTAGAGGCAAGAGTTGCTATGTTTGTAAACAAAAGAGTCTAATCATTTGTTCTTGTGGTTATCACATCCTTTCTTAACAATCTGCACAAAATATTGCACATCAACAAAACCATGGCAGTAGGTACAGTACATCAGTACAGGCTGATATTTGCCATCTATTTTGAATTGTAGTGCACTAAACTGCTTATGTCAGTCTTCTCATATATAAGACCATAGAATTGTAATGTTTTTACAGCATAAATAAAGGCCCTTCAGCCCATCATATCTCATCATCAAGCATCCATCTATCCTAATCCCATTTTCCAACACTTGGCTCGCTGTATGCTATGAGAGAGTGAACTCTGCAGATGCTGGAGATCAGAGTCTAAAAGTGTGGCGCTGGAAAAGCACAGCCAGTCAGGCAGCATCCAGTGAACAGGAGAGTCGATGTTTTGAGCATAAGTTCTTCATCAGCTTCTGCACGAAACATCGACTCTCCTGCTCCTCAGATGTTGCCTGACTGGCTGTGCTTTTCCAGCGTCACACTGTTAGCCCCTTTGTATACTATGACATTTCACATTCTCACCTGAATACTTTCTAAATATCTTGAGGTTTCCCACTACTGCCTTATTAGTCGGTGAATTCTAAATAGCTACCAGCACCTGGGTTAAAAATAATGCTCAAATTGCCCCTAAACCTCATGCTCCTTCATTTAAAACTGACCCTTCTACTCAGGAAATAACTTTTCTTCCTGTCTATGCCCCTCATAAATTTGTACATCTCAATCAGGTCCTCCTTCATCATTCTCTCCTGTAAGAAAAACAACCACAGCCTATCCAGTCCTGGTAGCTGAATCGCTCTGGCCCAAGCAACATCTTAGTGAATCTACTCTGCTTTGAAATGATTCATCGAATCCTGCACACTGGTAGAGGCCTTTGGTTCCATCAGGCCTGTGCTAGTCCTTTATAAACCCTATCTATTTGGCCACATTCCACTTAATAGCTTTTCTCTGTCGCTCTGCAATTCTTTCCTTTGCACCGATATTTCCACAGTTCCCTCTTTAAAGTTACTACTTCTTCTACTATCCAGCTCATTCCAAATCATGACATTGCACTGCGCAGAATAACATTTCTACTCATCTCCCTTTCATGCAAGCGATGCGAAAATTCTTTCTTTGTTATTTGTTTAAATTCTAAAGCAGAGCTAAAACCTTCCTGCTGTTACATTGCATCATTTTGAGGCTTGGACATTTTTCTGAAATACCTGTGCCTCTCACACAAATGTGCTGTTTTGGTGGACCAACTTGCAATTATGATATCACAGTCTAGAAAGACACTGGTGATGAATCCGGATTACAGTTATGACGGTCAATGTTTATAGGAAGAGCTTCGCTCAGTCTGACATCCCCAGAGTGTGTTTAACCATCCTAACTGCACTCAATTAACAGAGCCCCTAGTGTGATTTTGAGATTGTAAATTGAGAATTGGGAGGAGATTTTAAAAGGAGGCCCACTCTGGGAGTGGACAGTCCCTAACTGAACACCGCTACTCTATTGTCATCTTCTCTCTTCTGTAAAAATTCCCATACCCAACCAACTCCTTTTAAAGTATGCTTTAGTCCCCAACATTTATTGTCTGACTTCAAATAGGCATTGATGGACTTGTGGCACTTTTTAAAGCAACTCAGCAATCTATTCCCTATCAATTTTTCTCCTACAACTAACAGTCACAGAAAGAAACAGATAAACCGCTCATTAATTTCATCATTTTCAGTGTTTCATCTACACATTGACAGTCAATGTACTTCAACCTGACAAGCTTTGTGCTTTGAGGATAGATATTTTGATGACAGCAACCATTCTGAATTACTCACACTTCACTGAATTGTCTTGTGACACAGTTACAAAGTAATAATTAAATAAAGATTAATAATATAATGATTAGGAAAGAAGGGAAATAACTTGTATTTACATAGCACCTTTATATAATGACCTCAGGATAATATAAAGTACCTCATTATGAGTGAAGAGTTTAAGAATTACTGTCACTGTTGTAATGTAGGTAATTCCACAACTAATTTGTGCAATTTGATAATGGCCTGATGATTTATTTTTGCATGTTGGTTACAGCTTAATCGTGGATCTGGACACTAGAGAGCTGTCCCTTTCATTTCTTCAAATTAATATCGCAGGGACTTATCTGTTCATCTGGGTTGAGAGACTTGGCCCCAGTTTGTATTTAATCTGAAAGATAGCAACTTTGAAGGTGCAGGATTGCTCAATATAATAGTGCAGCATCAGTCTGGATTTTGCACCGAAGTCAGTAGAGTGAGTCTTAAACTAATAGAGTCATATAACATGGAAGCAGACGCTTCAGTCCAGCTAGTCCACGCCGACCATGTTCCCAAAAACTAGCCCCATTTGCATGCATTCCGCCCATATACCCCCAAACCCTTCCTATTAATGCACCTATACTCAACTATCACTTTCTCTGGAAGTTTATTCCACACATGAGCCACTCTGTGTAAAAAAAAGGTTGCCCCCATGTACTTTTTAAATCTTTCTCCTGTAACCTTAAAAATATGCCCCCTAGTTTTGAATTCCCATCTCAGAGAAAAGACCTTTGCTTTTCACCTTATCTATGCCCCTCATGATTTTATAAATCTCTCTCTACAGTCAGCCCTCAACTCCAGGGAATGAAGTCCAAGCCTATCTAGACTATTATTAGAAGTCAAACCCTCCATTTCCAGAAACATCTTGGTAAACCTTTTCTGAACCCTCTCCAGTATGATACCATACCTCCTATAACAGGGCAACCAGAACTGCACCCAATACTTCAGAAGAGGTTGCATCAATGTTCGGTCCAACCTCAACAAAATGTTCCAACTCCTATACTCAAACATCTGAGCAATGAAGCCTTCTGACTCAGAGGTCAGAACATTACCAGCTGGATCACAGTTAGCACCCATTGCTTTGGCATCACTCTCTCATGTCTAGGGCTCTATTATACTATGGTTATTATTCCAAGGCATGTTTAGCGTCCCAGGTAGATTCACTGGCTGGTTCCACATTGGTAAGTGACCAGGCAAAGATCTCACTGACGTTTCACATCAATTTTAAATGATTGCTTATAGAACAATTGTCTCTTAGAAAATTTGGAGAAATAATACAAACTGAATTCAGGATATTTAGAGATTCACTTTTCACCATTTTCAGTTGGACTCCTTCCTTATTGCCCTGATGGCACCCTGATCTTGTCCTCATCTATCCCTTCGAAGGGTTTGATATTCTTTTGTACCAGCCACTATTTCTGCTGGTGACACAATTTATTTCCAGACAAATCGAGAACGCCTTTCTTACCAGAATCACTTTCCTTCCCTAATGGCAGTGTTGCAGTTTACGAAGTACACTAGGACCCTAGCGGATGCTGCTGAATTCTCACTTTTGGAGACAAAACACCCAGGTTGAATTCTGACTCAGAGAACTGAGGAGAAATTCTAGGTTGACCCTTGCAGTGGTGTTGAGGGAATGCTGTACTGTTGGTGGCAAGGTGAGATATTAAATCGGTGCCTTTGTCTGCCCCTTCAGATACCAATGTCATGACTGGGAGAGCAGTAGGAGAGCCCATTCTAGAGTCCCGGCCAATATTTACTCCTCAGCAAATAGATCAACTGGATATTGCTGCCATTTGGGGCACTTAACTGTCCTGCTCCAATACATCAGGAACTGCACTTCAAAAACATGTTCACTGTAAATTCAAAGAATCAGAAGACATTGCTTTATCCAGAAGCAACTGTCTAACTGGCTAATATAGGGAGTGGGAGAAAGTAAGGACTGCAGACGCTGGAGGTCAGAGACAAAACGTGTGCTGGAAAAGCACGGCAGGTCAGACAGCATCCGAGGAACAGGAGAGTCGACTCTCCTGCTCCTCGGATGCTGCCTGACCGGCTATGCTTTTCCAGCACCACACTTATTCACTCTAATACAGGGAGTGGTGGAAGTCAACGGTGTAGATTTAGTTAAAGGGGGTGGGGTGGGAGAAAAGACACAAATAGATGAGGGAGATGGGATTGCAGAGTTAAGCATGATACATGATTCAGATACGAAATGATGGGAGTTCAGACCATTGAGGATTGGTCTGTTTCTGTGCCTTATATCCTCAGGAATGATCTCAACAACTCCTTCACTTCATAACTTTTAACGAATATCGCAATGAAACAAATAAAATTAGAGTCCGTTCCCTCCCCCACACCCCTATTAGACCCTCATGAGTAGCCCGTGGGGCAATTACTATTCGGGCTGCCGAGTAGACAGCGCGCCTCTGGCTCAGATAAATCTCCTGAGTTACGGGAGAGGAAGGAAGGTGGAGAGAGATTTTTTGGGACAGGTCGCTACAATGGTGCAGGAACGGCGTTAATCTCTCTCGCTTGACATTTTCCTCATAAGGAAAACGTGTTTATTTCCTTACGCACAAACCAGACAAGATCCGCAAAGTTTTCAGGACCAAGTTTCCGATTAAAGAGTGTGTTCTAGCAATACTCAAACCATGCGGCTGGGATCAGCCGCCTGATATTTTATCATCTACTCAGTCAATAGGTCAATCTGGTGTTCGGATGCTCCCGATTGAAACTGGATTCTGGAGTGTGACAGTACAATCATTATGAAAGTCAGCGCAGACAGTGTCCCCTTGCTCTCCCACCCTCAGCACCTCACCTGACAAACAGAGCGAGCAGTCCTGAAAACATGTCCTTACCTTTAAACACAACCTTTGTCGCTCATCTCTCGCTTTGATGTGAAACTCGGCTTAAATACAAGCTTTCCGCAAATTGTTTTCACATTTATGCAAATAAGGGATTCCGGCAGGGGGTTACCGCGCAACCAGCCCAGAGGAATTTTCGATACTCTTTCGCATTCTCACCCACGTTACAGCACAGGCAACAACTGATGGACAAGCAAATCTTTGGACGGTATGACAATTGGTGCAACACCGGGACAAAATATTCAATAGCTGAAAACCAGCTGCCAATTAGCAATAAATTAAACCAACATTCTGTTTTTCAGGTTTACAATTCCACATATTTTCGTTGTCTAACGATTAATTTGTTTCGTTTGCAGGTGTCTACATCACAAATTCTTGCAGGGGCTCCTTTTACCGAAGTCACCATCTCGAAGTCTGTCGGAGATGGACAACTTTATCAAAAGCATACACGCCAAATAATAAATAAAGAGTTAATCAAATATAGATCCTTCTTAACGTGGAGCATTAACATCCACTCCGCTTGTTAGAAAAAAAGTCAAATTACTGCAGATGCTGGAATCTGATGAAAAGTTAGCTAGACTCGAAACATTAGCTCGCTCTCCCTCCCTGGATGCTGCCTGACCCGCTGAGATCTGTTCTTTTCTTGCGAGAAAAGAGGTTTATTTCAGTGAGAATACATTCTCGTGGAAAACAAAAGAAACAAATCTTTGAGAATTCATCTTGCATTTCCATTACAGAAAAGTCATTAAATACTGTTATTAATTTGTCAGAATTCCGACTAGATCGAATATATATCACTTCCCAGTACTGGAAGGTCTTTGAACAAGATTAGATTAGATTCCCTACAGAGTGGAAACAGGCCCTACTGCCCAACCAGTCCACACTGAGTAATCCACCCAGACCCATTTCCCTCTGACCGATGCATCTAACCCTAAGGACAATTTAACATGGCCAATTCACCTAACCTGCACATCTTTGGACTGTGGGAAGAAACTGGAGCACCCGGAGGAAACCCATGCAGACACAGGGAAGAATGTGCAAACTTCACACAGACAGCCACTCAAGACTGGAATTATCATTGATTTGTGAAAATTGCGGATTTATTAATTTAAAACGTTAACTGACACATGAACAGTCAAAAGTGCATAAACCACTTCAATCCTATCCTCACATATCAAACTGCAAAGCTTCTAACAGCAAATTCAGATGCTTTTTAAAAAATGGACATCACATCTCATTTGAACATTTTTGAAAACTAGTTCCAAAAGAATTAAAAACAAATATTTCTAAGTGACAAAATATTACCCAAAGTAACAAGATGCTGAGCCGCACCAGAGTTACACCGCAGTTAGTGAAATCCACCTGTAATATTAAACTCTGTTCACTATTACAATGCAGAGACTCTAACAGGGGTCAGTGTTTACCTTACTGCCTCGCTGTTGCAGGATCTCTCCTCTCACCTGTGATCGAGCTAGCTAATGTTTGAGTGGTTTATATTAGGTTTAAAGTGGATGGGCGGGGGCGGGAACTGAAAATAGAAAATGAATTAATCCAGCGCCTCAGCCGGTATGTGAAAACGAATAGTACACGCGTTCACTTTAATGGGAACGAATATGGCATAAAAGTGACTCCCCTTGAACTCCTATTTTCCCCGGGGTTTCCCCTCCCTCCTTTTGTCTTTTTGAACACGCTGCGTGTTATCAACCGCTGGATCTCCCGCAGTTCACTTTTCCCATTGGTTATTCAGCACACCGTTAAACTCTGGCCTGCATGTAAACTCCGTGTAAACTTTTCAGTCTCTGTGGCTGGCTGCATTGTTTCCATCTCAATGTTGTAGTGTTTTTTTTGGTGGTGAAGTCATCGATTATTTTCCAATTTTATTTTCTTTTGTGTGTATGTGTTTGTGGGGGCTGGTGGTGGAAACAAAAAAAAAACACATGAAATTGCAAGTTCCTTAGAAACTGACACGAAACGAGATGAGAGTCTCCCCTTCTCCTCTTCCCCCAGCAAACTTCCAAATCCTGGACACAGGCTGCAGCAACCACTGAGCAGAAAGCTGATTGAAAATCAGTGGTTCCTGCAGCCTGTGATTTAAAATCAGCTCAATAAGAATTTTAAGTAAGAATTTCTAAATGAGAAAAAAAGTCACACAGAGGAGCTGCCAGAGGAAGGCAGACAGGAGGCTGGATCAGGATGCTGCTACCTGGCTTGCTGTGTTCTTCCAGCCTCTTGTCTGTCTACTTTGGATTCCAGCATCTGCAGTTTTTTTTTGTCTCTGCAGGAAGTGCTGGAGGCTGCTACAATAACAACACTACCACCTGATGAAGGAGCGTCGCTCTCCGAAAGCTAATGTCCAATTAAACCTGTTGGACTATAACCTGGTGTTGTGTGATTTTTAGCCTTTAAAAGGCATCTGGATGGGTATATGAATAGGACGGGTTTAGAGGGACATGGCCCGGCAAATGGGACTAGATTGGGTTAGGACATGTGGTCGGCATGGACAAGTTGGACCGAAGGGTCGTATGTCTCTAATAAGCAGCTGTCAGAATTTTGGTGGTCCGCTTCACTTGAGTCAAGGGCGTTGAAATATGCGAGAGCCAGTTAATCAGAAGGAACTCAGAACATTTCTGAAGAGCTCTCTCTCTCTCTCTCTCTTCTCCCCACCCTTTCGACTTTTGGTGTCATATCCCGCTTCGGATAATCCCAGACAAAAACAGAAGTAATGGTCCCTCTTCCATAATAATCGCGGTGTTGTTTCCCATAACTTTGTTCTGATCTCAAGGGAAATTCACATCCCAGGGGACAGATCTTCCCACTTCCCCCCGCCTCTCTCTCCCTCTCTCTCCTCTCACAACTGTGACAAGGCTCGAATGACGGTTCTGCACTTTCAGTTTCTGACTGTACAGCGCCGGGGTTTAAGGCAAAGCAAAGGGACTAACCCTACAATACCCCACCCCGCTTGACAGCAGGCTGCACTGCTGTAGTTCCTTGTAGGGATGTTTGCAACGTTTATCCCATAACGCCGGAGCTCCGTGTGTAAGTCCTTAGTTAAACCCCGCTCGGGCAATTTCCAGAGACAACTCGGGACTTGGAAATTTGAGCTACGTCGCTGCAAGTTGGAATTTCTTGACATATTGTTGCCAAGCGCACAAACGGTCGCCCCATTCTACTGGTGAGGGCTCAGCCAATAACAACTTGCATTGACCTAGCGCCTCCGATATTTCATTCTTTCGCGGGTGGGGTGCCCACGCCCACCTTTGTTGCCCACCCCTCTGATGGGTTTGTTAAGCTATTTCAGAGGGGCAGTTAACATAGCTGCCGGTCTGGAGTCAGGGTTGTGTCACCACAGTCATACCATACCATAGGGGCTGCTCCCTTACTCGGGAGAAGGGACTGGGAGGGGGGGGGGGGGGTGTGATTTAACCTGAGGGTCACCAGACCTCAGGCCAAGGAAGAGGTAGAGAAGGAAGAGGTAGAGAAGGAGAGTCCTTCATTGTAACCTCAAACCGGTGATGGGAACTGAATCCATGATGTTGGCATCACACTGCTCTGTAAACCAACGATCCAGCCAACTGAGCTCAACCGATTCCCAGTCAGACCTGGAGAGGAGGAGACTAAAAATAATCTGCAGCTGCTGGATTCCAAAGTAGGCAGGCAGGAGCCTGAAAGAGCATAGCAAGCCTCATGCTGCTGCCTCACAGCTCCAGGGTCCCAGGTTCAATTCCAGCCGTGGGCGACTGTCTGTGTGGAGTTTGCACATTCTCCCCATGTCTGTGTGAGTTTCCTCCGGGTGCTCCGGTTTCCTCCCACATTCTAAAGATGTGCGGGTCAGGTGAATTAGCCATGCTAAATTGTCTATAGTTGATAGGTGCATTAGTCAGAGGGGGGTGGATTACTCTTCAGAGGGTCGGTGTGGACTTGTTGGGCTGAAGGGCCTGTTTCCACACTGTAGGGAATCTAATCTAATCATCAAGCCAGGCAGCATCAGAAGGTGGAGAAGCTGACGTTTCAGGTGTAACTCTTCTTCAGGACTGGATTTCCTTCCCTAAAATCATCGATGTAGCAGATGGTGACATGATGGCTCAGCGGTTAGCACTGCTGCCTCACAGCGACAGCGACAGCGACCTGGGTCTGATTCCAGCCTCGGGTGACTGCATGGAATTTGCACATTCTTCACCCCACTCCCACCCCTGTCTGTGTGGGTTTCCTCCCACAGTCCAAAAATGTGCAGCTAAGGGTGGATTGGCCACATGCTCAATTGCCCATAGTCTTCAGGGATGTGCAGGTTAGCTGTTTTAGTCTGGGGTAAATGTAGAACAGTCGGAGAATGGGTCTAGGTCGGCTACTCTTCAGAGGGTTAGTGTGGACTTGATGGGCCGAATGGCCTGCTTCCACATTGTAGTCATGATTTGGTGATGTCGGTGTTGGACTGGGGTGTACAAAGTTAAAAAAAACACACAACACTCACTAGGTTATAGTCCAACAGGTTTATTTGGAAGCACTAGCTTTTGGAATGCTGCTCCTTCATCAGGAGAATTTTGCCCCTCAAACCAGCTCTGTCATGCAATAAAACCATAGCTACTCTGATTGTGGGCACAGGGAGAAGGTGAGGACTGCAGATGCTGGAGATCAGAGTCAAAATGTGTGGTGCTGGAAATGCACAGCTGGTCAGGCAGCATCCAAGGAGCAGGAGGATCAATGTTTTAAGCATAAGGCCTTCATCAGGAAAGAGGAAGGGCTTATGCTCAAAATGTCGATTCTCCTGGGGTGCTTTCTGACCGGCTGTGCTTTTCCAGCATCACAGTTTCGACGCTGATGGTGGGCATAACCCACTTTCCAATGTGATTTGACCTACTTGTCAGTCAAGAACCTATCTACTTCTGCCTTAAAAATATTGAGTGACTCCATTGTGCTCTGGTAAAGAGAATCCCGCAGACCCACAATCCTCTGGGAGGAAAGAACCTCCTCATTATGATTTCAAATGCGAGGTACCTTCTTACATTATTAAGGCTGTGCCTCCTTGACATCCCTGCATGCCAAAAGTTCTGCAAATACTCACTTTGTGAAAAGCCCTGCCAGTAAAAAACATGATAGTGCCCAAATACACACAATCATTACAGTAGACCATTGGATGCTGACAATATGGCTGTTAATAGTGGTCTGAAATAAAGCAATGATGTTCAAGAGGTTAAAGTTGGAGGAGCACAGAGAACATGGGAAGCATCAGCAGAAAATGTGTCAGTGAATTACCTTCAGTCAGAGCACACACAGAATGACAATGATTTCAAGTTGATGGAAGACTGGTGGAGGTTACAGGGATGTGGAAAATTGAAGCCGTGGAGAAACTTGGAAACAATGATAAGGCTCTTTCTTGAGATGTTAGTGGAAGCAGATGGATAGAGGTTTTGGGCTTAACTCTGTGGTTGACTGGCCCACTACTGATCTTGAATGTCGAGAGTGTAGTGCTGGAAAAGCACAGCAGGTCCGGCAGTATCCGGGGAGCAGGAAAATCGACATTGTGGCCAAAAGCATCTCCATCAATGGTGACTGTGCTCCCATGAGGAGGTTGAACAGTTCATCAACTTCACCAACACATTCCACCCCGACCTTAAGTTCACCTGGTCCATCTCTGATACCTCTCTCCCCTTCCTGGACCTCTCCATCTCCATCAACAGTGACCAAAAATAAGAAAAGGCTGTGCTCATCTGATCTTGAATGGCAGAGAAGTGGTCACTTGAAAGGTGTCTTCCAGAACCTCATTGAAGAAATGGCCACTGAAGATCAGGCTCCTTAACCTCACTTGATTGTGTGAATGGTGCGTACACTGCTTTAATTGGCCAGACGTGTGAAACCAACTGAGATGGTTAGCAGCATTTGGAATGAGAAGTGTGGCATTGGAAAAGCACAGCAGGTCAGCCAGCATCCGAGGAGCAGGAGAATCAATGTTTCAAGCATAAGTCCTTTATCGGGAATGTGGGCAGGGCATTGTGTGGGAGGAAGTGCACTGAGAGATAAATAGAGGGTTGAGGGTGGGGCAGAAGGAGCTAGGAAGGTGATACGTAGATGCAAGTGGGGGATGATGGTGATAGATTGGTGGGGAGGGTGTTGCGGATGGGTGGGAAGGAAGATGGGCAGGTGGGACAGTTCAAGAGGGCGGTACCGAGTTGGGAAGTTGGATGAGGTGAGGGGAGGGGAGATGAGGAAACTGGTGAAGTTGACATTGATGCCATGTGGTTGGAGGGTCCCAAGGTGGAAGATGAGGCGTTCTTCCTCCAGGCGTTAGGTGGCTGAGAGGAGGCCCAGTACTTGCATGTCCTTGGTGGAGTGGGAGGGGGAATTGAAGTGGTCAGCCACAGAGTGGTGGGGTTATTTACTGTGGGTGTCCCAGAGATATTCCCTGAAATGCTCCATGAGCTGGCATCCTGTCTCCCCAATGTAGAGGATATTGCACTGAGAGCAACGGACACAGTAGATGAGGTGTTCCAATTTGTAGGAATATCTCTGTCGGATGTGGATGAATCCTTTGGGGCCTTGGACGGATGCTGTCTGACCGGCCAGCTGTACTTTTCCAGCACCGTACTTTTTGACTCTGATCTCCAGCATTTACAGTTCTCACTTTTTCCGAGCAACATTAGGAACAAGAAGAAGTGGTTCACCTTTTAAGGCCAACTCTATCTTTGAAGTAGATCGCAGCTGGTGTGCACATCAACTGCGTTTTCATGTATTCCACATCCATTGTGGTCTTAACTTGACATGAATCAATGAATCTCTCTTCTAAAAACTCCAATTGCCCCATAGTAGCCATTATCTTTTCTTCCTTGATCAGTCCAGTTTCAAGATATCGAAAAGTAGGTGGTGACAACAAATATCTGTAAACATACAAACATTGACAGACAGGAACAAACCCTATGATCCATTCAGCCACAGACCTGAAGTATCATGAAGTCGACACTCCAAATCCCATTCAGAAATATCAAGTTTCAAATATATAGCACTTCTTGTGGGTGGTTCAAAACATAATGAAAGTTGATGAAGTGTTAGTGAAGTTACAGTTGTATGCATTGGAGGAAACATGCCAGCCAACATCTCAGAGAAAGCCGCCTGGATTGGAGGGCTTGTCTTGTGAAAAGAGATTGAGTGAGCTAAGGCTTTTCACACTGGAGAGAAGAAGGAAGAGAAGTGACTTGATAGAGGTGTACATGAGAGGCATAGATAGAGTAGATAGCCAGAGACTTCTTCCCAGGGCAGAAATGGCTGTCATGAGGGGGCATAATTTTAAGGTGCTTGGAGGAAGGTATAAGGGAGATGTCAGAGAGTGGTGGGTGGGTGGAATGCACTGTCAGCGGTGGTATTAGAGTCGGAGACATTTGGGACATTTAAGCGACTGTTGGGCAAGCACATGGACGGCAGTAAATTGAGGTGTGTGTAGGTTAGGTTGATCTTGGATTAAGATAAATACTCAGCACAACATTGTGGACCAAAGGTCCTGTACTGCGCTGTACTGTTCTATGTTCTATGCTGTAAAGCTGTCAATTCTTAATGACTCTCATCTACACATGCCTGAATGTCAGGTCAATGGCCATCAAAACATCTCAGCCACTATCCTGTTTGCATTCCAAGATCAATCGCTTGATGCCAAACATTTATCCAAAGGGCATCTCTGCAGAAAGAAATTCATCATTTTTCTCTTTCCCCAGGGTTGAGTTTTAAGAGAAACTAACATTTATATTTTCATATTATAAACTAAGTGTGTTAACCAGTTTTGCATATTCATTTAATAAATTTCATTTAGAATAGATTAATAATGTGCCTATTAAAGGACGCTGGTTAATGGATTATTTTAAGTCTGTTGAGGGTAACCATTAGAGCGGCAAAATTGGGAACTAGGTAAAACAATTGAATTTACGTTGTGACCCCATGGGGTTGTGGGACGAGAGAAAGATAGTGAACTCCTCCCATCCTTGTGGTCAGCAGGAGACCAATGCAAACTAATAAGAGAAAGCCAGTTCATAATGTCAGAAAGTGTAGGAGCTAATTTGATCTGTCCTATTTGTGCAGGGACTATGCATTTAGTTCCATTGCCCTACTTTTTCCCAACAGCCCTTAAGGTGGTGTAGAATCAGCTTCCTCCAGCCTTACAGCCTGTACCTTTGAGATTATGACTCACTCCAGAAAAAGAAAATCTCCTCAGATCTGTTTCCTGAACCCCCAGCAAGTGGAAACCATTTCTCCTTCTCTAATTGGTCAAAACACCTCATAGTTTCGGCTACTTGCTGATGAAGACATTCCAGTTTCTCTGTCTGTGATATTGGTCTATCAGACTGCAATTATTTTTCATTTGCAAAATTTGGCTTCTGTTGTAAAGTAAAACAAATAATCTATATTGTGGCTTGGCTAAGACGGTAATAGTCTTACCATATCTGCAGGCTGTGAAAGTTGACAGATGACCATAAGATGTAGAAGGAGGCCATTCAGCCCATCAAGTCTGCTTCACCAGTCAGTGAGATCACAGCTGACCTGCTAATCCTCAACTCCAGTCTTTTCCCCATGATTCTTGGTTCCCTTACTGATCAAAAGTCTATCTCAGTCTTAAATATACTTACATGACCCAACCTCGACAGCCTTATGTGGTAAAGCAGTCTACAGATTCACTATGTTCTGACAGAACAAAAAGTCCTCTGTTTTAAATGGGTGACCCTTTACTCTGGGAGTATGCCCTCGGTTTTTAGTGTCTCCAACAAGGGGAAGCAACCTTCCCACTTATACCCCGTCAAGTCCCCAGAGAATCTTGTATGTTTCAAAAAGGTCTTCCCTTCATTCTGCTAAACTCCAATGAAGCCCAACCTACTCAATTTCTGTTCATAAGCCGGCCCCACACACCTTGTATCAGTCCAATGGACCTTCTCTGAACTGTCTCCAATGCCAGTATATCTTTCCTTCGATAAGGGACCAAAGCTGTCCACAGTATTCCAGGTCTGGCCATTAATGATTAGATTAGATTAGATTAGATTCCCTACAGTCTAGAAACAGGCCCTTCAGCCCAACAAGTCCACACTGACCCTCCGAAGAGCTACCCACCCAGACCTATTCCCCTTCATTTACCCCTGACTCATGCACATAACAGTGTGGGCAATTTAGCATGGCCAATTCACCTGACCTGCACATCTTTGGATTGTGGGAGGAAACCGAAGCACCTGGAGGAAACATACACAGACACGGGGAGAATGTGCAAACTCCACACAGACAGGCGGGAATCGAACCCATAGTTTTAGCAGCACCTCTTTATTTTCGTGCTCCACTCCATTTGAAATAAAAGTAACAGTCCGTTTATGTTCCCTATTACATGCTGAAATCAAATGCTAGATTTTGTGGTGAATGCACAAAGACCCCCAAATCCCTTTGTACTGCAGCTTTCTGAATTCTTTGTCCATTTAAATAATATTCAGCTCTTCTATTCTTACTGCACAACTTCGCATTTTCCTGCATTATATTCCATCTGTCAAGTTTTTGTCCACTCACCTAACTTGCATGCATCCCTCAATGTGTACATGTCCACAAACTTTGACAATAGTGTGCTCACTTAGTTTGTATCATCCAAATCATTGCTAATAATTGTGGACCCAGCACTGATCGCTGTGGTACTCCATTCTTTACTGGTTGCCATCTGAAAATATCTGACTTCTTCCAACTCTCTGTCTTCTAGAAGTGAGACAAACCTTTAGCTGTGCTAATACACTACCCCCAATACCATGTGCTCTTATTAAATAGCCTGATGTGTGGTACCTTATTGAATGTCTTATGAAACTCCCAAAGATGTTACATTTTGTTTGTCCATATCGCAGTTAGGCAGTCATCAGGTTGTTCCAGGGGATATTAGATGTTGTAATTATTTCTTAACTCAATTTCTCAGTGTTTCTCATGGGCACTTGAAGTTCTTTCTGAATTCCAGCATAGGTTCAGCTTATAGGATAATACTTTAACTGCTGTCGAGGACGAAATTGAAGGAGGAAGCAATGGCCCATGTGGAAGGAAGTGATAGCTGCAGAGAGGAATGACTTTAGTGAATATGACCATCAATTAGGATTGTGCCAAGGTATCCCTGGTTCGGATGCAATTTCTGTTACTGGTTACATGCCATGCTACTTAGAAGGAAGATTCTCAGACCCATGGTTTTACCTTCTATACAATACGAGATGTTTGTCTCACAAGTCACATTGGCTAAATGCAAGATTGTACAAAGGTCAAAATCAAGGGGTGGTCTGAAGCGAAGGTGAGAACAATATACAATGAGCTAGAAACAGTATTTATGCATTGCCAGGTTGTGCCAGGATGGTGAGGACTTGGCACTCCCTTGGATCTTAATCGCTTGGACTAACAAGAGATGGCCCAAGCAGAAGCAAGAGAAGAGCAAAGCAGAGGTAAGACTGTCTCGAGTGATGCTTGTAGAGTCTTCACCTGACAAAGGGGCTACATTCTGAAAGCTTGTGATGTCAAACAAACCTGTTGGATTTTGACCCGGTGTCGTGTGCTTTCTTACACTATATATCTGGACTGAGCTTGTTGCAATGCAGCATTCTATCAAATGAATACCAATGCTTGTTCCTGTTGAAGGAGCAATTTTAGTTCGAGGTACAGGAGAACTTCCGGGTCACTCTCAAATAATGCTTTTGAACTTTTCACATCTGACTGAACAAGTAGATAGGACCTTTTGATTTACTCTCTGATGCTAGGGACACGACCTTGAGCAAAAGAGCATTCCCCAGCACCGCACTGGAATGCCCAAAATGGGTTAGAGCTCACTCAGTGTGTGGCTGAACCTCAGAGACTTCCTAACGCAAGTAAACGGTGTTGTGAAGTGAGCTCAGGGGATAACTATTTAGCTGGCTGAAAACAATGAGGGCATTTTTCTGAGCTCCTTTCGTATTCGAGCTGCGGAGATGACATCATTCATTCATCCTGCCACTGAACTTCTATCAAGTGAGGAAAATACAGATGAGATCATTCCTGTTCTGTCATGCTGCACTGTTATGTAACAACAGAAGCATTTTTGGCTCTGAACAACAAGCCACTGTGATGTAACTGCACCGGAAATCCTGAATAGAATTTGCTTCCTGACTCTGTTGTGTTGCCAATGGCAACAATATCTCCCTTACTACCCAACATAATATTTGCTATTGCTTTGATCAGGTCGACTACCACAATGGAGTGTGCTATCTTCTCTAAGAACAACAATGCTGGCATTTCTACCCTCTCCAGATTATGAAAATGTCTCATTCAAGGTAACACTTCAGTTAATCTTCCCTTCAAGACCTTTATGCCCTCGCTAATTGTGGTGTCCAGAAGTGGACAAACAATGGCCTAATTATCCGGGGCCTAATAATCCAAGGACTCACCAAACACATGGCAGGCTAGATGATGGAGAAGCCAAATAGCTCCACATACTCCGCACTTCCGGTAAAATAATTGACAGAGTAGGACGCTCCGGCCGGGGAGCTCGTCCATTCCAACTGTTCTTTTTCTTTATCCCTCCCTCGTTTCCTTCCTGCTGCAGTTTTTACATGCTCTTCTGACTTTGTGGACTCCTGGCCTTGGACACCCGACCCCAGCCTCCAACTCCCAGCCTCCAGTCGGAGACCTGAAGCAGGAACACCGGTGACTGGCAGCCCAGCGCAAGAGTACGGGAAGTGGCCTGGTTTGGGAGTGGGGATAGCGGTTTGGTGGGGGAGTGGGGGTGGCGGCCCAGTGGGGGAGTGGGGCTAGTGGCCTGGTGGGTGACTGAGGATAATAGCTCAGTGTGGGAGTGGGGATAGTGGCCTGGTGGGGTATAGGAATAGCGGCCTGCTGGGTGACTGAGGATAGTCGCTCAGTGTGGGAGTGGGGATAGCGGCCCACTGCAGGAGTAGGCATGGCTGCCTGATTGGGGAGGTGGGGAAAGTGGCCTGGTGGTAAACTGGGAATGGCGGCCTGGTGGGGGTTGTGGGAATAGCGACTCAGTGTGGGAGTGGGGATAGAGGTCTGGTGGGGGGGTGGGGGGAGGGGCATGGATCTGGCCAGGTATTCACATAGGGAATGTTCTTCGTGGAAAGCGGAAAGGTGTGGGGAGGGAAACATATCCCTGGTGGTGGGGTCTGTTTGGAGGTGGCAGAAATGGTTTGGCGGGGGAGTGGGGATAGTGGCCTAGTGTAGGAGTGGGGATAGATGCCTGGTGTGGGAGTGGGGATAGCGGACTAGCATGGGAGTGGGGATAGAGGCCTGGTGCGGGAGTGGGGATTGCAGCCTGGTATGGGAGTGGGCATACCGGTTTGGTGGAGGAGTGGGGATAGAGACCTGGTACGGGAGTAGGACACCGGCCTAGTGTGGGAGTGGGGATAGCGGCCTAACGTGGGAGTGGGGATACCAGTTTGGTAGGGAAGTGGGGATAAATGCCTGGTATGGGAGTGGAGATAGCAGCCTAGTGTGGGAGTGGGGACAGAGGCCTAGTGCGGGAGTGGGGATAGAGGCCTGGTGTGGGAGTGGGGATTGCAGCCTGGTGTGGGAGTGGGGATAGCGGTTTGGTGGAGGAGTGAGGATAGGTGTCTGGTACGGGAGTGGGATAGCAGCTTGGTGGGGGAGTGTGGATACAGACCTGGTGTGGGAGTAGGATAACGACCTAGTGTGGGAATGGGGATAGTGGCCTGGTGTGGGATTGGGGATAGCAGCTGAATGTAGGAGTGGGGATAGCAGCCTGCTGTGGGACTGTGGCTGGAGCCAGCAATCAGATCACTTGGAGGCTTCCTGCACTGGTCTGCAGTGGAGAGGTCTTTTTAACGTTGCTTCTTGTTTTTCTGACCTGTGGTTATACTGAGTACAGCTGAAATATAACTTGTTTTTCTTCATTTCTCTATTCTATAAGTAAGGATTGTACCTAGGTACTCCGTACCTAAGATGGCGCTGTAAGTGGTGAACTATAAACGTTTCATTGTGAGTATGTGACAAAAAAGCTAATTCAATTCAATTCAATAACAATGTTAATCTATAACAACATCCACATATGACCAGGTTCTGCATTCCAAACTGATGACTTGTTTGCAAGCAAGAAATATCTTCTCTGGTTCTCTTCTTGTCAGCCACTTTAAATATGTGTCCTGACCTTTCTGCTGTCAGAAATACAGCCATATTATTCCCCACTCCCAGGAGAACAACCCAAAACTCTGCAGCTTGTAACTGCAGTCCCTCATTCCTGGGACAATTGAGTAAATCTCTTCTGCAGCTTCTATCTTGTCAAGTTTTGAGAAGATTTGTAGCTTAGGTTGAGGTTCTGGATGTAGGTTTGCTCGCTGAGCTGGAAGGTTCATTTCCAGATGTTTCGTCACCCTACTAGAGAACATCTTCAATGGGCCACCGGACAAAGCACTGCTGATAATTCCTGCTGATAATTTGTTGACAACAAACGCATCGAGTTAGACCCTATCTACCACCCCCTGAGAAAAACAGCTGGAAATGACATCACCACATGAGATGACATCACCAATCGAAAGAAACCCAAACATATAGATAGAATGCAGGAATTATCAGCAATGCTTCACCCAGAGGCCCACTGAAAATGTTACAAACGTAACGTCTGGAAATGAATCTTCTATCTTATTCCTTAAGTGTAATCCCTATCATTGAAAATCTTATTCCAGTTAGGATTGGGATGAATGATTTGTACAGGTTTAGCCCAACCTTCTGGCTTTTTTACCCTCAGGGATAGAATGTGGAGATAGTCCCACACCAGGGCTTTGCAGTGACTGTGATATGCAATTACCCTGTGTCTGCTCATTATGATTCAGTCCATATTTTATATTACAGTCGTGGACAGACCAGTGTTAACCACACTGCTGCAGACTTCATGTAGGAATGGAGGGTCATGTCAGTCTAGCACCACTTGAAACCAGCCTCCACTACTGTAGCAGCTACCAAATCCCCTTAAGTATCTGACCTGAAAGGAGATGAACATTATACAAATGAATGCAGAGTGGCTTATTGGAGGGCCTCTGTGCAGGAAATAGACAAGAAGAAAGAGATGGCCTGTCCTGAGGGATCAGATGAACCTCTAGCCAGACAACATGAAGGCAGTGGGAACAGATGGGCTCAAAGGCAGCAATCTAGTCCTGAGGACATGGAAGCATTACTGCCAGAAGATCAATTACTATGTTCTTGAGGATAAAGAGGTGGGGAGAGTGTGGAAACAGGATACTGAGTTGAGTGCTCAACCATGTTCATGGTCAGGCTCAAAGGAGTGAATGACCTTCTCCTGCTTTGTTTTCTATGTTTCTATGACCTCACACGAGTGATCAAGGCCAGTCAAAAGTCATTAACTTACCAATGAATCACTGGCCTCCATCAGAACCTTTACTCATCAACAAACAGTTTCTATCAACCACAATTCACAACACTCATTCATTGCCTTGCTTCACCTTCACACGTTTCCTGCTGTTGCAAGTATCACATCCACAGCTCACCGCTCGCACACGCGACCAGCTATTCATCAGGTTGCTCAAACATGTTGCACTACACTCACTGACATAGTTCCCTCTCTCCCACAGATCAAGGGGGTAAATAACAACCAGCAGCAATATCTAACCACAGATCGAAGTGCCTGTTCTCATTGCGATGAAGGGGATATCTGGAGAATAGATAGCTGCCCACCAAGGGGTGTTTGTACAAGGCTTCAGTCCGCAGAGGGTGGGGAGGGGCATAGTGGCTCAGTGGTAAGCGCTGCTGTCTCACAGCACCACGGACCCAGGTTCGATTCTAGCCTTGGGTGACTGTCTCTGTGGAATTTGCACATTCTCCCCATGTCTGTGTGGGCTTCCTCTAGGTGCACCAGTTTCCTCCTGCAATCAAAAGATGTGCAGTTTAGGGTGGGGATTGGCTATGCTAAGCTGCCCATAGTGTGTAGGTTCAGTACATTAGCCAGGGATAAATGTGAAGTAGTAGGGGAATGGGTCTGGGTGAATTAGTCTTTGGAGGGTCGGTGTGGACTTGTTGGGCTAAAGGGCCTGTTTCCACACTGTATGGATCTTATGATTCCATAATGATAGCCATCTCGGAAGTGGCCAGGAGTGAATTGGGGTTAGCAGTACATAACGCTATGCTCCTACTCAATTGAATCTCTCACATTTCACTTTCTCCACATCCCACAATATTTTCTGGTTTACAAGCAGCTAATGCACATACATCTTACTTTCTTCCTCTTAAACCCGTTCCACTGCCCAACTTTTCAACTGATCTATATCCTGGTGAATCCTTTGACATTCTTCCTCACTATCCACCACCTCATCAATTTTGTGTCATCTGCAAACTTACTAATCAGAACACTTACATTTTTGTCCAAATCATTTATATGTATTGTAAGTAATAAAGGTCCCAGCACTAATCCTTGTGAAACAAAACCGTTCACAGACCTCCAGTCAGGAAAACACCCTCCACACCTTCTATCTTCTATGTCCAAACCAATTTTGTATCTAACTTACTAACTCATCATGGATCCCAATTGTTTTAATCTTCTGGACCAACCTACCATGAGGAGCCATGTCCAATTTGG
Organism: Chiloscyllium plagiosum; assembly: GCF_004010195.1. NCBI lineage: Eukaryota > Metazoa > Chordata > Chondrichthyes > Orectolobiformes > Hemiscylliidae > Chiloscyllium > Chiloscyllium plagiosum. The sequence continues at coordinate 71,492,284 of NC_057723.1, forward strand.
TAAAGTCCATGTGAGCAACACCCATTGCCTTACCCTCATCAATCATCTTCATCACTTCCTCAAAAATATCAATAAAATGTGTGAGACAAATACTTTCCTGCAGAAAGCCACGCTCACTATCCCTAATAAGTCTGTTCCTTTCCAAATGCAGTTAAATCCTTTCCCTAAGAATTTTCTCACAATTTCCCAACCACTGATGTAAGGTTCACCAGCTTATAATTTCCTGGCTTGCCCCTATTGTCTTTCTTAAACAAATAAACAACATTGTCTAGTCTCCAGTCTTCTGAGACGTCCCCTATAGCTAAGAGGATGTAAAGATCTCTGTCAATGCCCTAGAAATCTCCTCTCTAACCTCACTCAATGTCCTGAGATAGATCCCATCAGGCCCAGAGTCTTATTTACCCGAATGTTTTTGAAGTAACCAAGCACCTCCTCCTTCTTCACATCGACATGTCCCAGAATATCAACAAGCACCTCCCTAATCTTATCATCATCCATGTCTCTCTCCTTGGTGATTACAGATCCTTAAGGATCTCACCCACTTCCTCTGCCCCCACACATAAATACCCTACTTTGCTCTTGAGAAGACCTACGCTATGCCTAGTTACCCACTTGCTCCTGTAATTACTTGGGGTTCTCCTTAATCCTACCTGCCACGGTCCCTTGCTGCTCTCCTAATTCCTTGTTTATGTTCTTTTCTGCTTCCTTTATGTCCCTCAAGGGCTCTGTCCGATTTCAGTTTCCTCAACCTTACATATCAAATGGTCAGCATGGACGGGTTAGATTGAAAGGTCTGTTTCCATGCTGTATGACTCTGTACGCTTCCTTTTACTTTTTGACTACATTTTCAATATCTCTAGTCATCAAGTTTTCCTGAATCTTGCTTTCCTCATTTTTCATCCTCACAGGAACATGCTTGTCCTGAATTCTAGTCAATTGGCCTTTATAGGACTTCCACAAGTCAGATGTGGATTTACCCTCAAATAGCTTCTCACAATCTAATTTCTCCAGTCCACGCCTATTACTGTTGTAATTAACCTTCCTCCAATTTAGCACCTTCACCCAAGGACCAGTCTTATTCTCTTCCATAACTATCTTAAACCGATGGAATTATGATCACTGATCCCAGAATGCACCCCCAAGGAAGATTCAATCACCTGCTCAGGCTCATTTCCCAATATAAGGTCCAGTATGGCCTCTTTCCAAGTTGGAATATCTACATATTGTTTCAAGAACCCCTCCTGGATGCACTGAACAAATTCTGTCCCATATAAACGCTTGGCACAAAGGGTGTCCCAGTCAATATTGGGGACGTTAAAATCATCCACTATAACCACTCTATTGATTTTACTTCTCTCCATGATCTGCTTACACATCTGTTCGTCTGGCTATTGGGAGGCCTATAGCACACCCCATCATGGTAATTGTCCTTTTCTTATTCCTGAGGTCTACCCATATGGCTTTACTGGATGAGCCCTCCAAAATGTCATCTCCTGTGACATTCTCCTGAATCCACCGACCCTTTTACATCTCTCTATTTCTCTCCTGAAACATCTGAATCCTGGAACATTGAACTGCGAGTCTGGCCCTTTTCTCAAACAAGTTTCTGTAATGGCTACCACATTGTAATTCCTTGCACTAATCCTAAATTCATCGGCCTTACCTGTTTTATTCCTTGCATTAAAATAACTATACTTCAGATTGCCAATCCCACTGTATTCATTAAACCAGACTTGACTGTTCTTCCTACTTGACTGAACCTCTACTGTCACCTCAACAGCTCCTCATGCTGACCAACTGCTGCATTTTCCACTCCCTGCCACACTAGCTTAAATACTCCTGACTGGCACCAGCAAGCCTCCCTGCAAGGATAATTCATCACTTTAACTATCAAGCTCAGGAAAAAAAAAAATTTTCCCCATTCAACCACTGCCCTAGCTTTTACTGGTGTACAATCACTTGATATTTAGCTTGCTCGCAGATATCAAGTTATCATATAAAAGTTTCCCAGTTTCACTCTGAGGAGTTTCCATTATTTTCAGTGGGAATCCACAGTTGGTAACGTCAGTTAGCCACTATACCCATGTAAAAGGCAACTAGGACACATGAACGCTGATAGAATTGGAATGCTTCTGGGCTTTAAGAGCTGAGCCAACATAGTTACAAAAGGAGCACTGAACACTTTGGTATAATAACGTATTGATAATCCAGTGGTGATTCAGTTTCAGCTTTCTTCCTCAAATAGGAAGTTTCGTGGGATGTCTTCCAATTATTGACCTGATCTGTGTTCCGAAAATTATATCCCAGTGATCCAGAAAGATTCTCTTTGTCTACTGCTTATTAAGGACGCTATGTGCATACAAATCTTTAACAGACAATGGGATTAAAGAGCACAACTGTCCAAGGGTTTACAACATCTGTGTTCTGGGGGAAGGGCACTGAACCCAATATGTTAACTCTGACATCTCTCCACAGATGTCGCCAGACTTGCTGAGCCTTTCCAGCAATTTTTATTTTTGTTTCTGATTTCCAGCATCCACAGTTCCTTCGGCTTTTAATTTAGTAGTTTATAACATTTGGCTACCTTGGACAGGCAGGCTGGTGGATGGATGTGAGAAATGCTTTCTTACATTGGTCCAATAGGGGACACTACAATGGGATTCTGGGTCAAGTATGTCATGGGACAATGTAGCAGGAACTCTCTGCAACCAACTATACCCAGATGACCTGGAGTGTTTGATCTGTGCCTAAATTAGAAACTGCTTTTCCAGCCAGGCAGAAAGCCAAAGACTTGACCTTTGACCCTTGCTAGAGTTTTGCATTGGTGATTGACTTATTGGTCTATCCTCGGGCACTTCCTCCTTTCCTTACCCAGCACTCCCACACACCTGGAAGCGAGGTCACCCCCTTCTGGACTGCGATGAACAAAGCCATTCCATTTATGGGACTTTGGGTTGAACTTGCAGTTTGTGGCTTTGGATACAAGTTCAAATCTATCCTTGGGTGTTTGATCTGAATGGACAATGTCTATGTTTTCGGGCTATTGATCCAATCTGAAGACTCAAGGATCAATACACCAATCTTCCACAAGAGGACCCTCCTTAAGTGGAATACCATGATGCTACCTGATTGGGATTTTTACTCTTGATGGATTTTGCTATCAAGGCAAAAATACAAAATGGGGTGAGTGACAGAAAACATGTGAATGATGAACAGTAGGTTAGGGCAAAGCATGGTTCTCCAGGGTCACAGTTTTCCTTGAGCTGTATTAATTTGTTTTTATTCTTTCGGTGAGATATTACTCATACCCCCCTTCACATTAACCGCATAGAGGTGGAATGAGTGGAGAGTGTCAAGCTCCTGGGAGTGGTCATCCACAACAAGCTTTCTTGGACTCTTCATGTGGATGCACTGGTTACAAAGGCCCAACAATGTTTCTTCTTCCTCAGGAAGCTGAGGAAATTTGGCATGACAGCGAATACCCTTGCCAAATTTATAAGTGTGCCGTTGAGAGCATTCTGTCTGGATGTATCACTACCTGGTATGGCAATTATACCATTCAAGATTGGAGATGGTTACAAAGAGTGGTGAACTTGGCCCAGACAATCACAAAGGCCAACCCCTCATCTATAGAATCCATCTCCCAGGCCTGCTGTCAAGGAAAGGTTGCCAGCGTTCTTAAAGATCCATCCCACCCTGGCAATGTTTTTCTACAACCTCTACCATCGGGGAGAAGGTACAGAAACCTGAACACACACACCAGCTGGTTTTGAAACAGTTTATACCCTACAGTTGTTAGAATACTGAATGGACTTACAAATTCTAAACATTCGCCTGTACCTGTGTTTTTGTTTTTGCCGCTGTTTACCTATTATTTACTTATCTATGCAACTTAACTCTGTGATCTGCCTGTATTGCTCACAAGATAAAGCTCTTCACTGTGCCTATTACACGTGACAATAGATTCAATTCAAGTCAATTCAATGATGTGTGAGCATCACTGGTTGCTCCCCAGAATTTATCACCCATCCCCAGTTTCCCTTGAGAAGGTATTAGAAAGCTGCCTTCTTGGATCACTGCAAACCATATGCCGTAGTACATCCACAATGCTTTTAAGGAGGGAATTCCAGGATTTTGAGCCAACAACATTGAAGGACTGATTATAGTTAAGACTGAGATAGATAGGTTCTTGAGTATCAATGGGATCAAGGGTTATGGGGAGAATGAGGTTGAGAAACTTATCAGCCATGATTGAATGGCGGAGCAGACTCGATGGGTTGAATGGCCTATTTCTGCTCCTATGTCTTAAGGTCTTATGGTCTTATGATTGGCGATATTTCCAAGTCAGGGTGGCGAGTGGCTTGGATGGGAATTTGCAGGTGGTGATTTTCCCATGTATCTGTTGCCCTTGTCTTTCTAGATGGAATTGGTCATGGGTTGTAGGCCAAGCCTCAAGCAACAACAAGATGGAATACAGTAAAAAGATTGCGTGCTTAGCCGTTTTGTGTAAAGACAACAATCTCTCCATCAAAATAAGCAAAACGAAAGAGCTGGTTATTATCTTCAGGGAGTATAGTGGAGGGCACATCCCTGTCGACATCAATGGTGCAGAGGTGGAGATGGTCAAGAGCGTAAAGTTCCCCGGAGTGATGATTGACCATAATCTGCCTTGGTCCACCCAGGTCGACATGACAGCCAAGTAAGCACAACAATGTCTCTACTTCATTAGGAGGTTCAGGAAATTTAACACGTCCACAAGGACTCTTACCAATTTTTGTAGATGCACCATTGAAATCATCCTATCTGGATGCATCACAGCATGTTTTGGCAACTGCTTTTCTCAAGTTTGCAAGAAACTACAGAGATTTGTGAACACAGCCCAGTCCATCACACAAACCAGACTTCCATCCATTGACCCCATCTATACTTCCCACTGCCTTGAGAAGCAACCAACATAATTAAAGATCCTTCCCACCCTGTTGGGCAGAAGATATAAACGTTTGTATACACATACAAATAGATTCAGGAATGGCTTTTTCCTGGCTGCTATCAGACTTTTGAATAGCCCTCTCAAATGTTAATTCTGATTTCTTTCTCCGCACCTTCTCTGTGGCTGTAACATTGTATTCCGCACTCTGTTCTGCTACCCTGATGCACTTGGTATGGTATGATCTGCTTGTATAGCACGACAAACAATTTTTCTCTGCATCTCGGTACATGTAACAACAATAAGTCAATCCTTTAATTAGTCAATTTGCAGATTATGAAAAGTTACATTGCGAACTGTAAGAAGGATACTGATAGACATCAAGAGCACATTGCTTGGTTGAATTGACAGGTACAGGACAAATAGCATTTGATGCAGAGGAGTGTAAATTGATACATTTTTCTTGGAAGAATGGGGAGGGGTTGATACGACCTAAAGTGCACAATTCTAAAGGAGGTGCAGGAACAAAGCTGCCTGTGATAGGTCCACAAATTATTCTGCATGGCAGAACATGTTGAGAAAGTGATTCTAAAAAGATATGTGTGTTCCAGATCTTTATACATAGAGGCATAGAATGGTAAACCAGGGATCTGTTAGCACAGGATAGACCCTGCCAATTAGTAGAGATGAATCTTTATAGAATATTGATTTGGCATCAACTAGAATATCGTCTCCAGTCTTTGAGCAGAGGTCTCTCAAGAGGGCTGCAAAGCCTTCTGGGAGTTGGCAGGAAAGCGTTACAAGGAGGGTTCCAGGGATGAGGGGCTTCAGTTATGTGGTTAGGTTGGAAAAGCTGGAGTTTTTCTCCTTATCATTGGAAGGGTTGAGAGGAGATTTGATTGAGGAATTCAAAATCATGAAGGGTCAAGCCAGGGCAGATAGGGAGAAACCATTCACATTAGCGGAGGTGTCGAGAACCACAGGACTCTGATTTGAAACAGTCCATAAATGAGCCAAGGGCAACCAAGGAAAAACCTTTATTATGCAGTGAGTGGTAGGAACCAGGAATTCACTGCCTACGCATGTGGTGAGAACAGAGTCAATGGTGGTTTTCAAAAGGGAATTGGAGAAGCACTTGAGGGGAAACATTTGAAGAGCCAAGGGGAAACGGCCAGGAAGTGGGATCAACTAAGTTGCTCTTGAAGGGAACAGGCATGGGTTTAATGAATGAATGGCCTCTTCCTGTTCTGTGGGAGAAAGTGAGGACTGCAGATGCAAGAGATCACGGTCGAGAGTGGGCAGCTAGAAAAGGGCCATTGCCCAAAACATCGATTCTCCTGCTCCTCGGATGCTGCATGGCCTGCCGTGCTTTTCCAGCACCCCACTCTCGACTCTTCCTATTCTGTGACCATCCAATGATGCTAATAAAGGCAGTGTTGTCCTTTCACAACTGTCCTGAAAGGTTTTTTGGGTTAGGTTTTTCTCTCATGTATTTCCAAGCATTGACAGCTGCATGACCCGTCTTTTCTTGCCTTTACCCACCAGGGAATCATACCGGGTATCTATTATCAGAGTTTGTCATGATCTCACTGAATGGCAGAGCAGATTTGATGGGCTGAATGGCCTTCTTGCATTTTATCATTCATCATTCACTTCGGAAGTTGGTGAAACACAAGACGCATTTGGTCCATGTCCTTTTATTCAGCTGTTACTATAGATCATGGAGTGGTGGTAGATTCTGAGACAGGGAACAATGATAGAAGTGCAGCCTGTGCTCTCCCCACAACTTTCCAAAGGGAAAAGGACCTAAATTTGTGCATTACCCTTTCTCCTCTGATCTTGGAAAAGACTTTTTTTGAGCCTTGAGGCTTCGGTGCTAGTTGTCATTTCGTGCCAAGTGACAATTTGTCATTTTCACAGCATTAATGTAAGCAGGTCTGCATTAAAAAAATACATATTTACACGGTACCTTTCACCAACTACCCCATCCACCCACCCCGCCCCCCATCAAGATGTCCAAAAGCACTCAAAGCACTGTCCAGACAATCAAGTACAGTCGTGCTTGTTAGATAAGGAAACGTGGTTGCATATTTGTGCATAGCAAGATCCCATGAATAGTAGATCGTGATCAGACCATCTGATTCTTGGTGTTGGCTGCAGTAGGTTTCCTCTCATTTAGTGACAATGTCACGAGGAGCACATTTTCCATCAGGAGCACGTCCAACAAGGAATTCTACTGGGATCAGAGATCCTGTTGTGAACTCAGTTCTGACCCTTCAACCTGCAGCATGAACAAAACACAACCATTTATCACATTGGCCAGTGGGTTGACTTTTGCAGTGAATCTGCACGTGCTCAGAGAGCACATCATATTAAAGTAAATAATTTAAGTTGAGAATTACAGTCAAAGACAGATTAGAAACTGGGTTTACTTTTGTTCTTATTACATCTGCTCAGTAGGAATTGGGCAGGAAAGTTACTGAGAGTCCAACAAAGTCACCGATAGGTATTCTCACAAATATTAAAATTGGACGGGGGGAACTAGGGACTGCATATCGAAATGAATATCAATATAATGGGTCTTCCTGACCTTTAGAAAGAAAATCAAAACTCCTCTCGCCCACCTGGAGAGGTTAAATACAAAGAGGAAGTTAATGGCTGTAAGGGGAAGTGAACTAAATCTGTTGCTCTATAGTTTGGGCATGATTTCTTCCTGAGTGCATCCCGAGAGACAGGCCCCTCACCTTATACAGGTGACTGTCAACTAGTTTTAAAAATAGAAAGGGTTTGGAGAAAGGAAGGTGACACAGACCTATTTTAGTGTGAATAAAAACGAAAGCTGGCTTTCCAACTGCTGAACCTGTTTGATCTCATTGCTTCAATTTCTTCACTCTGCACACACTCCAGCCCCACACCTTGCATGCTATTCTGTGTTATGGTGATTTTGGGAGCTGTTGAAAACTGGGCAGGATTCAGAAGTGGCCAGTAAACAGAAAAGGAATCACCTACCTCCTCTAACTCCACTCACTTCCAACCTTCGCCCCATATTAACCTACTCTTTTAGTTCCTCTTGTCTTTTGTCACTGGCAAGATTTGTTATCCACTCCCAATGGTACTTGAACTAACCTTGATGGCAGCAAAAAATCAATGATGTTTTTTATGGGTGTGAAATGGGTTAGACAGAGTAAGGATTGGAGTTTTCCTTCTATAAAAGACATTAGTCATAGAGTCATAGACTCATAGAGATGTACAGCATGGAAACAGACCCTTCCACGCCGACCAGATATCCCAACCCAATCTAGTCCCACCTGCCAGCACCCGGTCCATATCTCTCCAAACCCTTCCTATTCATATACCCATCCAAATGCCTTTTAAATGTTGTAATTGTACCAGCCTCC
>NC_057723.1:71500871-71535617 GCF_004010195.1 Chiloscyllium plagiosum
GCCCCAGCCTGTTCAGCCTCTCCCTATCACTCAAATCCTCCAACCCTGGCAACATCCTTGTAAATCTTTTTTTGGACCCTTTCAAGTTTCACAACATCCTTCCGATAGGAAGGAGACCAGAATTGCACGCAATATTCCAACAGTGGCCTAACAAATGTCCGGTACAGCCGCAGCATGACCACCCAACTCCTTTACTCAATACTCTGACCAATAAAGGAAAGCATACCAAACGCCTTCTTCACTATCCTATCTACTTGCGACTCCACTTTCAAGGAGCTATGAACTTGCACTGCAAGGTCTCTTGTTCAGAAACACTCCCTAGGACCTTACCATTAAGTGTATAAGTCCTGCGAAGATTTGCTTTCCTAAAATGCAACACCTCGCATTTATCTGAATTAAACTCCATCTGCCACTTCTCAGCCCATTGGTCTATCTGGTCAAGATCCTGTTGTAATCTGAGGTAACCCTCTTTGCCGTCCGCTACACCTCCAATTTTGGTGTCATCTGCAAACTTACTAACTGTACCTATTATGCTCGCATCCAAATCATTTATGCAGATGACAAAAAATAGAGGGCCCAGCACCGATCCTTGTGGCACTCCACTGGTCACACGCCTCCAGTCTGAAAAATAACCCTCCACCACCACCTTCTGTCTTCTACCTTTGAGCCAGTTCTGTATCCAAATGGCTAGTTCTCCCTGTATTCCATGAGATCTAACCTTGCTAATCAGTGTCCCATGGGGAACCTTGTCGAACATCTTACTGAATTCCATAGAGATTACATCCACTGCTCTGCCCTCATCAAAATTCTTTGTTACTTCTTCAAAAAACCCATTCAAGTTTGTGAGACATGATTTCCCACACACAAAGCCATGTTGACTATCTCTAATCAGTCCTTGCCTTTCCAAATACATGTACATCCTGTCCCTCAGGAATCCCTTCAACAACTTGCCCACCACCAAGGTCAGGCTCATCGGTCTATAGTTCCCTGGTTTGTCTTTATCACCCTTCTTAAACAGTGGCACCACGTTTGCTAACCTCCAGTCTTCCGGCACCTCACCTGTGACTATCGATGATACAAATATCTCAGCAAGAGGCCCAGCAATTACTTCTTTAGCTTCCCACAGAATTCTTGGGTACACCTGATCAGGTCCTGGGGATTTATCCACCTTTAACCGTTTCAAGACATCCAGCACTTCCTCCTCTGTAATATGGACATTTTGCAAGATGTCACCATCTATTTCCCTACAGTCTTTATCTTCCATATCCTTTTCCACAGTAAGTACTGATGCAAAATATTCATTTAGTATCTCCCCCATTTTATGTGGCTCCACACAAAGGGCGTCTTGCTCATCTTTAGTGAACCAGGTGGGTTTGTACATCAGTTAGGCACTGATCATCACTACTTGAGACAAACTTTTGAAATTCAGATTTATTTAAAATCCACCAGCAGGTCATGGTGGAATTTGAACCCAGGATCTTAAGCATTAGCTTTGCCTGTTAGGTTACTAGTCCAGTGACATTCCCTCTCCCTTGATGTTAAACAGAATGATTTAGGATGAAAGTGAAAATTGCATTCCTGTCCCTTGCATTGCAAATTGTCTTCCTGCCAGGAGCCAGATCCATGAACATAAAAATTACTTTTCCTCTTTGCTCTTGGGCTTTGAGGGCAGGAGCACTCCATGAGGAAGGACCCTTTGATGCTGCTTTGCGTCTCACATTTGTAAGCTCTTGCTGTGTGCAATTTGGCTGCTGAGTTTATCAAAAATACACGGCAAAACCAACACCTCAAAAGGAATTCAGCAGCTGAGAAACACGGCTGTGGATGTGAAAGGTAATAGGTGAATGTGATTGTATTCATTCTTATTGATACCACTGATGGTGTGGATGCTATCCATGTCATGTAAACACGATGAATTCCTGTATTTCATTACTGCTCATTAGTTTTGTTCAAGGATGTAAAGTATAACTTTACTCAATCTGCTGTTGCAATTCAAGCCTCTCATTGGCAGTAACTAAACAGGTAAAATGAGAGAGGTGTACAATTGGGGTCGACAATTTGTTATTCCGAAGTATTTCCAAAAACTAAAATGATATCTCCAATTCCTGTTGGATCTACAAGGACTTCTAGATGCCTTTTAACTTTATCCCTGATTACTTCAACTTTATCCCTTCCAGTCTCAGCGTGGACTCGAACTCCCGGTCTCACCGTGGACTCAAACTCCCGGCCTCAGCGTGGACTCGGACCCCCGGCCTCAGCGTGGACTCAAACTCCCGGCCTCAGCGTGAACTCAAACTCCCGGCCTCAGTGTGGACTCGAACTCCCGGTCTCAGCATGGACCCGAACGCCTGGCCTCAGTGTGGACTCGAACTCCCGGTCTCAGTGTGGACTCGAACTCCCGGTCTCAGCGTGGACTCGAACTCCCGGTCTCAGTGTGGACTCAAACTCCTGTCCTCAGCGTGGACTCGGACCCCCGGCCTCAGCGTGGACTCAAACTCCCGGCCTCAGCGTGAACTCAAACTCCTGGCCTCAGTGTGGACTCAAATTCCTGTCCTCAGCGTGGACTCGGACTCCCAGCCTCAGTGTGGACTCAAACTCCCGGCCTCAGCGTGGACTCAAACTCCTGGCCTCAGTGTGGACTCAAACTCCCAGTCTCAGTGTGGACTCAAATTTCAGACCTCAGTGTGGACTCAAACTCCCGGCCTCAGCGTGGACTCAAACTCCCGGCCTCAGTGTGGATTCAAACTCCCGGCCTCAGCATGGACTCGGACTCCCGGCCTCAGTGTGGACATGAGCTCCCGGCCTCGAGGTGAAGCCTGGCACAGTCTGGGTTGAAAGCACTGTCATTCTGAACTTTCATTTCTCTATTTTTCTAATTTCTTGCTGGACAGTTTTTTTCTAATTCGTTTCTCCCTTAGAATTTTTACTTAGGAATTTGTATAACGGTAACTTGATATCATAAGTTATGCCGTAAGCAGCAACTTGCTAAATTTTCACTGTACTTATGTGGGTATATGTGACAGTAAAGCTAATTCACATTCACATATTTCGAAAGCATTCACTGGGAGCCTGTCTCATCAATTATTCACTTCCTGGTACACTACATTTTTCACTAATTGTTATTTCCCTTTGCTCTTCCTCACTCGTTCTGTATTTTCTAAGTTGCCTCATTCGGTTCCACTGACTTCCCTGCTTTGGAGGCATATGCAACTTTGACCAATTTGCATTGGGTTTCTGAAGGGAACTCATTGATGTAATTTCGTGGTTCCCCAGCTAAACCTTGTGGCACCCCAATCAGTATTTCCCTGGCCCTGTGATCCTGAGGTAACGTGTGTTTATGTGTTAACCCTGACACAATAACAGGTATTCCAGCCTCTGAGTCAGAAAGTTGTTCATTGAATCCTATTGCAGAGATTTGAGCATAAAAGCAAGACTGACACAACAATGACTCAGTGCTGTACTGTCAGAGGCACTCTATTTCAAACAAAATATTAAACTTAGATTCTATTTGTCCTCTAAGGTAAAAGATCCCATGGCACTATTTGGAAAAAAAAGGCATGAATTCTACCTGACATTTTAACCAATTTTTCATTAATTAGATTAGATTAGTTACAGTGTGGAAACAGGCCCTTCGGCCCAACAAGTCCACACTGACCCGCCGATGCACATCCCACCCAGACCCCATTATCTTACATTTATCCCTTCACCTAACACTACGGGCAATTTAGCATGGCCAATTCACCTAACCTGCACATTTTTGGACTGTGGGAGGAAACCGGAGAACCCGAAGGAAACCCACGCAGACATGGGGAGAAAGTGCAAACTCAATTGAACCCGGGTCTCTGGCGCTGTGAGGCAGCAGTGCTACTAATTGATCATATATGCTAATGAGAGTTTGATGTGTGCAATTTGGCTGCCACACTTCCTACAATACAGCAGTGACCACCTTCCAAAAGATCTCCATTGACTGTGATATGTTTTGGGGTGGCCTTACTGTGTTCAATTGTTCTGTGTTAGACTACTTGAGTTTGATAATTGATCTATGCTCACTGTGCTTGATAAGTCAAGCCTGGGTGTGGATCCTGATAAAAGTAAGTTGAACTGTCAAAAGAGCTGGAAGCCAGAACTGAAGTACAAAGCAGACATTTCAAAAAACTGTAAAATAAACCTCTTAAGCACGTAGAAACCGGAATCACCCCTGCATAGATCCAAGATATAAAATGTACAACACTAGTACTGTGACAGACACTGTATCTGTGTAAATAGAAATCAGTTTAGCTCAGTTGGCTGGATTGTTGGTTTATAGAGTGATGCCAATAGTGTGGGTTCAATTCCCATCACTGGTTCAAGGTTACCATGAAGGACCTGCCTCCTCAACTTCTTCCCTTACCTGAGGACTGGTGGCCCTTAAGTTAAATCACCACCAGTCACTTCTCTCTAATGAGACAGCAGCCCTTATACTCTGCTGAGACTATGGCAACACAATATATGCAAATACTCATGATTCTCTATCCTTCACACAGTTGATTTGGAAGTCAAATAGGCTTTTAAGTGTAACAGTTTTAAAACTTGTTTGGAAGTCTATGTATTCCACATAATAGGACCTTACATCGTCCATTGAGAATGTCACTTGCCTCAGAAAAAACATTTTAAACTTGAAATGTTCCCTGGCAACATAGAAGTTAGTAGCACGAGTAGGCCATTCGGCCCTTTGAGCCTGCTCCATCAATTCAATATGATTATAGCTGATCATCCAACTCAGTACCCTGTTCCCGCTTTCTTCTCATACCCTTTGACGCCTTGAGCCCTAAGAACTATGTCTATCTCTTTACTTGAAAACGGTCAATTCTTTGGCCTCAGTTTCCTTTTGTGGAAGAGGATTCCACAGGCTCACTGGAAGAAGTCTGTCCTCACCTCAGTCTGAAATGGCCTACACCATAGCCTGAGATGGTGACCCTTTGGTTCTGGATTCTCTGGTCATTGGAAGCATCCTTCCTGCATCTAAACCAGACAGTCCTGGTGGAGCTTCATAGGTTTCTCTGAGACCCCACGCACTTTTCTGAACTCCAGTGAGCGTAGTTCTAATCAATCAGGTCCTGCCATCCAGGAATTAGTGTGGTAAGTCTTCATTTCATTCTCTTCATAACCAGACCATCCTCCCTCAGACGGCACTCCAGATGTGATCTCACCAATGCCCTGTACAGTTGCAGCAAGGTACTCCTGCTTCTGTACTCGAATGCTTTCCCGATCAAGACCAGCAAGCTTTCTTCCCTGCCAACTATACTTTCTCTTCTGAATCCTTGGATATTAATTTATTGCCCTGCACAGTTATCTCAAATTTACACCTGATAATTATCTCCCTCATTTAAGTCAAAATGCTGAGTAGGTCTGTGTCAGTCTTGTTACTCTTTTGATGAAGGGTTACCACTTTCCAAACTATCAACACTTCTCCATGTCCTGTGGCTCCTTGATAATGATTTTTGTGCCCCCCAAATTTCATCCTGAGCTTTTTTTATTGGTGCCTGGTTGATCTCTTTGATTTGCATTTCTATTATCAGTCTGGTGATCCCTTATCTTTACACTGAAGTCATCAGTTATTCTTTGTTCACTCTGCTTAGGCAATGAAAGTACTTCATTGTAAATACTTGGAGGAAGAAATTAATCAGAATATTACTCACCTTTCATTTCATCCATGTTTCTGCCTTTAATGGTTCTGACCTGGTTTGGTTCCCATCTTGCTCCTGGAATTGTTGAAGAATTTGTTTCTTTTGTGCTTTGATTTGCAGGTCTCTTTTGCATCCCTGGCCATTCTTACACTGTGCCTCTGGGTGTCCCACATTTGGTGACAATGGGGGATGGTGACCATCTGTAACGGCACCTTCTATTACAACTTCTGCGCATCCAGTGACAACTCGACAACATACTAGAAGATATGTTTGCTAAATACCTAGCTGACTTGGAGAAAAAGAAAATAAATCAGTTCAGGTTAAACATAATATATCAACAGCTGAAAACTGGATGGATAGCAAACTGGAGTTTGACTGGCAAGGGTGCAAAAGGGTATGAGGTAGCCAGGAAACTGGGTTGACCAACTCAACCATGGCACAGCAGACCTGAGAGGAAAATGGCCTACTCCTGCTCAAAGCTCTTATGTACATTGAAACGGCTTGAGCAGAATTGTACCAATTTGGAATTATAAAACAGTGTGTTGAAGCACATTGGCAAAAGTGATTCTGATAATTTTATTTACATTTGGTGGTTGACTTCATCTGTCCATTTTCATACCTTCATGAGTCAGGTGCTGTAGAGTGTAGTGATTGGAATGAGATCAGTCACATAGATCTACAAGGCCATGAGACATAAAAGCAGAAATTAGGCCATTTAACCCATCTAATCTGCTCTGTCATTCAATCATGGCTGATAACTTTCTCAGCTCCATTTTCCCACTTTCTTCTCTTATCTCTTGATCTCCTTAAATAGATTAGATTAGATTAGATCACTTACAGTGTGGAAACAGGCCCTTCGGCCCAACAAGTCCACACCGACCCGCCGAAGCACACCCATCCAGACCCATTCCCCTACATTTACCCCTGCACCTAACACTACGGGCAATTTAGCATGGCCAATTCATCTAACTTCCACATTTTTGGACTGTAGGAGGAAACCGGAGTATCCAGAGGAAACCCATGCAGACACGGGGAGAATTTATGCTTGTCTACTTTAAAGCCTGTTCCTAACTATACATTTTGGAACCTTACTTGTAAATATATATTTATATGTTATAAATTCATTTATTCAGTATTTAATATTTAAAATGAAATCCACTGTAACTACCCCAGTTTTAGTCCCTTAATTTAAATTCAAAATGAGTTTTCTTAAGTAGATACAGAACTGGCTCAAAGGTAGAAGACAGAGGGTGATGGTGGAGGGTTGTTTTTCAGACAGGAGGCCTGTGACTGGTGGAGTGCCACAAGGATCGGTGCTGGGTCCTCTACTTTTTGTCATCTACATAAATGATTTGGATGCGAGCATAAGAGGTACAGTTAGTAAGTTTGCAGATGACACCAAAATTGGAGGTGTAGTGGACAGCGAAGTGGGTTACCTCAGATTACAACAGGATTTGGACCAGATGGGCCAGTGGGCTGAGAAGTGGCAGATGGAGTTTAATTCAGATAATTGCGAGGTACTGCAAATATACTCAAAGACCTGGCCTCCACAGCCTTCTGTGGAAAAGCATTCAATAGATTCACCACTCTCTGGCTGAAGAAGTTTCTCCTTATCTCCATTCTGAAAGGTCTTCCCTTTTCGTCAAGGCTGTGCCCTCGGGTCCTAGTCTCTCCTTCCAATGGAAATATTTTTCCAACATCCACTCTGTCCAGGTCATTCAGTTTCAATTTGATCCCCCCTCATCCTTCCAGACTCTATTGAGTATAGACTCAGAGTTCTCAAATGCTCCTCATATGTTAAGCTTTTCATCCCTGCGACCATTCTCGTAAACCTCATTTGAACATGCCTCAGTCCCAGTATATCCTTCCTGAGATATGGGGTCCAAAACTGCTCACAATACTCCAAACGTATGTACTCATTAAGTACGAGTCCCCTGATTGGGGCTGTTAACCTGAACCAATCAGGGAGGCCTGGCTGACAGATGTAAACAGGAGTGTCGGGGGTTCTCACTCTAGGGATGGGCTCTGACCTAACTGGTCAGAGTCCATGTACAGTGCCCAGGTAAATAAAGGAGAAAGTGAAGACTGCAGGTGCTGGAGATCAGAATCGAAAAATGTGGTATTGGAAAAGTACAGCAGATCAGGCAGCAACCCAGGAGCAGGAGTGTCGACGTTTCTAGCATAAGCTCTTCATCAGGAATCAAATTCAGAATATTAGCAGGTAAATCATAATTGAGATCCTACCTAGCAATGCAGTGCAAGAAATAGGCGTGAGTACATTCATTTGTGTAGAATCTGGTACAAAGAACTGGCTGTTCAGCCTTATAAGTCCGTGTTTGTGTCCATAATCCATACAATCCTGCTGTCACTCGATATTATCTATACCTTGTTAACAGACCTTATGCACTCAGCTTTCACTCAAACATGTTCAGGTTATGGGAAAGATGGTGGACAAGAGGAAATGTCAGTGGTCTAGTCATCCAGAGGCCCAGGTGAAAAGCTCAGTGATAGAGGTTCCAGTGTCATCAAGGCGCTGATAATTTTTAAATTCAATTTATAAAATCTGGAAAGGAACACACTCTGGAAAGGTGACCATACAGCTATTATAAATTGTTGTAAACACCCATCAGATACACTCATGTCCCTCAAGGAAGGAGATCTGCTCCCTTTATCTAGTCTAGATGCAACTCCAGATCACTGACAATGTGGTTGACTCTGAAATGGCCGAGCATGTTACTCAGTTCAACTTGCCAGCAACAGCTATGAAGCTTTCATTTTAGAAGTGCTTATCTCAACTCCTTCAAATCCTAACCAATCTCTGGGTCCAAAGAAAAATCCTGAATTCTTTTGTGAGTTCATTATTTTTTAGATTTAGAGTAGATTCCCCTACAGTGTGGAAACAGTCCCTTCAGCCCAATAAGTCCACACTGACCCTCCGAAGAGTAACCCACCCAGACCCATTTACCTCTGACTAATGCATCTAATACTATGGGCAATTTAGCATGGCCAATTCACCTGACCTGCACATCTTTGAACTGTGGGAGGAAAGCGGAGCACCCAGAGGAAACCCACGCTGATGCGGGGAGAATGTGCAAACTCCCCACAGACAGTCACTGATGGGTTTGTATTCATGATACCTGCTATTGGGTTCTCCCACTGGTAGAAACACAGCCTATTAAACTCTGTTGAAATGTTAAAGACACTTTTCAGCTTCTTTTTTTACAGACAGGTGCATAAGCCTGTTAAATATTTCCCTCATGGTTATAACCAGTCACCTCTGGTGTAGTCCTTGTACAGCAAATGTTTTAGTAATTGGCACTTATGGTACAGGGAGTGGGCGGGTTGATGAAATATTTCAGATAACCAAGAGGTCCACTTAATCAATGTAAAAATACACACTAAGTAATAGAACATGAAGCAGAGGGTGTACACATCGTTGTTATATTTTATTTACAGCATTAATCCCTTCATTAATAATGTAACTTTACCTTCAATACTATTTACCAGGAGAGAGCCTACTCACTCACACCCTCAACGGACTACAGAGGAAACTTGATTATCCATGGACATGGGCAGAGAATATTTCGTTTGGTTAATCGAATGCGAGAGATGTACAGCACAGAAACAGACCTTTCGGTCCAACCCGTCCATGCCAACCAGATATCCCAACCCAATTGAGTCCCACCTGCCAGCACCCGACCCATATCCCTCCAAACCCTTCCTATTCATATACCCATCCAAATGCCTCTTAAATGTTGCAATTGTACCAGCCTCCACCACTTCCTCTGGCAGCTCTTCCATACACGCACCATCCTTTGTGTGAAAAAGATTGCCCTGTAGGTGTCTTTTATATCTTTCCCCTTTCACCCTAAACCCTCTCATTCTGGACTCCCCACCCCAGGGAAGAGACCTTGTCTATTTATCCTATCCATGCCCCTTATGATTTTATAAACCTCTATAAGGTCACCCCTCAGCCTCCGACACTCCAGGGAAAACAGCCCCAGTCTATCCAACCTCTACCTATAGCTCAAATCTTCCAACTATGGCAACACCCTTCTAAATCTTTTCTGAACTCTTCCAAGTTTGACAACATCCTTCCGATAGGATGGAGACCAGAATTGCTTGCAATATTCCAAGAGTGGCCTAACCAATGTCCTGCACAGTCGCAATATAACCTCCTAACTCCTATATTCAGTACTCTGACCAATAAAGGAAAGCATACCAAACGCCTTCTTCACTATCCTATCTACCTGTGACTCTACTTTCAAGGAGCTATGAACCTGCACTCCAAAGTCTCTTTGTTCAGTAACACTCCCTAGGATCTAACCATTTAGTGTATAAGTCCTGCTAAGATTTGCTTTTCTAAATGCACCTTGCAATTATTTAAATTAAACTCCATCTGCCACTTCTCAGCCCATTGACCATCTGATCAAGATCCCATTGTAATCTGAGGTAACCCACTTCGCTGTCCACTACACCTCCAATTTTCATGTCATCTGCAAACTTGCTAGCTGTTACTCTTGTGCTCACATCCAAATCATTTATAAAAATGACAAAAAGTAGAGGGCCCAGCACCAATCCCTGTGGCACTCCACCAGTCACAGGCCTCCAGTCTGAAAAACAACCCTCCACCACTACCCTCTGTCTTCTACCTTTGAGCCAGTTCTGTATCCAAATGGCTAGATCTCCCTGCATTCCATGAAATCTAACGTTTGCTAACCAGTCTCCCATGTTAGCCACGCATCGGGACCTTGCGATCTTGTTCGGATGATCTGAAGTTCGGTTAATCGAATGCTGGATAATTGAGGTTCCTTTGTACTCAGATATTATGGTTGATCATGGTATTTGAGGAGAAATTGACTCAAAATTGAATTAACTGTTGATATTTTGTGTGGCCATTCGATTGAACAACAAGTGTATTTGCATTGAGGTAAAACTATAATAACTGGGCAGAATAACACCGTAAACAGTATTTGAATTATATAATTTTTGCCAGTTTATCAAGAATGCCTATTAATAAAGTGCTGGTTAAAACAGAGTTTGCTGGAATTCCTTTGTGCATCAGTACCAATATATATTCTTTTGGGGACTATCTTAAGGCTATCAACAATAGTCTTTTAGAGTCTAGAATTGTGGACACTATTTCCAATGCAGTCTAACCAAGGTTAACATAACCTTCCCATTATACAGATCTATTCCTCTCTATATGAACCCCAGTGCTGTTTTTGTAGACAGTTTAGTAACCGATAGTTCTAGTTTTAATGAGCTGTAAACCTGTTCCCAGCTCCATTTGCTTCCCCATCCTACTTAAACTCATATTTCCCAATGAATTTGTGGCTTGATTGTCTATACTGTCACTCCGCACCACATCATCGTTATCTTTATTGGGATTTATTTGTCATTGGACACTCAGGGATGGATTTTGTCAAACTGAAGGAACTTTAATGATGGGCGGTGAAAACCCCATTTAGAATTCCCAAAGTGTGGAAGTGGGCTATTCGGCCCATCCAGTCCACACTGACCCTCTGAAGAGAATCCACCCAGACCTACTTCCTCCCCCCACAACTTCCCATTGCCAGTCCACTTGGCCTGCACATCCCTGGACACTATGGGGAATTTAGCATGGCCAATTCACCTAACTTGAACATCGCTGGACACTATGGGCAATTTAGCATGGCCAAGTCACCTAACTTGCACATCCCTGGACACTGTGGACAATTTAGCGTGGCCAATTCACCTAACTTGCACATCGCTGGACATTATGAGCAATTTAGCATGGTCAATCCACCTAACCTGCACATCTTTGTGTTGTGGGAGGAAACCAGAGCACCCAGAGGAAACCCACACAGATGCAGGAACAATGTTCAAACTCCACACAGACAGTCTTCCTAGGCTGGAATCGAAGCTGGATCCCGGGCACCGTGAGGCTGCCATGTTAACCACTGAGCCACCGAGCTGCCTCAATTGGCAGAATGCCAACTGAATTTGAGTCCGCCCATGGGTTATTTAGCTATCATTTGAACTCCTGTCTCTTTGAAAGAATCTGGTCCATTCCTGAGATGTCAGGAATTAGCTCTCCAATCTCCGAAGCACTATTGCAAACACTGGCGACTGATGGGGCTCTACCTGACTGAGAGAACACAATGATGCATACCTGACTCCGATAAAGGTGAGTGGGATCGGGGGCCACCCAGGAGTCAGGCTGACCCAAGTAGCAGATGGAAGGTTTGTGAGGGTGAGGGGAGGAGTTGTTGCTCAGGGGGCAGCCATTACCAAAGAGTAATGATTCTATCTGCTGGGGAGAGCTGAGTGAGAACAGACACTGCCTAAGACTGCAGGGAGGTCAAGGGGGTTTATCTGACGAGAGTGAGCGAGGCAGTGAGTGAAGATTGCAGATGCTGGAGATCAGAGTCAAAAAGTGTGGCACTGGAAAAGCACAGCAGGGAGTGTACCTCTCAGCCTTGGTACACTGCCAGCTGTTATGTGAAGAGGTCCATAATTGATCATTTCCGTAGCAAAAATGGCCTCTGGGGTAGGATGGCTATGCTGCACTTTACCCAGCACTGGCACAATACCATGCTAACAGGAAAGGAACAGGACGTGGTCCTGACGAAACGTCCTGACCCGAAACCAGCTTCTTCGATGCTCCCTGACCTGCTGGGCCTTTCCAGCTCCACTTTTTATCGATGAGGAAAGTATCAGTAATCCATCCACATCTCTATCTACTCCCTGGCAATCTTCCCTGCCTGTCTCTGGACAGCATGTCAAACCCAGCTCCTCATTCTGCAAATCTTCTTGTCTTGACTCTTTCAGTGTTAAGTATACCCCTAATTTTATGGCATTTAGAAATGCTAACCTTGCATTTCTGATTCCCTGGTCTGTATTGTGAAATAATTGGTGAAAAAGTGATCCATCTGCAATATCCCACCTGTCACCTCCAATAGCATTCCATTCACAAAGATACAGTAAATTAATTATGTACGTGTCAGCTTTTAACTATCTCTGTGTGAGGATTTAGTGCACAGTTTAAAGAATTTGTGATAAATTATTTAGACTCGGGTAATAAAGACAAAGAAAAATCAACCCATTGTTCATCTGTGAGTTATTAAAAAGAGCTTCCTAATTAGTCTCCTGCTGCTGTTTCTCCCCAGCGCTGAAATCTGCTCTGCTCTGCAAGTTTCCATTTAATAGCTTTGTGAAAGTTACCAAATAACCTGCTTCCATTCACTTTCACGTAATGCCTTCTGGATCTTTTCAATTTCTTTTAGTGCACTGTTAATCAACTGTAGATGTTTTCCAATCAACTGGTTCAAAGACATCATGACACATCCCTGGAGTAAGTGGGAGTTGAAACCTGGCCCCCTGGTTCAGAGGCAGGGGCAATACCACTGTGCTACAAAAACCTTTAAAGCTTAACATGAATGTGTTAAACTTGCTCTGAGACAATTACAGCCCACAATGGTTGCTCGGTGAGAAAGGTTAGGCATTAGTGGGTAATGAGGCTGGAGCTGGTGCATTACCCCTTTGGACACACGCCATGATTCACTCTTTTCTATTTCACTTTAAGAGTTTGAGTACTTTCCCAGACACAGGTAGCCAAGGAGAACTGAGTATACAGACAAGCCTGTTTCTTTCTGGTGGTATCTGTGTAACCTTCACTTCTGCAGCAGCTATCAGATCTCAGTCCGAGATGTAAATGATGGGCGGAGGTTTTCGTTCTTACTCTTTAGCTGCTTCCCCTCCCATCTTTCCTGTTCTCCTGAAGTTCTGGTTCATCTAAGGTGGTCGTTAAGGTGTCAGCATTTTTCTTACATTATCCCCAAGGAGAGGAGTCCACGGGACAGTCTGGCCACGGCAGAAGCTGGGTGGGCTTCACATCTGAGTCCCCGCTCCTTGTGGTATCCCGGCAGACACAACCCAGTAGCAACTTCTACAAATGGTGACTTATTGCTATTTGTGAAACTTGTTTTCAAATCCATAAATGTCTCAGCCACCTCCCTAACCTCCAGCATTACTAACACATGACAGTTTTCTGTTCCTCCAGTTGTGGTCTCTTGCACAGTTCCCCATTAATAACCATGCCTTCAGCTGCCAAGTCTCTAAGTCCACCCTGAATCTCTGCCTCTCCAGCTCTCTGTGCACCTCAGCAGGACCCAGAACCATGGATATCTGCTTATGCATCACATAATGTGGATTATGTCAAATTTTATTTCATTACATTTCAGTGAAATGTAAATATTTCTGTATGTAAATGCTTAAGTTTGCAAGATGAGTAGAGTTTCACAAATAAAAATTGTTCTTTCTTTTGGATAGCAACCTATTTCCAGAACTTGAGGAAGCCAATGGAATCTTCCAACAAGTTCCCTTGCTCGGTTGCATGGAGGTCACTGACTAGCAGATTTTAGCTCACCTCCTTACTCAGAGTGACGAAGATCTGTAGATAATGCCAAAACTCAACTGAGTGGTTTCATGAAACATTGAAGTGGCCAAAATCCCACCGGACTGATAAGCTGCTCTGTCATGAGAGGGAGAGAGAGAGAGAGATAGATAGAGAGAGAGTGAGTGAGAAAGAGAGACAACTGGTGGTGGTTTAACCTGCGGGTCACCACACCTCAGGTGAGAGAAGAGGCTGAGAAAGACAGTCCTTCACAGTAACCTCAGCTAGTGCAGGAGTTGTTGCTGGCATCACTCTGCATTGCAAATGAGCTAGCCAAACATTACTCAACAAGCAAACCAAAATTGTTCAGGCCATTTCAACCTATCAAAATGGTTAGTTGGCATTGGGTCCTATCATTCTGAACATTGGAATACCACCTTTGGATATTTTGTTAAAGGATTTTTGCCTCTATCATGCACTGAAAGTGCAGTCCAAGCAGTGGACTTATGACCAGAGTTAATGTTTCAAGTCCAGTCTGCCTTGTCTTCTGTGTCATTAATTTCTTCCAGTCATACCAGGCATGAAGCATTAACTCTATTCCTCTCTCCACAGACGCTGCCAGATCTGTTGAGTTTCTGCAGCCTTCTCTACAAAATTTCCAGCATTTTGCTTGTATCTACCAAATAGAATTGGGATGAGCAGGGATCAGAGATGATCACTCTCGTTCCATTTTTTCCATCTCTCCTTCTGTGACTCACCACCTCAGACCTCCTGCACAGAAACAAGAGCTTCAGATTGGATTCACAGGTCAACGCAACATTGAGGGCCGAAGGGCCTGTACTGCACTATAATGTTCTATGTTCTAAACAAGGCAAATGGAAAGTGAGAGTGACTGTACATTGAGGTGTCTGTGTAGGCAATGTTCAAGATACTTGGGGAGAGTTCAAAACCAGAAGTCCCAGTCTCAGGATGCGGAGTTGACCATTTAGGACTGGGATGAGGAGAGATGCCTTTACCCAGAGGATGGCTAGCCTGTGGAATCCTTTCTCACGGAAAGTGGTTGAGGCCAAAATATTGAATGCTTCCTGGATAGAGAGAGATATATCTCTCAGCGCTAAAGGGATCAAAGGGTATGGGGAGAAAACGGAAATAGGGCATTGAGTCAGATGATCAGCCATGATCATATTGAATGGCGGAGCAGACTTGAATGGCCGAATGGTCTACTCCTGCACCTATTGGCTATGTTTCTACGGAAATTGATTTTGCGTCAGTGTGTCTTGGTGATGGGGGTGATTGTCTACAGCAACAATGAGGCACTGCAGGGATGGCTAATATCACTGGGGTCCCTTCTTTGGGGAGTCAGTTTGGGTATTTTCTGGAAAACCAAGGGTCCTAATCTCTCCAGCAAGTGGAAGAGAAGTTACCTCCAGGAGCTGGCATCCTTCCCATACCTGGAAATGACCCTGGTGACCAGGAAGAATTGTCCCTTTTATTTGTGTAAATTGGCCATCCACATCTGCTTGGTGAACTTTCCCATTTACCAGTTTGCTACCATTCCCAACAATGAGAATATCCCTTACAGCAGCAGCATACTGGGCTTTCCTTCCAAACTCTCTTGCTGACATTTCCCCGTCCCTCCCACCTTCCGGTGTGTTTCCAGTGGGCTGCTACAAAAAACCTGGCCAGTATCCATTAAGATAATTATTCTTATTAAATGAAGGTCATTAGTTAGATCATTATTTGCTTTGGGAATGCCCTAAAGCTTTGAAAGACACTACATAAGTTCATTACGTCATAGAGTCATAGAGTCATACAGCATGGAAACAGTCCCTTTGGTCTAACCAGTCCATGCCAACCATAATCCCAAACTAAACTATTCCCACCTGCCTGCCCATATCCCTTCAAACATTTCCTATTCATTTCCTTATCCAAATATCCTTTAAATGTTGTAATTGTGCCTATAACCACCACTTCTTCTGGCAATTCATTCCATACATTAGCCTCTCTCTGTGTAAAAAAGTTGCCTCTCATGTCTTTTTTAAATCTTTCTCCTCTCACCTTAAAATTATACCCATGGTTTTGAACTCCCCCTTTGCTAATCACCCTATCTATGCCCATCATGATTTTATAAGCTTTTGTAAGGTCACCCCTCAACCCCCCATGCACCAGTGAAAGAAATTCCAGCATATATACATAATTCAGACCCTCCATTCCCAGCAACATCCTGGTAAATATTTTCTGAACCCTCCCCAGTTTATAAGCTTTTGATAAGGTTCCTCATGGTAGGCTCATTCGTAAAGTTAGAAAGTATGGGATATAGGGAGATTTGGCTATCTGTATTCAAAATTGGTTGGCTGACAGAAGGCAGAGAGTGGGTGTAGAGGGAAAGTATTCTGCCTGGAGGTCAGTGTTGAGTGGGGTCCCGCAGGTCTCTGTTCTTGGGCCTCTGCTCTTTGTAGTTTTTATAAATGACTTGGATGAGGAGGTTGAGGGGTGGGTTAGTAAATTTGCAGATGACACAAAGGTTGGAGATGCCGTTGATAGTATCGGGGGCTATTGCAGGCTGCAGCGCGACATAGACAAGATTCAGAGCTGGGCTGAGAAATGGCAGCTGGAGTTCAACCTGGATAACTGCGAAGTGATGCATTTTGGAGGGTCGAATTCAAATGCTGAATATAGGATTAAAGACTGGATTCTTGGTAGTGTGGAGGAACAGAGGGATCTTGGTGTTCAAGTATATAGATCCCTCGAAGTTGCCACCCAAAGTGGATAGGGTTGTTAAGAAAGCATATTGTGTTTTGGTTTTCATTTACAGGGGGATCGAGTTTAAGAGCCGCAAGATTTTGCTACAGCTCTACAAGTCTCTGGTGAGACCACACTTGGAATATTGAGTCGAGTTCTGGTTTCTCTATTATAGGAAAGATATGGAGGCTTTGGAGAGGGTGCAAAGGAGGTTTACCAGGATGCTACCTGGACTGGAGGGCTTGCCTTATGAAGAGAGGCTGACGAAGCTCCGACTTTTCTCTGGAGAGAAGGAGGATGAGAGGTGACCTGATCAAGGTATACAAGATAATGAGAGGAATAGATAGAGGCTTTTCCCCAGGGTAGGATTGACTGGCACAAGGAGTCATAGTTTTAAGATAGTAGGAGAAAGGTATAGAGGGGGCGTCAGAGGAAGGTTCTTTACACAGAGAGTTGTGAATGCATGGAATGTGTTGCCAGCGGTGGTGGTGGAAGCAGAGTTATTAGGGAGATTTAAGTCACTGCTGGACATGCACATGGTTAGCAGTAAATTAAGGGGTGTGTAGGTTAAGTTATTTTATTTTACATTAGGATTAATCCTCGGCACAACATCGTGGGCCAAAGGGCCTGTTCTGTGCTGTACTTTTCTATGTTCTATGTTAATATCCTTCCTATAACAGGGTGACCAGACTGCACATAGTATTCCAGAAGTCGCCTCATTAATGTCCTGTACAAACTCAACATGATGTCCCAACTCCTAGACTCAAACATCAGAGCAATGAAGGCAAGCATGCTAAATGCCTTCTTAACACTCTGTTTCCATGTGATGCAAATTTCAATGAATTAGGTACCTGAACCCCTAGGTCTCTTTGTTCTACAACACTACACAGGGCCCTACCATTAATTGTTTCTGTCCTGTCCTTGTTTGTTTTCCCACATACAATACTTTGTGGCACAATGGCTCAGTGATTAACACTGTTACCTACAAAGCCAGGGACCTGGGTTCAATTCCAGCCTTGGTGAGTCTCTGTGTGGAGTTTGCACATTCTCCCTGTGTCTGCCTGGGTTTCCTCCCACAGTTCAAAGAAATGCAGCTTAGGTGGATTGGCCATGCTAAGTTTCCCAGGGACATGTGAGTCAGTGTAGGAAATGCAGGGGTGCAGTAGGGGGGTGGGTTACTCTTCAGAGTCGTCAGTGTGGACTTGTTAGGCCAAATAGCCTGACTCCACAGTGTAAGGGCTCTATGATTTCTATCTGCCATTCTTTGTAATCTTAGATAAACTTCTTCACTGTTCACTATGCCACCAATTTTGGTGTCATCTTACGAACAATGCCTCCTATACTCCCATCCAAAATGATTTGTATAAATGACAAACAAAAGTGGAACCAATACTGATCCTGTGGAAGATGGCTAGTCACAGGCCTCCAATTCCAAAAAAACTCCCTGACCTATCACCTTTATCCCCACCCCCCACTCACCTATTGTACTCTATGCTACTTTCTCCCCATCCCCACCCTCCTCTCATTTATCTCTCCACCCTTCAGGCACTCTGCCTGTATTCCTGATGAAGGGCTTTTGCCCGAAACGTCGATTTTCCTGCTCCTCGGATGCTGCCTGAACTGCTGTGCTTTACCAGCACCACTATATTCCAGAAACAGGTAGCTACCTGACGAAGGAGCGGCGCTCTGAAAGCTAGTGCTTCCAAATAAACCTGTTGGACGATAACCTGGTATTGTGTGATTTTTAACTTTGTCCACCCTAGTCCAACACCAGCACCTCCTCATTAATCCTATTGATCAACAGGAGCCAATTTTGAACCCATCGGCAACCTCATGCTGAATCCCATGTGATTTAACTTTACGAATTAGTCTACCAAGTGGAACCTTATCAAAGGTTTTACTCAAGTCTATAATTTAATTTTTCTGTTACATAAATACTGGAATTTTACAGAACAGTGGGTGGCCATTCTGTCCAACATCCATGCACTGATATGCAGAAAGAGTGCAATTTAGTCACACACTCCAGTGTTTGCTCTATAAACCTGCAAATATGTCTTTGAATGCATGCTCAATTAGCAATTAAAGAGGATCTGTCACATACAGAGCAGCTAGAGATGTGCAAAAATGCAATCCTTTAGAAGCAAAAAATTAAGATTCCTCTGAAATCTAATGTCTTTACAATTTCAGAATATGTTCCAGATCTCTACCACCCTTTGTACAAAAAAAAATCATAACTTTCTGTCTCATGCCATTGGCAATTATTTTAAACCTATAGTCCAACTGCCATGAGAAACAATTTCTCACTGTTTGTTCAATCAAACCTCTTCAGGATATTGATCATCTTTATTAAGTCTCACCTTTGTTGCTCAAAGGAAAACAAACCTATCTGTTCCGGTCTCTCCACTGAAATCATCCCTGGTCTCACTTTAGTAAATCTCTCTTGTCCCCTGTCTAAGTTTCTGACAGGCCTTCTAAAGCATGTACCCTGAATTATACAGAAGATTAAATCCAAAGAAGGAATACTTTGTTGTGAATGGTTCAGTCTATAAATCCTATTATAAACTCTTTGTTAACCATTTTATGAATTTGCTGCTCCAACCTGTTTGGATAGTAACGTGCTCTTTTTATGTTTAAGGATGAGCAAAAACTATTAACAGCACAATGATGTCCACATCTCATGGATGAGAGAAAAAGTAAATTAGAGTGTGTGTCATGTAAGTAAAATATTCTTCTGTCACCAGTCACAACTAAAAACATTCGGAGAGGAAACTGACTAGCAACACTTGGTGATGCTGGCAGCAAGGCAATGATGAAATTAAAGCGAGCAAAACAACATTGTCAGAATGAACAGCATGGCAACAGGAAATGCAGCAACAACTGGGATTTCGAAATCTCACATTGACAGGTGATCTCAGTTTCTCATTCCAGGTCAGGCACTGCGCGCTCGTGTTTCTACTTTCAGGTCCTGCCCACAAACATTGAACAGGTACTTCTCAGGAATTTTATTTAACCAGCCGAGCAGCATATTCGAAACAAAAAAATGATTAACATTCCAATTTAGTTCTAATCCGAAAACTCCACACTCCATTTGGAATACATTTCCTGCATTCCGAATGTATTTTTTTGTCTCGAAAGGCTTGCATTTATTGCACATCTCTAGCTGCTCTAATGTGGCAGATCCTCTTTTTAAACCTACAAAAGTTCGATTATCATGCAGTAGGCCCATTTGCCTTGTGGTAAGTGAGCACTGACCCTCTGAAGAGCATCCCACCCAGACCCACCCTTTACCATGGTTAATAAACCTAGCTTGCACATCCCTGGACACTATGGGCAATTTAGCATGATCAATCCACCTAACCTACACATCCCTGGACAATATGGGGCAACTTAGCAACCAATTCACTTAATCTACACATCCCTGGACTATGGGCAATTTAGCACGGCCAGTCCAACTAACTTCCACATCCCTGGACACTATGGGCTATTTAGTATTGCCAACTCAACTAATTTACACACCTCTGGACACTATGGACAATTTAGCATGACCAATCCACTGAGTTTACACATTCCTGGACACTATGGGCAATTTAGAATGGCCTACCCAATAATCTTACACATGACTGAACACTATGGGTAATTTAGCATGGCCAATCCACTCTAACCTGCACACCTTTGGATTCTGAGGGCAAATCAGAGCACCCAGCAGAACCGGTCATTAAAATAATCTTGCTTTGATCCAATAGCTCCTACCTCTTCATTAGTTACAATGGGTCTTGTGGATTGACCAGTACCAATTTGGCTTGAAGCTGTTAACTATAGAATTGATTTGTGTAGATGATCTGTCATCTTCAACTGTTCTCATCACTTCTACTGTGCCTGACATTTTTGCAACAAAGTGTTCAAAGTAAATGAGGAAAATTTGCTTTTTTTTAAATGCCACTATGATTTTTCTCTCAGGCTGTTCATAGCAGCATGCAGGAAATTAATCTTCCAGTCCAATCCCAGAGGAATGACAACTCTTAAAGAGGAAAATCTCTTTATGGATATGGCTGGCACTCTATATTAAGCATTTTCTCCTTTCCTTATTTGTTAGTGGCCATTTCAGAGGGAATTAAGGGTCAACCACACTACTGTAGTTATGGAGTCACACATACATCAGTCTTAGTACAAGTGGTAGATTTCCTTCTCTAAAGAGCATTCCTGAACCAGATGAATTTTTATGACAATTGTTTCATGATCACCGTCAATGAGACATTTTTTTAGATCGATCAATTGAATTAAAATCCATCAGCTACTTGGGGTCCACACACATAGATGTCTCAAAGTTGCCACCCAAGTTGACAGGGTTGTTAAGAAGGTGTATGGTATTTTGGCTTTCATTAGCAGGGGGCTTGACTGAAGAGCCGCAAGATTTTGCTGCAGCTCTATAAAACCCAAGTTAGACCACAGTTGGAATATCATGTCCAGTTCTGGTCACCTCATTATAGGAAGTATGTAGATGATTTAGAGAGGGTGCAGAAGAGATTTACCAAGATGCTGCCTGGACTGGAGGGCATGTCTTATGAACAGAGGTTGAGGGAACTGGGGCTTTTCACACTGGAGAGAAGAAGGAAGATAGGTGACTTGATAAGGGTGTACAAGGTAATGAGAGGCATAGACAGATAGCCAGTGACTTTCCTCCAGGGCAGAAGTGGCTGTCAAGAGGGGTCATAATTTTAAGGTGATTAGAGGAAAGTATAGGGGAGATGTCAGAGGTAGGTCCTTTACACAGAGAGTGGTGGGTGCGTGGAATGTACTGTCAGCGGTGGGAATAGAGTCAGAGACATTAGGGACATTTAAGTGACTGCTGGACAGGCACATGCATGGCAGTAAATTAAGGGATGTGTAAGTTAGGTTGACCTTAGATTAAAATAAATGCTTGGCAGAACTCTGTGGGCCAAAGTGCCTGTGCTATGGTGTACTGTTTTATGTTCTATGGTCTATGTCACCATTTCATTAGCCTGACTCTCTGGATTGCTAACCCAGTGATATCAACACAGTAATACTGTCTCCATCCAGTTCACACAGCAAGTTGGATTTTGAAGAACAAAATCAAATAGGAAGGCTGATGCTAGTGCGTTTGCAAAGCTTGGTTTATAGTCTTGGCCCTTCAACTCTTTGGTTGACTGGATCAGGGAATGGGCGTTAGCTTTGAAGTTCCCTTTTCAGAGAGGGGAACCTGCCCCGGGAGTCTCTTTTATTGCTTTGATCCTTCATTGACTTTCTTATACTCTCTTGGGATTCATATCGAACTGGGTTTGTGTATTTTGCTTTATTCTTAATGGGTATCACTGGCTAGGCCAGTACTTGGTGCCCATCCCTAATTGCCATTGAACTGAGGTGAATTAAGAGTCGATCACATAGATTTGGAGTCTGGAGTCACAAGTTGGCCAGACTGGGTGAGGATAGCAGAATTCCTTTTTCAAGGTTGAGTAATAAAGTAGGTTGGATTTTGAGAAGAAGCTGTGACAGTTGGTATGGTCACTGT
Organism: Chiloscyllium plagiosum; assembly: GCF_004010195.1. Lineage (NCBI taxonomy): Eukaryota > Metazoa > Chordata > Chondrichthyes > Orectolobiformes > Hemiscylliidae > Chiloscyllium > Chiloscyllium plagiosum. The sequence goes on from NC_057723.1 coordinate 71,523,184, forward strand.
TACTGAGATTAGACTTTATTACAGTTTTTAAAATTAATTTTAATTCAACTATAATGGAATATAAACCTGTATCCCAGACATTGGATTACTGATCTATTGCATTGTGAAGAGATCATTGTACTCTACTAGATTATATGGGATAATATGTTCACTTCAAATATTTGCAAGTGGACACATATCTGTCAGCAATGACCAGGCCTGATTTTTATTTTTGGGAAATTTATTCCTCTGCTAAAAAGAAAATCTTTGTAAAACATAAAAGAACATTCTGACAGGTCTGCAGTACTGTCACAACAGCTCAGTCATGAAACATCTTTCTCCTTTGTTCCCTGTTCCTCCATGACCCCGTACTTCAGAAACAGAAAGATGGCTTTGCAAAGACTTGAGCACATCCAGGTCTCAAACTCGGCACCATCCTGCCCGACCAGACTATACTTTACTTCAAATAGCCCCTAGCCCCTAAATGGAAAAACTGGGATTAACGCAGTACCTTTCACAAAACAGGTTGTCTGTATTCTCAGTTCTTCTGGGTTACCTGTGTCTGGGAAAGTACTCAAACTCTTAAAATGAAATAGGCAACAGTGAATCACAATGTGTGGCCAAAGGGATAATGCTCCAGTTGCAGCATCATTACCCACAAGAGTCATAGAGATATACAGCAAGAAAACTGACTCCTCAGTCAACTTGTCCAATATTCCAAAAGTGGCCTAACTAATGTACTGTACAGCCACAACATGAGCTTCCAACTCCTAATCTCAATGCTCTGACCAATAAAAGAAAGCATACTAAATGCCTTCTTCACTATCCTATCTACCTGTGACACTACTTTCAAGGAGCTATGAACCTGCACTCCAAGGTCTCTTTGTTCAGCAATACTCCCCAGGACTTTACCATTAAGTGTATAAGTCCTGCTCCGATTTGCCTTTCCAAAATGCAGTGCCTCACATTTATCTAAATTAAACTCCATCCACCACTCCTTAGCCCATTGGCCCATCTGATCAAGATCCTGTTGTACTCTGAGGTAACTTTCTTCGCTGTCCACTGCACCTCCAATTTTGGTGTCGTCATCTGCAAACTTACTAACTATACCTCCTATGTTCACATCCAAATCATTTATATGAATAACAAAAAGCAGTGGACCCAGCACCAATCCTTGTGGCACACCATTGGTCACAGGTCTCCGGTCTGAAAAGCAACTGTCCACCACCTTCTACCTTCGTGTCAGTTCTGTATCCAAATGGCTAGTTCTCCCTCGATTCCATGAGATCTAACCTTGCTAACCAATCTCCCATGAGGAACCTTGTCGAACGTCTTACTGAAGTCCATACAAATCAAGTCCACTGCTCTGCCCTCATCAATCCTCTTTGTTACCTCTTTAAAAAACTTAGTCAAGTTCGTGAGACATGATTTCCCAAACACAACGCCATGCTGACTATCCCTAATCGTGATTTGGAGTTGCCGGTGTTGGACTGGGTTGTACAAAGTTAAAAACACACAGCACCAGGAAGCTAATGCTTCCAAATAAATCTGTTGGACTATAACCTGGTGTTGTGTGATTTTTAACTTTGTATCCCTCATCAGTCTTTGTCTTTCCAAATACCCGCAAATCCTGTCCCCCAGGATTCCCTCCAACAACTTGCCCATCACCGATGTCAGGCTCACTGGTCCACAGTTCCCTGGCTTGTCCTTACCACTTTTCTTTAACAGTGGCACTATGTTAGCCAACCTCCAGTCTTCCAGCACCTCACCTGTGACTATCGTTGATACAAATAACTCAGCAAGGCGCCCAGCAATAATGCCTACCCTTTCTCACTAAATGAAGACTGTGGGCTTCAGCTGCCTCAGAGTGGGTTTAACACATTCACGTTAAGTCTTAAAGGTTTTTGTAACACAGTGTTGGTGTCCCTATCTCTCAATCAACTGCTCCAGGGAAATGTCTTAAAATCTCAGAACAAGTTGACTTGGAAACATCAACATTTGATGAACACTGCACTTAACAAAACAGAGAGAAGTTGAAAAGACCCAGAATGCATCACCTGAAAGAATAGATTAGATTGTCCTTTATCGTCATGTGTACTCACGTACAGGAGGTAGAGCAAAGGGTTTACAATGTCGTCCCACAAGGCACCACCTTTGGTACAACGTAGCTCGATACAGATCTTAAGATACAAACTAATCTAAGTTAGAAAGATGAGAAATAAAGTTAAAAAGAGAAACATTATGTCTTTCTATAAAGGGCCTGCAGTAGATCAGTTCAGGGAGACTTCCACACGCGGTCTGACCAGGTTCGCAAACTGCTGACCGTCTGCACTGTTCCCCAGTCCATCAACTGTCCCCACTCCGGCCTCCAGCCCCCTGACCATCCACCAGTCCAGCCTGCAGCCCCCTGACCACCCTCATTCCGGCCTCCAGACCTCTGGCCTTCCCCACTCCAGCCTCCAGCCCCCTGACGATCCCCCACTCCAGCCTCCACCCCCTGACAACACCCGCTCTGGCCTCCCGCCCCCCCCCCCCCCCCCCCCCCCCCCCCCCCCCCCCCCCCCCCCCCCCCCCCCCCCCCCCCATTGAAAGTAGAGAAATAAAGGAAAAAGGTTACATTATCTTACACATATACATAGTATAGGTTAAAAAGGTGAGAGATAAAGTTAAAAAGATAAACATTCAGATCTTTCTATAAAGGGCCTGCAGTAAACCGTCCCCAATCCAAAAATATGCCCTCTGTGTGTGATCCTCCACCCCCCCCCTGATGGTCCCCGCTCTGGCCTCCAGCCCCCCCTGACACCCCCACTCCAGCCTCCAGCCCCCTGACCACCCCCACTCCGGCCGCGAGTTCCCTGACCACTCCTACCCCAGCCTCCAGCCCCTTGACCATCCCCAACTCCAGCCTCCAGCCTCGTGACCAACCCCACTCCGGCCTCCAGCCTTCTGACAGTCCCCTCTCCAGCCTCCAGCCCCCTGACCGTGCCCGCTCTACTTCATATCTCCAGCCCGCAAATATATCAGGGGAAAATATCAAAAAGGGGATAAAGGGGGAAAAAGAAGGATTCAGTAAATAAACAGAAGGAGTGAAGGAGCTCCATTTGGAACATCCTACTCTGCTTCCATCTTATCCAGGAAAAAAGAACGGAAGTAGATTCTATGGTAACTTTTGCAAGGCCATTAAATTGAAACTTGGAACGACAAGTATGTTTCTGGGCTGTGGAGAAGCAACAGGAGCAGACTAGTTCTGAAGCTCTTTTAAATAACTCATGGTTGAATGATGGGTTGATTTCTCTCTGCCTTTATTAGACGATTCTAAATAATTTATCACAAATGCCTTGAATAGTGCACCAAAACCTTGTGCAGGGAACAAATTCAGCACTGATCCATGTATAGTTAATTTGCTGTAGTTTTGTGAGTGGAACGCCAATGGAGGTGACAGGCATTTACTTCGGCAGGTGGAACATTGCAGAGGGATCCCTGTTTGTCACCATTTATTTCAACGAAATGGACCAAGATATCAGAAATGCAAGGTCAGCATTTCTAAATTATGGGTATACATAACACGGAAAAAACCTGCGACGAAATACAAAAGGGCCTTAATAAAATTAAAGAATGAGACACTGGATTTTGCCAGTTCTCTCAGGACAGGCTAGGAGGTCAACGTGCCCCATGAAGTGGGAAATGCAAGTTGGCACAGAGGTGTGGGTGGGCGTGGAATGTTGACATTTTCCAGTCAGCATGGTTTGATTTGATTTGATGTTGTTACATGTACCTAAATGCAGTGAAAGGTTCTGTTTTTCCTACAGTAAAGTCAGATCATACAAGGACATACAGATCATAGTGTGACTGAACAGTGCGAGGCCGACAGAGTTATGGCTGCATAGGAGGTACTGTATACAGAAGCAAGATCAACATTAGATTTGAAATTTGAGAGGTCCATTCAGCAGTCTAATAACAGCAGGGAAGAAGCTGGTCTTCAACCGAGTGGTATGTGTCAGAGAATCATAGAGATGTGCAGCACAGAAACAGACCCTTCGGTCCAACTTGTCCACTCTGACCAGATATTCTAAATTAATCTGGCCCCATTTGCCAGCACTTTACCCATATCCCTCTAAACCCTTCCTATGCATATACCAACCTGGATGCCTCTTAAATGTTGCAATCGCACCAGCCTCCACCACTTCCTCTGGCAGCTCATTCCATACACGTACCATCCTCTGTGTGAAAACATTACCCCTTAGGTCCCTTTTATATCTTTCCCCTCTCAGCCTAAACTTATGCCTTCTAGTTCTGGACTCCCCCCATCCCGGGGAAAAAGATCTTGTCTATTTATCCTATTCACGCCCTTCATGATTTTATAAACCTCTATAAAGTCACCCCTCAGCCTCCGACGCTCCAAAGAAAACAGCCCCAGCCTGTTCAGCCTCTCCCTGTAGCTCAAACCCTCCAACCCTGGCAACAGCCTTGTAAATCTTTTCTGAACTCTTTCAAGTTTCATAACACCCTTCCTGTAGCAGGGATTTCCCACGGTGGCTCAGTGGTTGGCACTGCTGCCTCACAGAACCAGGGTCCCAGGTTCAATTCCAGCCTCGGGTGACTGTCTGTGTGGAGTTTGCATGTTCTCCCTGTGTCTGTGTGGGTTTGCTCTGGTTTCCTCCCACTGTCCAAAGATGTGCAGGTCTGGTGAACTGGCCATGCTAAATTGTCCATAGTGTTAGGCGCATCAGTCAGAGGGAAATGGGTCTGACTGGGATACTCTTCGGATGGTCAGTGTGGTCTTGCTGGGCTGAAGGGCCTGTTTCCACACTGTAGAGAATCTAATCTAAAAAAGATTCCAGAAGTGTGTTTAAGCTTTTGTATCTTCTACCTGATGGAGGAGATAGGAGTAATTGTTACAGACTTGGAGTAGAGGTTTAAAAGTGTGGAATGGTTGTAAGAACTGTGAGAACAAGATTTGCTGTACAGCACTCACAAGGAGTGTCCCTGTGCCATCTTGAAAATGAAGGATAGCCAAATTGCCGAGGTGCCATCTGTGTTACCGAAAGGAACAATTGACGACCTTTTCCTACCACTGCTGGCATTTAATCCAGACTTGGCACCAAGTTGGGTGACTGCCAAGCTAACCCCATGGGTTTGGATAAAGACCGTCCCAGTTGAAACAGGTCAGAAACGCTGGTTGGGAACTTGGTGTCATCAGAACAAATTCAACCGAAACCCAGGATCTGGAAGAGTGGAGTGTATTCACGCAGAGTGCAGGGTGTGAGAAAGTAAGCGGCATGGTGGCTCAGTGGTTAGACTGCTGCCTCACAGCACCAGGGTCCTGGGTTCGATTCTCGCCTGTCTGTGTGGAGTTTGCACATTCTCCCCATGTCTGCGTTGGTTTCCTCCCACAGTCCAAAAATGTGCAGGTTAGGTGAATTGGCTATGCTAAATTGCCTGTAGTGTTAGGTGTAGGGGTACATGTAGGGGAATGGATCTGGGTGGGTTGCTCGTCTGTGTGGACTTGTTGAGCCGAAGGGCCTGTTTCCACACTATAAGTAATCTAATCTAATTTAAAGTGTAATCAAGACAGCTGTGGGTATCAGCATTGGATATTCTGGGATGGCGACAGAGGATTCAAGGAAGGGAAGGGAGGAATTGGAGATGGGCCATGGTGAAGGTGAGAGAAAGGTGGAAATTGGGAACAAAACTGATGAAATTTTCCATTCAAGGTGAAGGCAGGAAATGACTGTGTTAGACTCAACAATGCAATGGAAAGAAAAATAACTGAGGGAAGGGATCTGATTAGGAATGGAACATGGAATATCTGACACAACCCCAGCAAGAAGGACAGGCTTAGTGAGAGGCCTACACGCTCCCAATTATGTGGAAGGTGTATGAGCATTGGAAGGAAAGTTATTCAACATGGCAAAAAAAATCCATCTGGGAGAAAGAGGCTGGTGCTGGTTGGAATGAAACTGAGCCCTTCGCTGAGGAATGGTCCCTCGGAGTCAGATACAGAGGGAGACAAGAGAGCGCGATGAGATCGAAAGCAGGAAGGTGGTCAATGCGAAGTGAGGGAGTGATCTGAGGAGGAGTTGGTGAGCCTGAGTGGCTCATGTTTGCAATCCTTGAGAGCTGTAAGGAAGAAAGCACATTTTATTTCTAAAAGAATCGGTTGAGCTGAAGTATGAAATGAAGTTGTGGAGCAGACCCGCTTTCAGAGGAGGAAGGACAAGGATAAAAGGCCAGTTCCTACAACTCGGTCCCCCACCGAGGGTGGGATTTTGCCCACTGAGCTAGTTCATTTCTTACTGCTTCAGCTCACGTCAGGGAGTCCAGGTTCCTTTGGGTTCCCTGACGTGACAAATTGGCAAATACAATTGACGCATGATATTAAGGGCAAAGCTGCAAAATATTCTTGTGCGGACTATTCTGCAGATTGACCGAGCCTTTTCCTGGTTGAACCGGACCGTTCATGACAGACGACATTATGAGAAATCTTGCAGCCTTTACGTATGTGGGTGTGGCTCTAACTGCAGGGCATTGCTTATTCGTCGATCATTAAACGAGTGGAGGAACAGGCAGGAGCTGCTGAATCGCTCCACACATCGGGGAAGAAAGAACTTGCTATTCTTTCACAATTTTTCACTGAGGCATGTTTAGGTGCAACCACACAGTGTTCTTGCTGCAATTAAGTGGGTGGTACGTTGTGAAGACCAGACATGTTCATGAGCTAAACTGAAAGAAATGCACTCACTTCACTGCAATATGTGGGAACTAGTAGGTGGGTTATTGAGAACAATGTTATAGTGAATGTGATAGTTCTCCTGGAACCTTGCCAGGAACCTAACTAATAATAGGAAACAGTGGTGTCTCTGTATACCTTGTATAAGACACGCATTATACCTTATAGAATCCCTACAGTGTGGAAGCAGGGCATTTGGCCCATCGTGTCAACACTGAACCTCGTAAGAATAGCCCACCCAGACATACCCCATTCTTGTAACCTTGCATTTCCCATCGCCAATCCTCCTGACCTGCACATCTCGTTACTGTGGGAAGAAAGCAGAGCACCCAAAGGAAACCCATGCAGACCCAGGGAGAATGTGCAAACTCCACACAGACAGTCGCCCGAGGGTGGGAAGGAACCTGAGTCCCCAGCGTTGTGAGGCTGCAGTGCTAACCACTGAGCCACTTTGGAGCTTTGTGTGCTCTTGTGGGTGCTGGATTACAGGAAAGATGTGAACGTAACGGGAAGAGTTCATAAGCGATTTAAAGATTGGTTGCAGGAATGACAGTGATAAGGATAGACTGATGACGTTCTCTCCTTGGAGAGAAAAAGACTGAGAGGAGATTTGATAGAGGTTTTCAAAATCTTGAGCCGGCTGCAGAGAGAAGAAAGGGAGAAGTTGTGCCTGTTTGTAAAAGGAGCAACAACAGAGGGGCAGAGATTTAAAGTTATTTGCAAACAAATCAAGGATGATATGAGAAAAAGTATTTTTTCCATGCAGTGAGTAGTTAGGGTATGGAATGTACTGCTTGGAAGTGTGATGGAGACAGATTCAATCAAGGCATACAAAGGGCCATTGGATGATTGTTTGGATAGAAATGGTGTGCAGAGATATGGGGGAAAAAAGCAGGAGATTGGCACTAGGGGATAATACCAGTGTAGGCACAATTGGCCCCCTTCTGTGATTTTGTGACAATCTCAGGACATTCCAAAGTGCTTTACAGGTAACCAGCGACAGTCAACAATTCCATATTCTCCTGCATCAGGATCAAAGATGGGGGCAGGGAACCAGACTGACACTTTCCCATAGTGTTTGGTCTTGTGAGAAACAAAGCTCACACACTTCAATAATTGCAGTCCTAGACAAAATCTGAATCAGTAGTGTCATTTATTTTACACTTGCAAGTGGGTGTGATGTCCACAAGGCAGGGACAAAACACACTGAGTTCAACAAATACTCGATATTTATATAATTTGGTTCCTACATTTTTTTTCTCATTTCATTGTTTCCCCCCCTGTTTACATCCTCCACTTCCCTAAGACTGGTCCCACCACTCCTGCTTATCTCTTGCCTTATCCGGCCTTGTCTGTGACAAAATGCTTAATTCTGGCCTCACAAGGCCGTTTGACCTCATCCCACTGCAGGTCATTGTTAGGCATATTCTTTCTTCATCAGTATCTACTCTTTCCATCTGGGCTTCTCCCAAAGCCACTCTGATCTCTATGACCTCTTTAATTAGGGTTTGTTCCTGTGTCTCCGTAAAAGTGGGAAACAGATATTTATACCTACTGTTTGTACAGGCATGTATCTAGCCTACTTCATCCCCTCACAACATCTTATCTATTTGCCCATAATATCTACCATTGTTTTGCAATCACGTTTCATGCTGACATCCAACTTTAGCTAATACAAAAACAATTATATATTTCCTCCACATAGATTCCATTCTTGTTGACTCAGCTCTTGGCTGAAACAACCACACTGGTGTGAGTTCATTCACCTTGTATCAGAAATTATAATTGCAGAAGTAACATTAATTTACCTATATCCCACACAATTTCCCCTTTTTCTTTAATTATCATTTGTTATCTTCTGCATTTTTCTTTTAAACATCGCCCCCGAAATTCGCAAGCATCATTCCGGAGATTTCATCCATCTTGGTCTCACTCATCTCCTCATTATTTAGTCGATAAAGTTCCTCTGTCTGATTCTCCTTTAGGGGCATCTGTTTCATCAAGGCTGTTTCAGTCTTTGAGTGAGCCCTCGTATACAGGGTATGATACAACAGCCAATAGCCACCAATATCCCGACTACTGCTATCAGGGAAGTAAGGATGGAAATCACCACCCCCTTCTTCCTTCCAAACCAGGATTCAAGCCATCCCGTGAGAGAATTCTCAGCCAGTTCCTCTACTAAGGTAGTCAATCCCCTTAAGGCCCGAGTAATTGAACCATCAGGTGCAGTGTTATTAGGAATAAAGGTACAACAGCTTCCTTCTAACATCACACACACACCCCCTTTTCTGCTAAAATCATATCAAGGGCCATTCTGTTTTCCCATGCCATCCTACTTGTCGCATCAAGCTGTTCTGATATTCCTTTAACCGCATCTCTTGTATAATTTATAAATCGCTGTTGATTATAGAAAATGTAATTTATCCAATCTACATTTTTATTAATTGTTACCCACCAAAAGAGAGCTGACTCAAAGCCTGCTGCAATCTGGTTACGAGCCTTGAATTCATCAGGAGCCCCTAGGGACTCTTACCAAATCGAGATAAATCCTGTCATCGAAAGAAGTGTCTAACAGTAATCTCTTACCCCTTCCCTTTTTCCCTACTATCTTTTCCTTCTCAAATGCCAGGGTAAATGGAATTGCCAATTGTACAATTGCACATTACCCTCTTCAATCCGGAGGTAGGGTGGGTCTCAATATTTTGCCTCCACAGTACCACCACAGATCCGCTCGGGGAACCTTTAGTGCTGAGTAGTTCCCTCCCTTCTCTGTTTCGGTAACATTCTTAATCTCTGTACATAATTTCAGCTCCCCCAAATCTCTCGACCGACTTGTACCTCGCCTGCGCGCACACGACGTGTGATTTCCAACTGGGCGGAAAATCTGGGGGGAACTTTTGCATCTTTCTTCTGCAAGGGAGGGAACATCAGAGACAGGGAGGTACAATTCGTATCATTCCATGCAGCCTCATCCTGATACAGGGCTATCATACATTTCATGCCCTTCCTGTCTTGCTTCCACCTGAGCGGAAAGGGAACCACCTGGGCCACTGGCCTCCCGGAGGCACATGCATAGCAATTGCTCTTATTCAGACTTTTTACAGTATACTTTACCCATTCAACCCAGGCATTTGCATCCCCGTACCCAGTTTCTATTTCGATGGTCTGTTTCAAGTCCTTTACCTCTATAATTTTTACTACTTTAGGATCATCGGGAGGGGTGAAAGGTTGTATCTCATTATCCAGTAATTCTGCCCATTTTCCCTGTCCTACGCTAATTCGAAAACAACAGCCCAAGAAATCCCTCCCATTTGCTTTCATTTTGATCCCAAATGTTTCATTTAATTATATCTCATAGGTGCCCCCCCCCCCAAATTGCTTCGTGCCAAGTGGTTTTCCTTATTGTTAGGTATATTGGGGGTTACACTTTTTATCGGGACAATCGCAAGCTGGTCGGAAGGGGGCCCAGTGTACTGTGACGAGACCATTATACTAGGTACCATCCCCGAGGCCATCCCCATAGGACTTAAGATGTATCTCAGAGCTGCGGTACTGTCCCTGATTATCTACATCACCACAATTTACTAAGCTGCATGCATCAGCGTCTATTACTTGTGGGTTATGACAAGTAGTAGACGCTGAGTGGATTATCAGACTCCGGAACTGTTAATAATACATATGAAAATGATATTTGACAAAATCCCAATACTAAGAGGGCTAGCATCATAACTCTAAGCATTCCCAGTATTCTAAACATCATGCTGAAGCACAAAAAGACTTAATATACAATCTTACAGAAATAATCCCGCGCTCGTGTCACCACTGTATAATCAGTTACTCAAAGTCTCTTTAGTCTGAGTTTCAGCGGGTCTTGCATTGATTCGGCTGTCCAGACTTCTTCCTCAACTGGAGGGTCCACAGGCCCTTTGATCGAGTGTAATGAGTCCAGCCTTTCTCCGCTGTCCTTATTGCCGTTTCAGTGGTTAAAAGAGCCTGGTACGGCCCTTCCCAGTCCGGCTGCAATTTAGTCTCTGTCCATGATTTTACTAAGACCCAATCTCCCGGCTGAATGGGATGAACGGTGAATTCAAGGGGTGGAGTCTGTGCCAGTAAACCCTGTTTCCTGAGGAAAGACAAAGAGGAGGACAAGCCCAGTATATACGTCTTTAAAAACAAATCTTTATGGCAATTCTCCATTCGTTCCCAAGTAAGGTAATCCAAATAAAATTTCATAGGGGGATAGTCCCAAATCTTTCTTCCGCCAAGGGACAAGCCCAAAAGGCATCCTTTAAATCTATCACACTAAACCATTTGTGGTCATGGGGGAATCTTACTTAATAAGTATAGGGGTTTGGCACCACTGGGTGCCTGATCTGTACTATTCGATTTAATGTTCTCAAATCCTGCACCAATCGATAAGTTCCATTAGATTTCCGTACTGGTAGAATTGGGGTATTATAAGGAGACATACATGGCTCCAACAGTCCATCTCTAATCAGTCCTTCAATTACTGGCTGCAGTCCTCGTTTACCTTCTATGGAAATAGGATATTGTCGCTCACAGACAATGTCCCCTTTCCATTTTAAATTTATTTCAAGGGGAGGGATCTGTAGTCCTCCACGATTCCCTTCCCAACCCATACAATAGGGTCTATCTCTCTCTCCACATCCTCTGTCAACATTGCCATTTGTACAACTAATTCTTTTTCCTGAATTCCAATCTCCAGTCCTAAGAGGATAATTAAGTCTCTCCCTAGTAAGTTACTTCCTATATCAGGGATATACAGCAGTTCCCCTGTGATCTTATCCTTAGGACCTTCTATCATCATAGGTTCAAATACTGGAACAGTAAATCCTTCCCCTTTCACCCCTGAAACAGTAATTGACCGCGTCGACAGTTCTACTTTCTTTGGTTTAAAATTCAACGATAACCGTGCTGCCCCCGTATCTACTAGGAAGACTACCTCCTCCCTACAGGGTCCCACCTTCAAGTTTATCAAGGGTTCCTGGTGGGATCCCGAGGGCAGGAACCCGTGACACCCCTATTCTTCATCAAAATTCATAAGCGGAATTGCCCTTTCTTCCCGTTGTAGATCAGGACACTCCCGCCTAAAATGCCCTATCTTTCCACAATAATAACATCCTGCCTGCGGAGACCTCCATCTCTGCCCCTGTCACTCGAACCCTCTATCAAATGGCGGAATTGCCCTTTCTTCCCGTTGTAGATCAGGACACTCCCGCCTAAAATGCCCTATCTTTCCACAATAATAACATCCTGCCTGCGGAGACCTCCATCTCTGCCCCTGTCACTCGAACCCTCTATCAAATGCTCCCCCTTGTCCTCTCCCTCTTCCTCTCTGTCCTACATGCTGCCACCCGCCGCTCCGGTTGCTCAATATTGGTTACATTCTTTTCCTTAACTATCTCATCAACCACAGCTACCATCATTTTCACCTTCTGTTTTTGTCTCTCATCCTCTCCCTTTACAAACACTTTCTATGCCTCTCTTAACAATTCATCTAATGGTTTTTCACTCCATCCTTCTATCTTTTGTATCTTTCTCTGTATGTCTGGCCATGCCTTTGTCACAAAATGTACTTTCAAAAGACCGTATGCCACTGGGTCCTCAGGGTTCATTCCAGAATATTTCCGCATTGAGTCTCTTAATCTTTACAAGAAAGCTGAGGGAGTCTCATCTTTCTCCTGTCTAACTTCAAAGGCTTTAG
>NC_057723.1:71537376-71554265 GCF_004010195.1 Chiloscyllium plagiosum
ATCTGAATCAGTAGTGTCATTTATTTTACACTTGCAAGTGGGTGTGATGTCCACAAGGCAGGGACAAAACACACTGAGTTCAACAAATACTCGATATTTATATAATTTGGTTCCTACATATTTTTCTTATTTCATTGTTTCCCCCCCTGTTTACATCCTCCACTTCCCTAAGACTGGTCCCACCACTCCTGCTTATCTCTTGCCTTATCCAGCCTTGTCTGTGACAAAATGCTTAATTCTGGCCTCACAAGGCTGTTTGACCTCATCCCACTGCAGGTCATTGTTAGGCATATTCTTTCTTCATCAGTATCTACTCTTTCCATCTGGGCTTCTCCCAAAGCCACTCTGATCTCTATGACCTCTTTAATTAGGGTTTGTTCCTGTGTCTCTGTAAAAGTGGGAAACAGATGTTTATACCTACTGTTTGTACAGGCGTGTATCTAGCCTAACTTCATCCCCTCACGACATCTTATCTATTTGCCCATAATATCTACCATTGTTTTGCAATCATGTTTCATGCTGACATCCAATTTTAGCTAATACAAAAACAATTATATATTTCCTCCACATAGTTCCCATTCTTGTTGACTCAGCTCTTAGCTGAAACAACCACACTGGTGTGAGTTCATTCACCTTGTATCAGAAATTATAATTGCAGAAGTAACATTAATTTACCTATATCCCACACAGTCTGACATTGCGACCGTGTTCTCATTTAATTCACTTTAATTGGCACCACTGGCTCGGCTAACATTTTTTGCCAATCCATGATTGACCTTGAACTGAGAGGCCTGAAGGACCATTTCAGAGAGCAGCTAAGAGTCAACTACATTTCTATGGGTTTAGAGTCACATGTGGATCAGACCGGGTGTGGATGGCAGATTTCCCCTTCCCCTGAAGAAAATTAGTGAACCAGGTAGATTCAATCAGTTGTCCATGGCTTGCTAGATTTTTCAATTCCAATTCATTTAGTAATTTGATTTAAATTCTACCTGTTGTCATGGAGTAACTTGAACCTTTTGCTTCTAGAATGTATTGCTAGGTGCCTCAGGGGTTGCTAATCTACTGACAATACCATCACCATCTCCCCAGCTCTTTACACAAAGACCGAGTGAGAATGTAGGTCAATCTCACAGAACTTGCCTTGGGAAAGAATTGGTCTCCTTGGTAACTCAACAAGGTCAATGGCCAAGCAAAACAATCACTGAGCAATGATGCAGCTAACTTAGTCTTTAGCTTCTCACTCTTCCGATGTCCTTTAGCGTTGTGCTATCCCTCCAACTGAGGCTTGATGAACCAAATGGCCTGTCTACTACTTCTATAGGCAGCAAATTAACACTGTGAAATCTTGTACATTGGTAGCTCAGCGGTTAGCACTGTAGCCTCACAGTGCCAGGGACCTGTATTCAATTCCCACCTTGGGTGACTGTCTGTGTGAAGTTTGTACATTCTTCCTGGGTCTGGGTGGGTTTCCTCCAGGTGCTCTGGTTTCCTCCCACAGTCCAAAAATGTGCAGGTCAGGTGAATTGGCCATGCTAAATTGTCCACAATGTGAGGTGCATTAGTCAGAGGGAAATGCGTCTGGATGGGCTCCTCTTTGGAGGGTCGGTGTGGACTTGTTGGGCCAAATGTCCTGTTTCCACACTGTAGGGAATCTAATCTATGTAGGCTCGCCTATGTAGTAATCACTAGCAAAGGCTAACATAATAGTAAGAAATTTTCTGGCCTTTAACTTTCCCTGATTGCAATATGTCTGTGAAGACCCTGTGGCCCACTATATGAGGAACCCTGGTTCAGTCCTAGCTCTGTGTGAAGTGGTCAGTGATGTCTCCTGTTCTTCAGTCTCCATTCAAACAGAAAGTAAGTTGCTGCCTGAGTAAAAGCCCCCAAGCTTTTGTGCGTTGGGATTCAAAAGGGGATTGGTGAAATTTGGGAAATTCAGATGATCAAAAAAAAATGTTCACAAAGTGCGTAGAATTTAGCCAATCCAAAGAGATATCATGGGACTAGAACCCAGAGTCTACAGTCAGAGATTATTTAATAACCAGAGCTTGGGTAATGTTCCCCAAGTTATTAAGATTTCAGTTGGGTACCCCAAACTGTTTAGCTCATGAATAAAGGCAGATGATCCCCTTCTTGATTAGTCTGCTCCTTTGGTTGGTTACAACAGAGATTAATTTAAATCAGATCCCTTCCCCTGTGAACATATTTCTCCAAGAATCCAGTGAACTCATATTTTAAAAAGAGCCAATTTAACCAGGTTTTCTTGACTTAACAAGGAATGAGTTTATGAGTTACTACACTAAGAAGAATTAACAATACAGCTCACATGGAACTGAAAAAGAGATGAGTCTAAAAAAGATAAAAAGTTAAAAAAATGTCTCTGGATGAGGCACTGAAATGTTCTTGGGTTGTTTGGACATGATTAGAGGAGAGTATCTTTTGGAATGGGAGAAGTGAACCCGCTGTTAATTAAACCAAACACCCAGAAAAGCTCGCCTTGCCTTGTAATCTACTAAAATATGAGTGACAGAGAACTCCCAAATTTCACTATTTTAAAAGAAAATCACATCAATTTATTTTTAACACTAAAAGTGAACATTAAACAACAACCATTCACAACTCTAAGCCCCCTTTTTCTTAACTACTTATTATCTGCATCCAACTCAATAACAATATGCTGTTCCAATAAAACACCCACTCAAAATCACACAGCCACTGTCTTCTCCTGTATCTTTCTTCTTCCAGCTGAGGACCTCAAACATCTATCTATCTTTGCCATAAAAACATCCAATGAGGCAGCCTCAACTGTTTCACTGGGTGGGGAATTGCACAGATTCACAACCCTCTTGGTGAAAAGTTCCTCCTCCATTCGCCTTCTGAATTATCTGTTGAACCTGCAAATGTTTGAGAGACAGGACCTTTAAATGCTTAGAAGTAAACTTCCGTAATTTGGTGAGGACACACTGGCATTCAATGCAGACATTTCTAAACTTTCAAGAAAGCCTTTTGAAGCTCTTTATTTCTTTTTTAAAAAAGTATTTTCAAAGCAACATCTTTCCCACGCATTAATTTGTGTTCTTAGTGCAATCAGATTATAGCATGACCTCCCAATTTGTTACAAGTGGACCCTGATGTAGCTTCCTAATTTATTATGGTTCCAGATTGGATACTAAGCTCCAAAGTCAGAATTTACATGACACCAGGTCATAGTTCAACAGGTTTATTTAAAATCACAAGCTTTCGGAGTGCTGCTCCTTCAACAGCTGAAGTCATATTAAACTCCAGGGTGAAGAGGGATGTACTATCTCCCTTTTTTAATCATCCTTTGGTTGGATACAACAAGGTTCATTTCAAAAGGATTGTTTCCCTCCTGGATATTTTTCTCCAAGAACCCAATGAACTCATGTTTGTAAAGGAGTCAATTTAGGCAAATTTTCTTGAGTTAACCAAAAGAGTGAGTTATTTCTTATTAATTGTTTTGGAATTAAGGTTTAAAAACATCTATAATGCTTAGACACGGTCATGCTGGGTTAAAGAATTCAAGAGGGCAGTCACAGTGTGGTAATATGAGAAGGTAGCGCCTTAACCAAGCAAGTGGTGCCACCCTTCTCTCAGTTCCCCTCCACCAATTAATGCTTTCTTCTCTCTCTAACACAGAACCTTACTTTTCACTGAGGCACAATCCCCAAACCTCAAGTTGCTTTATGGTAGGCTGTTCAAACACGAGTCCTCCTGTTCAATCCTCCCCTAGTGTTCATGCACTTCAAATGCAATGTTATCAGTCAGTGATCAGAAGGGGGAAGGTGGTTTAATATTACTCTCCTTCAGGAGAGGAATGAAACAAATTCACAATCTGCTTTCTCAAGTAAAGGATTCCACAGGAGCACTCTGAAGAAAAGCAAGGAATTTTCCCTTGTGTGCTGGCTCACCTTCAAGCAATTCCACAAGGAACAGTCTATTTAGTCATGATTATTTTGTTGCTTATGTGGGAGCTTGCTGTGTGCAAGTTGGTTACCAAGTTTTCTACATTACAGAATTGACTAATTCAAGGGTATTTCATTGACTGCAATACGTTTCTACATAAAAGTAAGCATTTCTTTCTTACCTCGTCTTTCATCACCCCAAGAATTGAATCTTACAATGTTCTCTTCATCACCTCCACCTTGCACAAACTCCTAATGTTGTCATCTGTCCAACCTTGACATCATTCTGTTCTTACTTGCTTCTTTCTCCTACCAAGGTTTCCTGTTCACAATGCTTAGGTTTGCTGACAAATCCTCCATACCCTAGCTCACCTTCTGCAATGTTCTCCAGAGGCTGCACAGTGGCTCAGTGGTTAGCACTGCTGCCTCACAGCACCAGGGACCTGGGTTCAATTCCTGCCTCGGGCAACTGTCTGCGCGGAGTTTGCACGTTCTCCCTGTGTCTGCATGGGTTTCCTCTGGGTGCTCCGGTTTCCTCCCACAGTCCAAAGATGTGCAGGTCAGGTGAATTGGCCATGCGAAATTGCCTGTAGTGTTAGATGCATTTAGTCAGGGGGAAATGGGTCTGGGTGGGTTGCTCTTTGGAGGGTCGGTGTGGACTTGTTGGGCTGAAGGGTCTGTTTCCACATTGTCAGGAATCTAATCTAATCTAAAGATGCAACCTGCCACCACTCTGGTACTACATCCTGAATTTCACCTCTGTCCAATTTCATCAATGTCACTAGCCTCAGCTTCTAAAGCATCTTGGCATATCCTTATATTTAGGTTACTTCTTTTATCCTATCATATTTCCATCATGTGACATTGGAGTCAAAATGTTATCTACTAATACTGACAAAATGGGGAGGGGGGTTGGCACAGTATTTACTGCTGCCTCCAGCGCCAGGGACCTAGGTTCAATTCCCCCCTTGGGTGATTTTCTGTGTGGAATTTGCACATTTTCCCTTTGTCTGCGTGGGTTTCCTCCAGGTGGTCCACTTTCCTCTCACAATCCAAAGATGTGCAGGTTAGGGCGGATTGGCCGTGCTAAATTGCCCCGTAGTGATCAGGGATGTGCAGGCTACATGGGTTAGCCATGTTAAATGTGGGGTTACAAGGATAGGGTCGTGAGGTGGGGGTTAGTCTAAGTGGGATTCTCTTTGGAGGGTCAGTGTGGACTCATTGGGCTGAATGGCCTGCTTCCACACTGTAGGGATTCTATGATTCTATGAGGTGGTGGATGCATTGGCGTTAACTTTCCAAAATGTATCCGATATTAGAATTATTCCATCAGAGTGGAAGGGAGTGAACTCCTGTATTCAAAAAGGAAGAGTGACAAACAAACCAGGAATCCATTGACTAGCTAAGCTTGACATTTGTCATAAGAAAGGTGTTAGAATTAACCATTAAGGAGATTATAACTGGACCAGTAGAAAATTGTAAGCTAACCAGAAAGAGTTAGTATAGGATTGTGAAAGGAAAATCATGTTTAGTCAATTTATTCAAGTTCTGTGAATAAGTAACATGCTCTTTGGATAAAGGGGAGCCTGTTGATGCATTGTATTTGGATTTCCAGAAGAAAAGTATATCATAAAAGATAATTGTACAAAATAGGAGCTCATAGAATAGAATGTAACATATTCGCATGATTAGGAGATTGGCTGACTGACAATAAATAATGAGTGTACATAACTGGGTTTTATTCCAATTGCCAGAATCTGACAGGAGCTCTCCTGCAGTTGTCTTGTTCCTCAACCTTACAATTTATTTCAATGACTTAGATGCGCGAAATAAAGGCTAAATTACAGATGTCACAGAGAAGTAGGAAATTATGCTGTGAAGAGGAAGTTGCATAATTTTTGTTTCTTTATTCCGTAACAGGATGAGGGCATCACTGGCTAAGCAGCATTTATTGCCCAGAGGACAGTTAAGAGTCAGACTAAATGGGTCTGGAGTCACACGTAGGCCAGACGAGGTAAAGATGGCAGACTTCCTTCCCTAAAGGAGTTTAGTGAACTAGATGGGATTTTCCGACAACTGGCAATGAATTTATAGTAGTCATTAGATTCTTAATTCGAGATATTTATTGAATTCAAATTCCACCATCTGCCATGGTTGGATTCGAACCCAGGTCCCTGGAACATTATCTGTGTTGCTGGATTAACAGTCTAGTCACAATACCACTAGGCTATGACCTCCACGTATATGGATATCTATATATATACATTTTTCACTTACTTCAACTGCTTAATTTTTTCCCACTGTAGTGGAATTCTGACATGCAAAGGGATCTAGGTATTCTCTTGCAGAAGTAATAAAAGTTAGTAAGTTCAGCAAGCGATTGGAAAAAACCCAAAGATCTGCCGATGTTGTAAAGATGAACCCTTTACCCATTCCTTTGTCTGTCAGTTCTGAGGAAGTACCACTGGACCCAAAATGTTAACTCTGATTTCTCTTCTCAGATGCTGCTTGACCTGCTGAGTGTTTCCAGCAACTTTTGTTTTTGTTGCCTTTGTCTGTCTAACTGTTCTTTTCTCTGTCTGGGCTTCATCTCCACCTATGCTTCATTCCTTCCCTCTTCCCCCACCTTATCTTCAGCAAATATACCAATCTTATCGTTACTACAGTCAGTTCTGTGGAAGGGTCACTGGACCTGAAACGTTAACTCTGCTTTTGTGTCACTGGACCCGAAACGTTTAACTCCGTAGATGCTGCCAAACCTCCTGAGTTTTTCCAGCAATTTCTGCTTGTGCAGCAAGTAATTAAGATGGCTAATAGAAAGCTGTTCTTTATTATGAGATGAAGTGAAGGATGTTATGCTTCATTTATAAAGGACACTGATGAGACCACATCTTGAATATTATCCTTACTTAAGGACGGATGTCAATACAATGGAAAACAAATAGAGGTTTACTTGACTTGGAGCTCTGCCTAACTACCAATTCACATGTTTACCTTGTACTGGGATGTTCAGAATTTGGAAGTAGTCTTGTCTGGAATTAAAAAGATTCTGTTATGTTAATGTTGGAGTATGGTCTCAACTTAACCACAGGAACCAAATTTGGTAAATCTTTTGCTGCTAGAGTCGCTGTTCTCTGTCTTTTCTTAGAAAAGCAATGAAATGAGTTGTTTTAAGATTCTCATCTCTCAAACAGAAAGCATTGGGGCCCCTTCCTTTTACCTCCTCCACTTAGTTTCCCAAATGTTTGATCTCTGCAACTTGGGCATTGATCCATTTTTGCAATTGAGTCTCAGGGTGTGGGTGTTGCCAGCAAGGCAAACAGTTATTTCCAATCACTTGTTGCTCTGATGGTACTTCAGAGCATCCAATGCCTTACTGTGGGACTGCTGGTGGGTCAGATTGTAAAGGGCGATTGGTTTTCACCTTCAATCAACAGTCGTGAGCTGTCTAGGTAATCAGGACAATCCAACAGAATCAAGATCATTTTTACAGATACCAGCTCTCTATTTGCAGGTTACTGTATATACACAAGTAATGATCAATCATGCCAACCCCTATATTTTGCCCAAAAATTAATTTGGAGAAAGTGGGGACTGCAGATCAGAGTCGAGAGTGTGGTGCTGGAAAAGCACAGCAGGTCAGGCAGCATCCGGGGAGCAGGAGAATTATTCCTGATGAAGGGCATATGCTGAAACATCTATTCTCCTGCTCCTCAGATGCTGCCTGACCTGCTATGCTTTTCCTGCACCACACTCTTGCCCCTAAAAATAAATTTGTATTTCATATGCTTCATGTACACATTGACAGCTGACTTTTGCCAAATAAACTCAACACTGTTTTTCCCATCCACTTGCTACCAAAATCAAATTCTCCCTGGTGAAACCGTCTTTGATAGAAACATAAAAAAAATACAGCTAACAGCTGTCAGTGCATAAGGTTTTGATGATTTTATCTGATTTTCAGGAATAGGAATGATGGAGACAGTCTATGACATCTGCACCATTGAGGTGTTGGGAGAGGGTGGATTTCAATGACTCAAACATGGTACTCAAGTAAAAGTCAACCCTTTACGTTCAGACTAAATGTTTCGTCTTAGAAACTCTATCTCTACACAGGACTATGTAGAATATATAAGTTCTACAGTTGGATTTGAGCTCACAACCTTTGGACAGTACGACCGCTAATGTCACCATCACATTTCCAAACCTGTGCCATCCCAGCTAATGCAAGAATCAGGACATTGAAGACTGAGTTGAGGAATAGAATCCCTACAGTGTGGAAACAGGCGCTGTGGCTCAACAAGCCCACACCGACCCTCTGAAGAGTATCCCACCTCGACCCATTCCCCTACCCTATTACTCTACACTTGCCCCTGACTAATGCACCTAGCCTGCACAACCCTGAACACTGTGGCCAATTCACCCTCACCTGCACATTTTTGGATTTGGGGAGGAAACTGGAGCAAACCCATGCAGACATGGGGAGAATGTGTCTCGACAGACTACACACAGACAGTCAACCAAAGCTGGAATCGAACCCGGCTCCCTGGTGCTGTGAGGCAGCAGTGCTAACCACTGAGTCATCATGTCGCTCAAGAGAAAAAAAGAAAATTATACTTCTTCACTTGGGGGTCGGAGTGGTGAACCTTTGGAATCCTCTACTCTAAATGCGAAGGCTGGTCATTGAGAATGTTCAGGACAGAGATCATTAGATTTCTTGATATCATTGGCATCAAAAGATATGGAGATAGCATTGGAATGTAGTTGAGGTAGATTATCAGCTGTGATCAAGAATGGTGGCCAGGTGAAGGGACTGAATGGCCTACAGCTGCTCTCAAGTTTTTAATGTTTCGCTTGAGATTGTAAGTTGTAACAACATATGAAGTGTTGTAATTAAGATTGGAGAGGCTCCTTATGGCCCTGATCTTGCTGGATTATTTGTCAACTGCCAAACACCCACAATTTTCAATCTTTCTGTTAACATTCAAGTTAATGGATTATCCAAAAATGAGTGGACACTGTTACTCTTTTTAGAAAAAAAATGGACTATCACTTTCCATATTCTATCATCCGATTTTAAAACCTAGGGACCTTTCATAACTAAAATGGTTCTAAAAAAAACACTGACTTAAGATGGCTGCAGTGGTCACCTGACCAAATGAACTGTGTTCAGCAAACCATCAATAAACAAGGTCAAAGGTCATATGATACCAGGTTATTGTCCAAAAAGTTTATTTGAAATCACAAGCTTTTGGAGTGCTGCTCCTTTGTCAGGTGAAGTCATAGACTTAACTCAGATCTGTATTCCTCTGTTTAATATACCTATTTCTGGAATTTTCATATATTAAAGTCTGGGTGTTGTATGCAGACTACCTCACTTGAAAAATAAAACATTGAAGTCAGATTTGGAAAAATGAACTTTATTTCACACAGCAGTTCAGAGAGAGAAAATAATGGATTCAGAACAGCAGAACTGATAGCTAGCTCTCTCTTACTGTTTCTGTCAGCTTCTCCAAAGGAAATGCCTGATAAAAGGTGAATTTAAGAAACATCCATTCATCAATAACTCAAATATATCAACACATTTTATGACTGATGAGAATGCAAGACATTAATTAAACAACTGTTGTCTCCAGCTAAAACCGAACACATCAAGGAATCTCAAGACGTTATGATTTTAAACTGCCTTTTGTTGATCTCTATCTTGCTTTCCGTCCAAAGGAGTGCAGGTTAGCCATGCTAAATTGCCCATCGTGCCCATGTGTAGGCTAGGTGGATGTGCCATGGGAATGCAGGGTTACAGGAATAAGGCAGGGGGAGTGGATCTGGGTGGAATGTTCTTTGGAGGGTTGGTGTGAACTTGATGGGCCGAATGAGTTGCTTCATTTTGTATGGATTTTATAATTCTATGATTCTTTGTAACCGACACTTGCTCTTTTTAAATTTCGTACCTGGGGACTATGAGTGTGTTTGCTGTCACATATTATTATTTTTCTCAAAGGTAGAAAGTAATAAAATTCCTATTTCTTTCACCCAAGAAAACCTTGCAATTGGCTCCTTAATAATGCTGAACTGCTTTTTAAAATTGAAATGCGGTTTAGCGGTGTGCTAAAATGAATTTAAAATGTTTGCAATGGCCAACTGAAGGAATTAAAAAGAGAGGTGATGATTCGCCCCTCCTCATTGGTCATAACAATATCTTCTTAAAATTAGAGCCTGTCTATTCAGGTGCAAAATCAGGAAGCTCTCCTTACCTGAAAGGGACAAAAAAAAGCTGCAGATGCTGGATTCCTGGCTTGCTGTGTTCTTCTGGATTCTTGCTTGTCTGCCTTTCTTGAAGGGCAGAGAAAACTGGAAATCTCACCCCCAAAGATTATGGATGCTGGAGGATAGTGGGTGCTTTCAAGACTGAGATCAATTTTATTTTGTGAGATAAGGGTATTGATTGTTTTTAAGTTTTAACCTATTATTCACCCATATCCAAACTTACTTCAATTCCCACTGGTCCATACCCTCTGTACTCATTAAACTACATTGGCATATTGTCTGGAAGAGGGTCTGAGTTTGATGTTCTCATCCATTTTTAAAAATTGTCTTAAGTTAACTTTATTAACTCAGTTAAAAATCACATAACCCCAGATTATAGTCCAACAGGTTTATTTGAAAGCACTAGCTTTCGGAGGGCTGCTGCTCCACAATCACCTGATGAAGGAGCAGCGCTTCAAAATCTTGTGCTTCCAAACAAACCTGATGGACTCTAACATGGTGCTGTGTGAATTTTAACTTTGTACATCCCAATCCAACATCAGCGTCTTCAAGTCTTTATTAAGTCACTCACCAGCTCTCTATAAATATCAATATCAGGTTTCTGTTCATTCATTCATAACCTTTACTAACCTGTTATTTATAATTCGGAGATGCCGGTGTTGGACTGGGGTGTACAAAGTTAAAAATCACACAACACCAGGTTATAGTCCAACAGGTTTATTTGGAAGCACACTAGCTTTCGGAGCAACGCTCCTTCATCAGGTGATAGTCACCTGATGAAGGAGCGTCGCTCCAAAAGCTAGTGCTTCCAATTAAACCTGTTGGACTATAACCTGGTGTTGTGTGATTTTTAACTGTTATTTATAATAATTTATAATTCATTCATGCCTTCATAAAACCACGGTTCTGTGGTATATCTTACTATCATTAGACAGACCAATTTTAAAACAACCCTTTCTAATCAAAGCAACCCTTTTATTCCCATTACTGCATTTTCACACCTTATCAGCCCTTGCTACAAACTGTGTTTACCTCTGAATAAGTGTAGCATACAGAACAATACCATTCCCGCCGTCCACAAAACATTACAATACTAATCAGCCCTTACCAACCATCTCCTGGACCTGAATAGATTACAGAACACCAGTTTCCCCAATAAGTATGTACTGTTCAATACCTTTTTAAGTGGGCCATTTTCCTAACTGGAAAAACAGCATTTCCATGAAATTCCATGAATAAATGAAACCATGTTATAGTAAATAACGGGTTAAGAATGAATGAACAGGAGCCCCGTATTAATGAATATATCGAACTGGTGTGTGAGTTAAAAAAGATAACATAGTATCTCACATCTGTATTTTCAAACCCTTGCATTTCTTCATCCCTTTGCAGTGCCCACAGCTCTCCAAGAAATCTGGTTCCTCACTATTCTGGAGTAATGCTAGACAATTCTGCTTATCCCCAGTTTTATCTCTTTGTTATTAATAGTTGAGTCTACAGCTGCCCTGGGCCATGAACTCTTCAATTCCCTTCTTCAACCTCTCTGATGCTCGATACTGCTTTCATCCTTTCAGACTCACTTTCAAATCCAACTTTCTCACTGAATTTTATGTCAGCTCAAAAAATGCTGTCTCCTATCCCTTGATGGCACACTTTGTTTCAATCTGTGGAATGTCTTACAATTCCAAGGTGTCATCTAAATTAAAGTTGTTGTTGCTGTGCACGTCGGTCTCGCCAGGACTGGAGATCATCTGATCAATCCTATTTAGTGGAAAACTGATCCCACACCAGCAAAGTGGATGGAGATCGAGATCAGGAGATCAGATTTCTTCCAGTTGGGGGTAAGTAAATATCGTTGAACTTCCACTAAGACTGGAAGCAAGGCTGCATTAGAATTGTGAGCACAGTCCAGTTCTGTTCCTAATTTTCTGGTTTTCCTTCTGACCTTCATGCTATTGGCTGTAAACTAGGTCTTGAAGTTGTTTCCAGTTACATGGCTCCTTTGCTTTAGGGGACTGATGCTAGTTTGGAATCTGAAGGAATAATTCTCCTTTCACTGCCGGAATGTTGCAAGAGACAGTGGTTAGCACTGCTGCCTCACAGCGCTAGGGGCCTGGATTCGATTCCAGCCTCAGGTGGCTGTGTGGAGTTTGCACATTTTCCCCATGTCTGCGTGGGTTTCTTCCAGGTGCTCCAGTTTCCTCCCACAATCCAAAGACGTGCAGGTTAGATGAAATGGCCATGCTAAACTGCCCACAGTGTTCAGGGATGTGTGGATTAGGTGCATTGTTCTAGTGTAAATATAGGATGATAGGGTAGGGGAATGGGTCTGGATGGGTTACTCTTTGGAGGGTCGATGTGGACCTGTTGGACCAAAGGGCATGTTTCCACACTGTAGGGAGTCTATGGTTCCATTCTATGAAATGCTTATAAGTTGGGCACTATAACGATAGGGGAGATTTTAAATAAGTCAAATACCTAGGATTTATAATATAGAAATGGCCATTCAGCCCAGCTTATCCATGTTGGGTGTTTCACGCGAGATTCCATTCACCATTCACCTAACACCATAAACAAATCTTTCTATTAATTTCTCCTTCATGTATTTATCTAGCTTCTGCTTAACCATACTTTTGTTTCTCACTCCCGTCTATGCCATATGGGCAGGATGTCACCCTCCACACCCTCGCGTGCTAACAAAAAGATTGATGGGTAAGCTTAATGCCCATCACAGACATTTAATGCTCATAGGGTGCTCATTGCTTTGAAGAGAGGGGTTTCCATCCCTATCAGGGCAGGATGAACTGTTTCCAGGAACTATCAAACAATGAGGCAGCAGCTGTTGGGTCTCAGCAGCGCCACCAACAGCATTGGCCATTGTTGGAACTGCATGCTAACCCAGGCCCCCTCCACCTAAGGCATCATTGGAAAGGCAAGTTGAGGGCTTGGGAGTTGGCAAAGTTTGGAGTGCGTGTAGTTTCATTCATGCCAAGCTGACAGGCTCCAATGAGGAAGGTTGGGGCCGGGCAAAGGAATGCAACTAGGGCATTAGGGAGTGAAGAGTTACAGGGGTATTCTGAGAACCCTTGGGCCCCTTTTGTCCACTACCAGCCTCTGCAGTGAAAATATAGTTTAGACATTTGTGTGTAGGTCTATCCTGCAGCTAGTTAAATCCCAGTGGCAATGGGATGAGCTCTTTATCTGGGCATGAATTGACCACTTAAGATGTTCAATCAGGTGGGGAATCACCTGATGTCCCTCTGTCCCAGGAAAATGTTGCTGGGGGCATCGGTGGATGTGTCTTGGCATTGGGCACACCCATCAATGATATTCCTAATCTTCAAAGTCATTGCTAGGGGTGGGAGGAGCTGTGGTAGAAAACTTTCATGCCCTATTTGCTCTCTGGGTGAAGAAAATACTCCTGCATCTGCCCACAGATACATGAGTGATTATCTTATATTTACAACCTCTGATTTCCGAATTCTGTAAAGTGAATGACCTTGCTCTAGCAAGCCCCTTCATTATTTTAAAGGATTCTGTCATGTTCAATCACTGTAATTTTTTTAAAACTTGTTTTGTCTTGATAACTAATATTTCTCAAATCTGGTGTCATTCTTGTAAACACTAGGTGTTATTAGATATCAAAATCCATTTGATCAGTTTAGTGTCAACTGTATATTTGACCAAATTGCATTATATTTTTAAATAAGGCATTGACGGACATTGTGAATAATTACATCTCAACAGCAATCACTGGATAACTCAATATGGCTCCTTGGCTCAGACACCTCCTCTACATAACGTCAGTGGATTTTTCTCTTTTTTCAATCAGTTCCTCAGAATAACAACCACTTTCAACTTGCGTTGAAGACCTTCAAGTGTGAATTGAGCAAAGATTCTCTGTGACTTCATAGAAGATCCTAAAATCAGCCTTAAGTTGAGGTTCTCCACCAAGATCAAACCCTGGGGAAGTCATTTTATAAGTAATTTATTTCTCCTGAATTATGGTATGTAATGAGGAAATAATGAGGGAATGGGGATTTGCATGGATATTGTGGCAGTAAGGTGGCTCAGTGGTTAGCACTGCTGCCTCACAGTGCCAGAGACCTGAGTTTGATTTCAGCCTCGGATGACTGTCTGTGTGGAGGTTGCACATTCTCTTTGTGTCTGCGTGGGTTTACTCCAGTTTCCTCCCTCAGTCCAAAGGTGTATGTGTTATGTGAATTGGCTGTGTTAAACTGCCCCATAGTGCCCAGAGATATATATGTTATGTGGAATGGTCATGGGATATGTAGGTAGGGGCTGAAGGGCCTGATTCCACACATGTAGGGATTTTAGGTAACTGTTTTGTCATCAAACTGAGAATGTATTTTTCCATGCAATACAAATACACTTTGGTCACAAACTGAAAAAAAATCTAATCATTATGGGCTTCCCAGTGACCATGAACACGTGTCTTGTTGTGGTCTGGTTGAAAGATTCCGGCGTCAGTCCCAGGGCTGTGAGAATGAGTTGATTTTAGCCTGGGAGCCAGTAGGAGAGGGCAACAGTTTCAACCACCCTGAGATGGGAGAGTGGAGCGACTGTTAAATAGCACAGATCCCCAATGTTTGTTATTACAGGGTGTGTATGTGTTTGCGGATGTTATGTGTAGGTTAGCTAAGGCTTGGTTGTGGTGAATTCCAATTCGACCCCTCACTATTTGCAATGACTGATTCAACTGCTATTAATCAACTCTTTTCCCTACTGGTCAGCCTTAGCTAACTGTCGGACACAATGCAGCAATGCATTAGGGTTGTTCCAACAGCACCTCTGAACACATGACTTCCATTAAAGGACTAATGCAGCAGATATGTCGGATCGCAATCCTCTCCAAAGTAGTCCTCCACACACATCAGTCCTACCCCTTTTGCTCAGTCAAAAATCCTTTACCGAATGTCCTCCTGACCAGCACTGTGAGACTGACTTCATTTTTTGAACTACAACGAGGTCAGCTGTTTGGGATGGGAAATGAAGCCATATTCTCAGAATTAATTTTGTTAAAAGTCACGCACGATCGGACAAAACCCAGCTGGACAAAGGATCAATGTGTTGCCTTCATGAATGGAGACAAAATCACATCGAAAAGAGGAGGGAAGATTGGACAAAGGAAACCTTGGCATTTTCCAAGCTGTTGGCCTGGAATTTAATTGTATCAAAGTTTATTGTGTGCTGTAACTCCATTTGAGCCAATAAAAGAGGATCATATCTGTTCTTGGGATATTTTCATTCTTTTAGATACTTTTCCAGAGCTATTTACAATAGAGAGTCCAATCCACAGCATAAACACTGTTTAAACACAGTTTACATAGGCAAGTCTTTCTGGTCAAGTCTTCAGTTTTGAAACTTCCCTCAGTCTCATCACTTGTAAGCAATGGTATGTATTTACTAATCCTGTATGTACTTGTGTTCAATTACACTGTTCAACAAATATGTGCACTCTCCCTCCCACCTCTTATTTTGTTCCATTATCTCCCAGAGTCAGTAACTGATATTCAGGTAATGTTTCAGACTGATTTTGAAGCAGTCCATGTCCAAATGCAACAAGACCTTGGTAACATTCAGATTTGAGCGGAAAACTGGAAAGTAACTTTTGCACCACCCAACTGCCAGGGAATGACCACCCTCAACACAAGAGAATCTCCCCTTGACACTAAATGACATTACTATCATTGAACGCCCCACCACCAATATCGTGGGGGTTACCATTGGACAAAAACTGAACTGGATTTGTCATATAAGTACTGAGATCAGTACAAGAGCAGTTCAGAGGTTGGGAATTCTTCAGCGAGTAACTCACCTCTGACATTTCTGCCTACCATGAACAAGAATAATATTGCAGAGTGATGGAATACTCTCCACTGTGTGCAGCTCCATCAACACTCAAGAAGCTTTATTGCAGCTTAGAAAAAGCAGCCCTCTTGATTGCTAAACTATCTAATAGCAACAGTATTCAATCCCTCCTCAAATGATGCACAATGGCTGCCGTGTTTAACATAAGGGACAACAGTCTTTTTGAGTGCAGCTTTTGAGATTTTCTCAAGGGCTATTTTTTTGATTTTTGGGGGACACTTTGTTTGGTTTTCAGAGGCTAAATTCAGAAGCCAAAACTGTAAGTGAAGGAGGAATTAATGAACTTGCTCTGCAGCTTTCTTAAACGATATTAAAGAAATGCGAGACTCAGTGCTGGGCAAAGTTTGGGAGAAGATTTGTCGCTCGGGTGCTCGTTGTGGTTCTGTTCGCCGAGCTGGGAATTTGTGGTTGCAGACATTTCGTTCCCTGTCTAGGTGACATCCAAGAAATGCGAGACTCAGTGCTGGGCAAAGTTTGGGAGAAGATTTGTAGCTCGGGTGCTCGTTGTGGTTCTGTTCGCCGAGGCTGGGAATTTGTGTTGCAGACATTTCGTTCCCTGTCTAGGTGACATCCTCTGCTTGGGAGCCTCCTGTGAAGCGCTTCTGTGATGTTTCCTCCGGCATTTATAGTGGTTTGTATCTGTCGCTTCCAGTTGTCAGTTCCAGCTCTCCGCTGCAGTGGTCGGTATATTGGGTCCAGGTCGATGTGCTTATTGATTGAATCTGTGGATGAGTGCCATGCCTCTAGGAATTCCCTGACTGTTCTCTGTTTGGCTTGTCCTATAATAGTAGTGTTGTCCCAGTC
>NC_057723.1:71554448-71606993 GCF_004010195.1 Chiloscyllium plagiosum
GATCCAATATACCGGCCACTGCAGCGGACAGCTGGAACTGACAACCGGAAGCGGCAAGTACAAATCACTACAAATGCCAGAGGAAACATCACAGAAGCGCTTCACAGGAGGCTCCCAAGCACTGAGGATGTCACCTAGACAGGGGACAAAATGTCTGCAACACAAATTCCCAGCTCGGCGAACAGAACCACAACATCAGTGCTGGGCAGTCAGCCAAGAATTCATCAATCATTAAACTGGTTCAGTTCATTTCTTACATTACTCCTCCCATCAACCCCCACCCTATTGTCCTCTTCACTTGGCTAATATTAAGAAAAACTCAAGGCCTGTAATATCAAGTTTTTCTGGATTGACCCGACTTTCTGCACATTGAAACTTATTTGATTTGTAGATAAAGAAAACACAGACATACAGTTACACACACACACGCACACATACACACACGCACGCACACACACACCCACCCACCCTGAAAGATGCTTTTAGATTAGAATCCCTACAGTGTGGAAACAGGCCATTTGGCCCAACAAATTCACACCAACCCTCTGAAGAGTAACCCACCCAGACCCGTTCCTCTACTCTATATTTACCCCAGACTAATGCACCTAACACTATGGGCAATTTCGCATGGCCAATTCACCTGACCTGCACATCTTTGTCACTTCAGCCTTGTGTAATCTCCTGCAAAAGTCTGAAGGAAACTGTCTAACTCCTCTCATCCCCATCATGCGTATTAATCATGAAAACTCATGCTTACAAAGCCTTATGTAAATTCAGTTTCCTGAATTTTCCATTCTGACAATTTACTGGTTAAATTTTAGTCATTACCTCGAATTCATGCAATAATGATTCTAAGTGGTTTCCCATCTATTGCCCCACACATTAAAGAATAACTATTAGTTCGCAAATTAAATTAATGACGAGTGGGTACATGGGAAGGCCAAGTACTGACTTTCAATCCAGCCTACAAAAATGTAGGGAATTACTGTATAAGGGATGACAATACCTGGAGACTGCCAATTAGGAGCCATTTCCATGCTACTAGTTCCATAGTAAGTAGAGCTAAAGGGGTGGCACGGTGGCTTAGTGGTTAGCACTGCTGCGTTTGGTATGCTTTCCTTTATTGGTCAGAGTATTGAGTACAGGAGTTGGGAGGTCATGTTGTGGCTGTACAGGACATTGGTTAGGCCACTGTTGGAATATTGCATGCAATTCTGGTCTCCTTCCTATCGGAAGGATGTTGTGAAACTTGAAAGGGTTTAGAAACGATTTACAAGGATGTTGCCAGGGTTGCGGGATTTGACCTATAGAGAGAGGTTAAATAGGCTCGGGTTGTTTTCCCTGGAGCATCGGAGACTGAGGGGTGACCTTATAGAGGTTTATAAAATCATGAGGGGCATGGATAGGATAAATAGACAAAGTTTTTTTCCAGGGGTGGGAGAGTCCAGAACTAGAGGTCATAGGTTTAGGGTGAGATATAAAAGAGACCTAAGGGACAACATTTTCACTCAGAGGGTTGTACGTGTATGGAATGAACTGCCAGAGGAAATGGTGAAGGTTAGTACAATTGCAACATTTAAAAGACATTTGGATGGGTATATGAATAGGAAGGGTTTAGAAGGATATGGGCCAGGTGCTGGCAGGTGGGACTAGATTAGGTTGGGCTATCTGGTCGGCATTAATGAGTTGGACTGAAAGGTCTGTTTTCGTGCTGTACATCTCTATTACACCATAAATAAATAAGATATGAGTTTGACAATGAGATATGATCAATGTTGCCTGTGTACCCAAACCATCTCTCTCCCTTTCTTATAATTGCCCTGAGAGGCCAACCTATCCCCTCCAATAGCCATTCCTTCCTCAGTGTGTCAGTCACACTCTCTCACAGACATAAAACACATCCTCCCACACAAACACAGCCACTCATAGAACTAGGACCAGGAGGAAGCTATTCAACACGCTCCACCATTGCACGTGATCACATCTGATCTCATCACAGCCTCAGCTCCACTTTCGTCTTGGCTTTCTGTAACCCTTTAAACCACTCTAATTGAAAAGGTGTCTATCTCCTCCTTAAATTGACATAATGCCCCGGCTTCCATCACACTCAAGAGGCAATGAATTCCACAGATTCATGACCCTATGAGATGAATAATTCCTTCTCATCTCTGTTATAGATCTGCTACCCCTTAGCCTATAACTATAACCTCTCATTCTAGATTGACCCACAGGGGAAATATTCTCTCCATGTCTACTTTGTCAATTTCCTTTAGCATCTTATATAGTGCAGTTAGATCTCCTCTTATTCTTCTAAACTGCCTCTGCCTCTTCCTCACCTGATAGTTTTCTACTCAAACTCTCCACTCCTTTCCCGCTGTCAAAGAGACACCTGCACTCACGAGAGGTCAGCCCGGAACAGAGGTGCCATAATGCAAAGCAATCTTTTGCACGGTCTAACCATTCTTGAATTTTTACCCTGTCTATGCTTCCTCAGGAGTACATGATGATTTAAAGATGAATTTATTTGCTGCCTCTGCAAGTTTTGAATCTTTGTACATAGCAACAAGATGTACTGCAATAGTGCCTTCTCTCTCCAAATCCATGACCTCCACCACCTAGAAAGACATGGGCTGCAGATACATGGGAGAATCATCCAACTGCGTACTCACCCCCGATCCACACAAAACCCTGACTTGGAACTGTATTGCCATTCTTTCATTGTCACTGGGTGAAAATCTTGGATTTCTCTTTCGAACAGCACCGCGTGCATCCTGCTCCTCGGATGCTGCCTGACCTGCTGTGCTTTTCCAGCAACACACACTCTCAACTCTGATCTGCAGCATCTGCAGACCTCACTGTCACCACAAGTGTCTCCCTACATCCCAAAGGCAACGACAATTCAAAAAGCAACTCACCACCATCTTCTTCAAGGCATCTAGGAATGGGCATCAAATACTGGCCTAACTAACCACACCAACCTCCTGAGATAGAATAAATATAAAGCAAATTTGTACACAGCAGATTCCCATGCAGCAATGTGATAATGATCAGAAAATTTGCTGATCAAAGATCAAAATTGACAAAACAAATCCCTTGCTTGTCTGCAAGGAATCTTTGACTACCAACTGACAAAACAAATGGGACCTCATCTTGAGCATCTCATCTCAAAGACACACCTTCCTAGCATTCTTTCAGTACATCTTACCAGAATGTCATTTTTGTGTGAGTCGGACTTGAACCCACGCTCTTTGGTTCGAGTGGGAAGATCCTGCTAATTCTCATTCCCATTTGGCATCATGACAGAATGCTCAATACAAGAGAGTAACCACATCAAGGATGTCCAACTGCTCCATTCCAACGGTTCGATCACAACCCAGCATTTCCACAACATTGAACATACTCTTTAACGGAAGGCATTTTCGTTCTACGACACCTTGACTTTGTGCAATAGTCAGCAGCCCATCTCTGCACATTTTAGTTTCTACCAACTGGGAGAGATGGAACAGTGGTCACTCAGTTTGTCTCACATAGTCACATTAAGCAAAGATGTAATCAAATTAGGAAATGCATCTTGACTATAAAACAACCTCTGCGGGTTTACCATCACCTTCCCTAAAATGATGAGAAACAACTCAACTGATGGTGGTGGACAATGGCAATAGTATGGTGGGGATAGGATGGGAGTGATAAAGTGGAAGTCAGATTTGGAGGGAGACAGAATTCTTGAAGCATTGGTGGGCTTGAGAAGTTTACAGAGAAAGGGAGGTGGAAAGGACATGGAGGGATTTGAACACGAGGATAAGAATTTCATTATGTAATGATTTATTCATTGGGGGACAACGTATGTGAGTGAATACATTGAGGGAGCTTTAATTGATACTTTCCCTCCCTTTCCCCAGGAACATTGATGTCACTGTAATATCCACTTTTTTGTACCCTCGTCCTGGCTGAACTGAGCTGAGTCAGTGCAGAGCAAGCATTAAACATGGGACATTCCTGATCTGTACCACCTTGGGCACTGTGTTTACCCACAGAGACATTATGAGTTAATTAATCATCTCCCAGTGAACCTAAGGGGAATACTCCTGATTTAAAGCTCTCTGCCATTTTTAATGGGAAATTTTTAATGCGAGTTCAGAAAACTGAACACAATAAAGCTTGAAGGGCCTTGAGCCAGGCCAGCTCTCAGTTCCTTCTCAGTCACAAATTATGGAGAGGGAATGGCATGGAGCATCGCAGAAGGGGTTCCATTGGAAATAATCATCCACCGACTGGTACTTTGGCCATCTTGAACACCATTTGGACGGTTGCCATATCCATTGTTTCCAAAGCATCTGATTGGCAACTCCTCACAATTCTCATTTCTATTTGACATCATGGCAGAATGCCCAGTACAAGAGAGTAACCACGTCAAGGATGTCCAACAGCTCCATTCCAATGGTTCGATCACAGCCCAGCAGTTCCGTTATATTGAACATACTCTTTAACGGTAGGCACTTCCATCGCACGAGACCTTGACTTTGTACGATAGTCAGGAGCCCATCTCTGCACATTTTAGTTTCCACCAAAGTCAACTGGAGAGATGGAACAGTGGTCACTCAGTTTGCCTCACATGGTCACATTAAGCAAAGGCATAATCAAATTAGAAAATGCATCTTGACTATAAAACAACCTCTGCGGGTTTATGATCACCTTCCCTATCTGATGAAAAACAATTCAGTTGATAACTGTTTAAAAAGTAAACCACTGAGCAAAAAAAACAGTCAGGATGTGTGAATAGATTAATTCACTATTATAGACCGAGTCGTTTTTGTTTGAATTTACTTGATGAGTAATTGGGACAACCTGTCTTTGATAGGGCTATTGGTAACCAACACAATCTAACATTGCATTTAATATGAGGAACTTTGGGAATTACCACAAAACTGCAGTTTCGACACATTTTGAAACAACAATGGTTTACCACCAAACGAAGCTGGGCAAAAATTCATCCAGTTCCCAGAAGATGTCTCACAACTTGACTCGTTCGTAATAGAAGTTTTTTTTTTGTTTCTGCTGTGATATAGCCAAGCCGTGGTCACTACTTCCCTCTTCGTCCCCCTCTCCCACACAATCAAGGAGGCAGAGAAACAAAGCTGTCTAATGGGAGGGACCACAGGCTGAATAAGGAGCGAGCAGGGTTAAGAAGCAATCTATGTTGGGCTGCAGGACTTCTGTGCTTCGTTCAGCCCTGCTTCAGAGAGACACCCCCTCTACCTATAAACTGAGGATGCATGAGTAGGTGTGAGAGAAGCCTAAAGGATAATTTACAAGTCAACTTTGACCACAAACCTGTCAATGGGAGCATTTGTAGTCATGGAGTCATAGAGGTTTACAACATGGAAACAGGCCCTTTGGCCCAACTTGTCCATGCAGCCCAGTTTTCACAATTAATCTAGTCTAAATCCATCCATATCTATTCCATCCATGTACCTGTCCAAATGCTTCTTAGATGACAAGATTATACCCGTCCGCACTACCACCCCTGGCCAGCCCATTCCAGTCAATCATCACCCCCTGTTTGAAAAGAATTGCCCCTCTGCATCTTTTTGTGTGTCTCCCCTCTCACCTTAAAAATATGCCCTCCAGTTCTACCATAGGTTCTGCTCCTTCCTCCTCCTCTTGAATTCCTCATCTCGGTGTTCTGTTATGTCTGTGAAATTCACTCAAATTCTCTCCCTGAGCAATGCGTTTCAGCAGGTCAGTATTCAGCAGTCACCTCTCTCTTACTCTCAGTTGGGCAACCAAATGTCTCTCAGTCATCTCGAACAGGCTTAAGCTCCAAAGCTGAGACTCCTAGTCCTGTTGAGGTGTAGCCTGTTCACCTGCTTCAACCGCATCCTGCACCAGAACTGACCCTAAAGATGGTGGAATCCGAAGCCCTTCATTTCTTTTGTTCCACTGCTCAGATCAATTCTCAGTGTAAAAGATTTTTGGGTTCCGGCTGGGAAATAATTTTTGAACAGACCTCAGAACCCTCCCCTTTTTAACATAAAAGTTAAAGCCACCTTCTTGGGAGCATGTCTGGCTCTATGCACAATGCTGTGGCTGATGGATGATCTCTCAGGTCCCATTGCCCTATAAGCCAAAAGATAGCATTCAGATTATGGCAAGCCCTGTGCTGTCATTATGGTAAGCTTGTGCAGTCTGCATCAGGTCATTTGTGGTGGCATGGTGGCTCACTGGTTAGCACTCCTGCCTTACTGTGCCAGGGACCCGGGTTCAATCTCAGCTTTGGGTGACTGTATGTGTGAAGTTTGCACATTCTCCCTGTGTGTGGATTTCCTCTGGGTGCTCCAGTTTCCTCCCACAGTTCAAAGATGTGTAGGTTAGGTGATTTGGCCAAGCTACATTGCCCGTAGTGTTCAGGGATGTGTAGGTTAGGTGCATCAGTGAGGGGAAATGCAGAGTAAAGGGGAACGGATTTGGGTGGGATATTCTCCAGAGGCTTAGTGTGGAGCTGGTGGGCCGAAGGGTCTGTTTCCATACAGTAGGGCTTATTTGATTCTAAGTAGAGGTCATGATTAATCTTGATGTATCCCTTTACTCGTGGCATCTCTAGGAGGCAGAAACCTTGCCTAACGGTCTATCACATTCTGTGAGGCAGTAGAGTTTTTAGTGTACATATCCTTCCTGTATGAACATGGGCTGAAGTCATGAGCCATGTTTTTAGTGGCTAGCCCTTGTCATCCAGTCACCACCCTCTGGTTTCCTACAATCCTTGTGAAGAGAATGAAATGTATTCCATTCTCTTGGAACACAAGGACATCCATAATGGAGACCCATGAGCCAAGAGACTGTGCAAATAATGCTTGCTTCCACTGGATGCCATTAGTCGAGTAGCTGTTAATGGCCAGAAGAACCACTGGCAATACTATTCTCACCGTGCTCTCTCAAACTGTGTTTGTGGCTGAAGATTTCACAGAACTATGTTTGCTCTCAGAATCTATTTGATCATAAAGTGAGAGTAACAGAGAGGTTGCAACACTGCTGGATGGTATTCTAGATGCCACTAAATACTGAAAAATGCAATGTCTATAGAATGGTGATTAATAGGGACTTCAATTTTTCAAACATAGATTAGGAGGATAACAGTGTAAAGGACACTAATTCCTGAAGTATTATCCAAATGAACTTAGTATGTTTCTACCCCAAAGAGGAACCGACGGGATCTTATTCTGAGAATGAACTAAGACAAAAGAACAAGTGGTGACATGAGGTAATACTTTGCTCAGTGAATTTTTCTGTGTTGAATTGTATTGCCTGGAAAGGTGGCAGAAACATATTTAGAAATGACTTTCTAAAGTAGGAAATATTTACAGGGATAAGGAAAGGAATAGGGAAATGGGGTGCTGTGAGACATCTCCACCAATAAACTCGCCAAGCCATTGGTCAAATGGTCTCTATCAGTGCTATATCATTCGATGAGTGTAATCGGAGCATGTTTGAATTGGGGGAAATGTGGCAGGCAGTTATCACAACATCATTCGGTTTAGGAATGAACATGAAAAGCATCAGCTGGTTCAGTGTTCATTTCAGAGAGTTGAAAGGGCATCTGGCCATGATAGATTGAATGGGAAATGGTGAATAAAACAATTCAAGGCAATGGGAAATCTTAAAAAGTGATCACTGGGGTAAAATCTCCATGACAATGAGGGTTAATGGTGAGATTGTGTTGTCACTAATGAGAGACTCTAGGTCACAGACCATCGTGTCAATGTAAAGAAGAGTCAATATAAGACTGAGATGAGATGGACTTTCTTCAGCCGGTTGAGGAACTCTTTGCCAAAGAGAACTGCAGGGGCAGGGTCCTTGTGCATATTTAAGGCTGAGATAGATAGAGTCTTCATCAGTCAGGGAGTCAAGGGTTATGGGAAAAAGGCAGGAAAGTGGAAGTGAGGAATGTTGGATCAGCCATGATCCTACTGAATAGGTCAAGGGACCGAACTGTTTACTTCTGTTCTTATTTATTATGGTCTAATGCTCTTATGGTTAAATGTTCTCAGAATTTTATGTTTCAATGAGACGATCTTAGAGAATTTAGGTCCATTCTGCTGTCTTTTTGCATAGGATTGTTATTTCATCCAGGAATCAGCCATCCTCTCATACAAGTCTCTCCTTCCTTGGGTATAGAATTAAAAGCGGTACACAATATTTTGGGCGTATTCTTCACAAAGATTTATGCTAATTGCAGCAGAACTTCCTTATTCTCATATTCCAACCCACTTGCAAGAAAGACGAACGTTTTCTTCCTAATTGAAATTAGGAATTCCTCTACTTTAAGTGACTCATGAGGAGCCGAGATACGATGAATAAGAAAGGTCTTTTCCCGAGGGAGAGTGAATTCAAAACTGGTGGGGGCATATTTTCAAGGTGAGAGGAGACAGATTTAAGAAGGACCTGCGGGGCAATGTTTGCACACAGAAGGTGGTTCTTATGTGGAACGAAGTGCCAGAGGAAGTGGCAGATTCACATACAGTCACAACAGTTAAAAGGCATTTGGATAAGTACATTAATAGGAAACATTTAGAGGGAGACAGGCCAAATGCAGACAAGTGTGACTGGTTTAGTTTAGAAAGCTGGTCAGCATTAACAAGTTGGACAAAAGTCACACATGCTGTGTGACTCTATGAATAAGGAAGGGCCCTTCAAGTTAGAAGATCCTGGATAACAGAAGATGCAGAGATTAAACAAGCAATTAAGATAGTGTGATAAGTTGGAGTACAGAACCAACTGAACACAGAAAATACAGAACTGAAAAATGAAATGACTGATGAGGAGAATGTACAGGAATAGATTAGTAGCTAATACAACAAGGAACAGCAAGATTATTCTATGAATGTGTAAGTGGCAGTCGGTAATGGGATTAAAGAGTGAGAGATCATTAAACTGATCCCCACAGATGCTGCCTGACCTGAGTAAGTCTCCATCATTTTTTGTTTTCATTTAATATATCCAGGTTTTGTATTAGGATCCATCTCCATTTGAGGATTTGGCTTTGGGATCGCTTCTGTCTTTGCACATCAATGGGTTGAACCTGCCCTCCACTGGCAAGACATCAATACAGCAAATGGTCAGGTTATGCCTGGCAGCAGTGTGCTTGGTGGGACCTGAGACCCGACCAAAGTCAGCTTCATTTGGACATGGTGTGAGGAGCTCCACATGCCAAAGTTCTGAGGTGAAAGGAATTTGGGCAAAATCGAGAAAAGGAAGGGAAACGCACAAACAGAACAAACAATGGTGACTAGGGCATTGGGAGGAACCAAACCTCACTCACGGAGCTGGTCTACCTGCTCAAATGACTCATCATCTCAGGTCAATATTACTCACACCGATGAGCTATCTTGTTTGAACTGCAATGGGGTGATGTTGTAGCATGGCAGTGTGGTTCAATCTGTGAGTCACCAGATTTGTGTGGCTAACTGGGAATGGACAGCAAATAATAATGACTAATAGAAACTGTCATTGGGCTGTGTGAACTCATAATTATTGGGCTTCATGGTGTGTAACCCCAATGTCTCAGTCCACCAAATCCGATTCCCCTGACTGTATAGTAGATGGAAGAACTGTGAGAAAATCCTGCTTCTCAATCTCTATCAATATGTATGTGCTGAAGAGACGCACTACATCCACTTGTGTTTAATCTCTCCATGGAATATATCAACATAGTTATCAATAAAAAAAGGTTTCTCTGCTTGTCTCAGCTCAGTCTTGCAAAAACGACCTTTGGTTTGTATCTCTCATTGACCTGCTAATAAATGGTGTTAAGGATTTTTGTTTGCATTTGTTTCCTCGTTGCTGTAGCTAACTATTAATTGTCATTTCCAGTTTGAACTTCTGCTGCTGTTCCCAGTTGTTATTTAGGTTGGCGGCAGTGGAGTAGGAAACATCCAGACCCCTGTGCACTGACTTGTCCTCTTCATCCACTTTTTATTCTGCCTTTCTCCCAGTCTTTGTTTCTCAGTTTTATTTAGTTTACACTCATAAGGAGAGCTCTTCGGTAAGGGAGATGTCTTTGATAGGCTCCGGACTGACGGTGGCATTTTTCAGAGGCAGAGTGCCCACAGTGACAGCCGGCCTGGAAAGACTGGAGCGGGACTCTCACTTCTGCGTGGCATGGTCCCCTGGCAGTGGCATGGCATGGGCAGGTATAGCCCAGAACTAGACCCTGGCAGCACGGTGTGGGCTGGTATAGCCCAGAGCCAGACTCTGGCAGCACAGTGTGGGCTGGTATAGACCAGAGCCAGACTCTGGACACATCAAAGTGTGGGCTGGTATAGCCCAGAGCCAGAGCTGGCCACAGCACAGTGTGGGCTGGTATAGCCCAGAGCCAGAGCTGGACACAGCACAGTGTGGGCTGGTATAGCCCAGAGCCAGAGCTGGCCACAGCACAGTGTGGGCTGGTATAGCCCAGAGCCAGAGATGGACACCGCAAAGTAGGCTGGTATAGCCCAGAGCCAAACTCTGGTCATTGCACAGTGTGGGTTGGTATAGCCCAGAGCCAGACTCTGGACACAGCACAGTGTGGGTTGGTATATCCCAGAGCCAGACTCTGGTTACAGCACAATATGGGATAGTCTAGTCCAGAGCCAGACTCTGGACACAGCAAAGTGTGGGCCGGTATAGCCCAGAGCCAGCCTCTGGCAGCACGGTGTGGGCTGGTTAGCCCAGAGCCAGATTCTGGCAGCACGATGTGGACTGGCATAGACCAGAGCCAGACTCTGGCAGCAACATGGCAAGGGCTGGTGTAACCCAGAGAGGATTAGGAAAAGTCGACTCTTTTTAAGTCATCCTCCTTTATTTTTAAAATTAGATTTTAGGTTAACGTGAATGGCGCCTATATATGGTGACAGTATACACTTTCCACTGTATTTTGGATTGGATACACATGACAAGAAATGATTCAATTCAGTTGCGCAAATGTCTAGTCTAGTAAGATAGACAGATTTAACCTGACAATGTGTCCCTTTGTCATCTCCTCAGTTACCACAGTTTAGTTCCAAAGCTTTTCCAGTACCTCCCACAATATAGTCTGAAATAGGAGTGAATTATATAATTCTCCTTTTCAGAATTATCAGCTTTGTTGTCACACATATGCAGATGAGTTACAAGCTTACAAGTTTCCACTTACGGCACCATCTTAGGTACCAGATAGAGAGGTACAGATACTTAAGTATCTGGTACAAAATAGAAAAGATAAAACAGGATATTCTAGTGTAACACGCGTTTTGTCAATATGGATGGGCTATAACGCGACTGACAAATTGTGGTCACTCTTTGGATAACGTAAACTTTTTACTGAATGGATAGTGATTTTCCATAGCATAATCTTCTATTACAGTTTTCAAAAGCACAATTTTCTATACCGCAGGATTACAGAGGAATACAACTGTCACGCATTATACCAGAATGCCCTGTAAATAACAAGTCTAGCATAAGGATAAAAAGGAAAATTAAAAAGATAAAAGTGAAAGTTCGCAATTAACTGTTCTTCCACCCCAGTCCGTACAAGTACCTAACCTCCAGACCACATTGGGCTTT
Source organism: Chiloscyllium plagiosum (assembly GCF_004010195.1). Classification (NCBI taxonomy): domain Eukaryota; kingdom Metazoa; phylum Chordata; class Chondrichthyes; order Orectolobiformes; family Hemiscylliidae; genus Chiloscyllium; species Chiloscyllium plagiosum. The sequence continues at coordinate 71,566,029 of NC_057723.1, forward strand.
GGTACGAGGCCTAGTCTCCAGTTCACAAAGGGACCTCACCTCCTAGCAACAGCGTCTAGACCCACGCCTCCAGCTCACAAGAGGCCTGGCCTACCCACGACGGTGATTCACGCCCTCGTGATGGCCTCCAGGCCGGGACTTGCCTCTAGTCCAGAGAGTCGTATCCAGTTCACCGCCAGGGGAGCCATGCAATCAATCCCTATTGTCCAATGCCTCTGTGACATGTGATACAATAAGTAGAAAGGGTCTCATTTTAAATATTGTCTCTGTGAGAAATCTCTCAAAGTGAATTGTGGGTTCTCAGGCAGGAGGAGGAAAGTCCTGTACATTGGTCATAAAGTACAGCGATTGGCTGTTTGAGTCACATAGCCTGTTATTTTGAATAGGCAAAGTAAAGACCATTCTCAACCATGTTTACAAAACCTGAAACAAAATATCCACTCAAGATATTATTCTGCGACTGGGCAACAACTACTGAACAATCTTGAATGTATTCATAGCCACACCAATAATCAACTTAAGATACTCATTTGAATTCATATTATGGCTTATTTGCACTTGCTGGAAGTGAAACCTATTCATACACAGGGACCTGTTCTCCTACAAACAAAAGGAACATATTCAAACATTGTAATATTAATTGACATACCAACAACCATCACAGTGACCCAGCCAGAGTCAATCTGCCCACCAATTAGCTCCCTTTTTCTTTGGGGTATAAATGTTGCAATGGTTTGAAATTTGATGTTCTTGTGGAGCACAGTAACACTTCTTCAGAAACACAACGCTGTCTACAGCAACAAAACAAAAGTGAGGAAGAGAAAAGCAGGGCGGAGGAAAAGAAAGATTAAATTAACTTGCAACAATGACAATAGGTGACCCACAAAGCATTTTATAATTAGTTAGCATCTTTCGGAATTGTAGTCAAAGTTGTAATGTCGGAAATGTAACTTGTGCACAGCAAGCTCCCACAAATGGAAATGAGAATGGTTTTGGTTGAGGAGCAAAGACTGGCCAGTACATCAAGGCAAAATTTGCCTGCTCTTCTTAGAAAACACCCTCTGGGATCTTTGTCACTCATCTGAGAGGGAAATGGGGCCTTCGGTTAACATACAATTTATAGAGGCAGTTTGTGCATGTATGATACCATGGTGGTTGTTTAATAATATATACCTTTATACTCATTTAACACATAATTTTATACCCATTGAACATATAATTTTATACCCATTTAACATTTAAATTTAATAATATATACCTTTAAACTCATTTAACATATAATTTTATACCCATTGAACATATAATTTTATACCCATTTAGCATTTAAATTTACCCCATTTAGCATTTAATTTTATACACATTTTACATATAATTTTATCGCTATTTAACAAATAATTTTGAAGAGGTAGCTTGTGTGTGTACGATAACATTGTGGTTACATTACTGGACTGGTAATCTAGAACCTAATAATCTGGACTTGTGAGTTGATTGGCAGCTGGAAAATGTAAATTCAATTGCCTAAGTAATGTCACTTGATAATTTGTGCTGATTCTATCTTCTGGAATAAAATGTGTATATTAGTAAGGTGACAGTGAAACTGCGAGAGTATTGTAAAAACCCATCTCATTGACTTAATCCCCTTTAGGAAAGGAAATCTGCCACTCTTACTCCGTCTGGCCTATATATAATATGGTTGACACTTAATCATCCTCTGAAATGGCCTATCTGACTCAGTTGGAGTAAAACTATAATAAGAATAACACTGGACCCATCCAGCATTGGACAAAGTGAGGACTGCAGATGCTGGAGATCAGAGCTTAAAAATGTGTTGCTGGAAAAGGGCAGCAGGTCAGGCAGCATCAAAGGAACAGGAGAATCGATGTTTCGTGCATATGTCCTTCTTCAGAAATGAGGAGGGTGTGCCAAGCAGGCTAAGATAAAAGGTAGGGAAGAGGGACTTGGGGGAGAGGCGTTGGGAATACGATAGCTGGAAGGAGGTTAAGGTGAGGGTGATAGGTTGGAAAGGGGGTGGGGGCGGAGAGGTCGGGAAGAAGATTGCAGGTCAAGAAGGCGGTGCTGAGTCTGAGGGTTGGGCAAGTAGGCGGCCTGTCTCCCCAATAAAGAGGAGGCCACATCGGGTGCAGCAGGTGCAGTAAATGATGTGTGTGGAGGTGCAGGTGAATTTCTGATGGATATGGAAGGATCCCTTGGAGCCTTGGAGGGAAGTGAGGGGGGAGGTGTGGGTGCAAGTTTTGCACTTCTTGCAGTTGCAGGGGAAGGTGCCGGGAGTGGAGAAAGTAGAGGAAACAGCACCGATCCTTGTGGCACTCCACTGGTCACAGGCCTCCAGTCTGAAAAACAATACACCAACACCACCCTCTGTCTTCTACCTTTGAGCCAGTTCTGTATCCAAATGGCTAGTTCTCCCTGTATTTCATGAGATCTAACCTTGCTAATCCTTAATGACATACAGGCTGTGATAGGTCCAGTCTGGAATGTAAGAGAACGAGGTTAATGTAAAAATCCACTTTACCTAATTCTCACCAATGTACCTGTTGCAGTTCCATCTATCCAGGATTAGTTTCGTAGAAGAGACCACTGCATAGTCCTTGTAGAGACATGACCCTGTGTTCACACTGAAGCCATCCTCCATTGCATTGTATGGTACTACATCATGCCACATGGGATAGGTTAAAGATAGGGCTTGTAGCTTAAATCTGAACAGCAGCATAGTTGTATTCAAACACAAAGTTTAAGCCCATGATCCAACATATCTCCCACTCTACCATTGCCAGCAAGCCAAAGGATCAACACTAATGTGTACAGGGATGAATGCTCTGTCCAAGAACACAATCCCAGAATAAAGATTTGCCAATTTAGGACAGGGATAGGAGGATTTTTTTCTCTCAGAGAATTGTGAGTCTTTGGAACTCTTTGCCAAAGAGGGCTGTGGGGCTGTGTATTTTTTAAGGCTGAGATTCTTAATCTGTCAAGGAATCAAGAGTTACGGGAAGAAGGCAGGAAAATGGATGTAAGGAATTTCGGATCAATCATGATCCTGTTGAGTGGTGGAAAATGCTTGAAGGATTGAACAGGCTACTCCTGTTCCTAATTCTTATAACCTTATGGATTGATGGAAAACAACTAGAAGCCAAATAATGAGCCGTCAAGTTGGCAATACTCCACATGTAATGGCACGCAGGCTAATCAGCAGAAACAGAATACTGTAGACAGAACAAAGTGAGGCCACAATCGATGGATCAAATCAAAGCTCTGTAGTCCTGTTATGTCCGGTCGTGAATGGTGGTAGAGAATTAATCAACCATTGGCGCGGAACATGAACATCCCATCCAAAATGACAGTGCAGCACAGTATATGGGTGTAGAGGGAAGAAGAGACGTATCGTGAGCTAAAAGTGCCAAGCGGATATGTGCTTCTCCTGAAGTCCCTGCCATCACAGATGCCAGTCTTCAACCAATTCAATTTACTTCATGTCTTCTCAAGAAATAGCTGAGTGTATGGAACAGGAAAGGTTATGGTTCTGGTAACAGCCCAGCAGCATTACTTTATTGTGCTCTAGAACTAGCTGTTATCTTAAACCCAGCTCTCCAACATACAGTTGCAACACTGACATCTCCTCAGTAACGCAACAGATAGTCCAGGCCTCAAACGACAAGACAAAGCTAATCTGGCCAATTACTGCGCCATCAGGCCTCATTGGCACTGTAATGAAAGTGTTATCAGGCAACACGTACTCAGCAATAACCATCTCACCTTTGCTCAGTTTGGATTCTGGAAGGACACATTACTTCAGACCTCATTAAAACCCAAGCATGGGACAAAGAGCTGAGTTCCACAGGTGAATCAAAAGGTTTTGATATCAAGATGCCAATTGACTTTTCATGGGATCAAGGAGCTTTAGGAAAATTGGAATCAATAGGAATTGGGGAAAAATTCTGCAAAAATTTGAGTCATATCTAGCACAAAGAAGGATAATTGTGGTTATTGGAAGTCAATTATCTTAGCTCCAAAACATCATTGTAAGGGTTTCTCAGGATAGTTTATGCTCTATTTCCATCTATCCCTCAAACACAAGCTCACTAATTACTCCAATTAAGACTGGTACGAGTTGCGAGTACTTCATTCAAAGATTACAGCAGGATATCCACATTGCTGTAGTGCACCTTGCTTGAACACATTTCGATTACTGTCCCAGATCTGTGTAATAGATCATGTCCTGTCTGAAGATATGCATGGATTGTAGACATTCCCACTTAAAGACATACCACAACATCCATGCTTTTAAAAAAATTAAGATTACACTCATAATAATAAGTGTGCCCTAATATTTCAACAACTTCTGTGCATTGTGAGTTTATAACTTTATGAGTTTACGCAGCTGGAACGTGGAGGTGCTTTGTGACAGTCTGATCTACTATGGTCAGAGTGAAAACTCTTTGTGATCCCTGCCCATTATCCCAGGGATCTTGATTTAGAGGAATACTACTTCCTTGCTCAATTATATTGTGTGCTGGCTCTCTTTGTCATGACCTGCACAGGGCAATGTTCAGATTCCACATTTGAAAACCTTCCATTTACATTAGGATTGTATGGTGTAAGTTTTTCCGTAATGTTGCCATGGTTTCACTCAACGTATCATGCCATTGTCAAAAATTTGGAAAAATATATCCGTAATAATTCTGATCCACCAGGAACACAATGAGGTTTCAAAGGTTCCTTATGCTGGTTTGGCTGGTATGCCTGAATCAGTGTTTTCTGTACCACTATTGATTGTATTGAACCCGACTGGATGTTCAGAGCTCAACTCAATGATAAAATACTGCGAATGCTGGAGATCTGAAATAAAAACAGAAAGTGCAGGAGAAACCCAACAGGTCTGATAGCATGTGTAGAGTGTGAAGCAGAGTTCAGTCTGATATGACTCTTCTTTGGGACTTCTTCAGAGTTCCACAGTAGAGTCATATTGGACTGAAAATGTGACCTTTGCTTCTTTAAGCACTGATGCTGCCAGAATTGTTGAGCTTCTTCCTCATTTTCCGTTTTCGTTACCGACTCAATATAGTCGTTTCAGATATCTGGTTTTACAGTTGGTATCCTGTTAATTCTATGGGAAGCAATGTGGCAAAGGCCTCTGCACCATGGTAAGACTGCTTTGTTGGATATTATGTATCAATGAGATAAAGGAAATGTGACAACAATGCTGATTAACTGTGCCGGAATTTCAGTGATACCACACTGAATCACTGTGGAGCCATGGTATGCAGTTACCTTGGGATGGTTGCCTTCCATTGTTGGAGGCACATCCCCTTCAGTATTCTCAGGGAAAGGATATTGGCAGTTGTGCTGTTTTCAGCTTTAGTCCTCTGTGTATGATTTCCAGTTTACCTAGGACACATTTTATTAATGGTTGCAAATGGTGTGATTACAGCCATTTTCCTGGTAATCTTTACAATTTGAAATACTTCCTCAATCTTGGCCATGATCTCTTTCCATGCTCTGTGCTGCATTGGCAACTTAGTGTGTACCCTCACTTCTAATGCCTGGCATCATCTTGGTTGCTGCCTGTTTGCTACATGTTTTGTATTAGCTTGTGGCTTACAAGAAATGAATGAATGAATGAATGAATGCATAATTTATCGTCAATATACCTTGGAAGATAGAGTGCGAAATGTTCTGCTGTCACAGCATGGTGCCATTTTGAGGTGCAGATTGTTCTGCTGTAACACATGTTTAGTCAACCCGAATTTGCTGTAACGCCATTGATGAATTGAGAATGCTGTTTCTAAAGCACGAACTTTTAAAACGTGTAACATAATTACATCGCCAAAACTTTAAGTGCTGTTTCTAAAGCGCAATTTTTCTATAACTCTTGGTTACACAAGAACGCAACCATCTCATTATAGAAAAATTGACTGTACAAAAGAGAGAAAATGAAAGACTTAAATAGAGGTCATCTTCATTGGCTGGGGTCCCAAATACAGCTCCAGGACTTTTGCAAAGCCCACACTCCGGGGTTACCACTGCCAAGGAGCCCCCGTTCCTTCATCACTGCAGCTGATGCCTTGCCGCCAATTCCAAAAGGTGGAGGCAGGAGCCCCTGCTCTGGTCATCACTGATGTCATTGCAGCCACCCCACAACATCATGGAGATGAAGAAAAAAGAAATAAAGTTGGAAGGAGAGAGAGAGAGAGAGAGAGAGAGAAAAAAAGGATGTGGCTGGCCTTGAGCAGATGGGCCTATTGTGTTGGTGCCACCACCTTGAATGACTTCTTGGCACACCTTTCACATTAAGGTCCTTAAATGGGAATGCCAAATGCCCTTTTGCTTCATCACCATAGTCTTACCAGACCATAGGAGCTGCTCTCTTATTAGAGAGAAGCAACTGGTAGTGATTTTCCCTGAGGGACACTAGACCTCAGGTGAGGGAAGAAGAGCCCATCATGGTAACCTTTAACCTCAACAACCCAGCAAACCGAGCTAAACCAATCCCTATGCTTTTGCATCATGGTCCTTATAATGATCCTTATCTACTGGATAGGTTTGTGGTGGATTAAACGGTCTACATCTTCCACATGGCTTATTTAGTCATGCCACCTTGCTTACTCTGCCAATAGTTAAAGCCACACCCAGCCAAGCTCTGCTGAGTTAAAAAGACAGTTTTATTTTTCTGCCCAACATTTAATAGATCTTTAATGTCAAGACCTTTAGGTGTCCTGAAGAGGTCCTTTTGAAAATGTGTGTCAATGCAGCTCCCAGAATCTGGAATTCTTTCAGATAATTCAGAATGGAGAATTTTGCATTCCCTATCTTTGTCCTTTCTCACAACTGACAAATTGCTTGAGTGACTTTTTTGACTGCTCCTACATGATGTAAATTCCAAATGATGTATTCTGAAATTGCTTTTCTTATGTGACTGATCTTGGGTTGTCTGCATTTTCTGAGGTTCTGTCAGATGACCTCCGGATAAGTTGGAGACAGTCAGCTTATGAAGTTGTCCTTATCTGATAGCCATCTTAAGTGAAGCTGCATGTTTACCTGGTTCTGATGTCAGCCAAATTAATGAATGCTTTTCAACTCATGGTCAGGGACTTTACCGACATCTTGCTAACATTCCCAGGATTTTTTGTGATTTCCCAAGTAGGCAATGTTTCAGTGCCTTACAGATTTGATTGCCTGGGCTACTTTTAGTTCACATGATCTGATTCTGCAGCCAAAACCAAGGTGGCGATGTGTGACACTATCGTTGAGCAACATGCATTTTATCAAGACTCTCTTATGAAGCAGGCTCAAATAGCTTGAATGATTTGTGATTGCTTTTTAACATTGCTTCTGAACCAGCCCACACAGGTCTGATCCCAGTTGACTGATCGCATCCTTTTGCTGGTAATTCCTTTGCAGAGTTGCTTACACTTCCCAACAGAATGCTGCTCACAGATTGTGTTTCGCCTCTCAAATCTCCATCCCTCACAGACTGAGGGTCTCATTTTGAAGTTGAATCTACAGCCGTCCCGATGTCCTCTGCTTTTGCAATGTTGCCAACTTGGCAAAACTGCAGCTTTTCCTTCTTTTCACTTGACGGGCTGCCATTGCGTTGCATGTAACCATCCTCAGATGTGTAGAACTTTGGCAAGTCTTTGAAGCTGTGATGGTACCGAGGGGAGATGATGACATTGTGGTCTTGTCATCAAACCAATAATTCAGGGACTCAGGTGAGCATTCTGGAGATAGACTGACCAGTGAAATTTAGAACATCGAAATGTACACCACGGCCCACGATGTTGCTCTGAATATGATGCCAACTTAAACTAATGTCTTCAGTCTTCCCTTCGTCTGTACCCCTCCATTCCTTGCATATTCCTGTGCTTATCTAAAGCACTCTAATGCCTCTATCATACATGCCTCCACCACCACCCCCCGGCAACACATTCCACACACTTGCCACTCTCTGTGTAACATCCCTCACACCTCCTTTGAATTTTCCTCCTCTCAATTTAAATGCATGCCCCCTAGTATTAAACACTTCAACTCTGGGAAAATAATTCTATTGTGAACCCTATCTATGCAGCTCATAATTTTATAGACTTCTGTCAAGTCTCCCCTCAACCTCTGTCACTCCAGAGAAAATGAACCTAGTTTTTCTGATCTCTCCTTATAGCTCATACCGTCTAATCCAGGCAGCACCCTGGTAAACCTCTTCTGCACCCTGTTCGAAGTCTCCACATCTTTCCTGTAATGTGATGAACTTAAAGTCAGTTCATATAAGGAAAAGAAAGTTGGTCTCAGTAAGATGACTACAGACTACTGTTGTAAAATAACAGTGGTTCACTAATGTTCTTTTGGGAGTAAATCTGCCATCCTTACCTCCAGACCCACAATAATGTGGTCGCTGTTTCTCTCTCCACAGATGCTGCCAGAACTGCTGAGCTTCTCCAGCAATTTCTGTTTTGATTTCAGAATTCCATCGTCTGCAATATTTTGCTTTCAGTAAACTGTATTGTAAACTCTCTATTCAATGATTACAGCAGCATATACACATTGCTGCTGAGTTCTTATTAGCCTATGTTGCTTGGTGAACTGATAGATTACCACAATTAAGTCGCTTGACAGAAGCTATGATACGAGAGAAAGTGAGGACTGCAAATACTGGAGATCAGAGTCGAAAAGTGAGGCATTGGAAAAACACAGCAGGTCAGGCAGCATCCGAGGAACAGGGGAGTCAATGTTTCAAATTATGATATGGTGAATGACATATACAAATTGTAAGCACACTCGAAGATATACAGCAGTGTCCTGGGTCCAATTATCTTTATCAATTACCTTCCCTCCATCAAAATGACAGAAATGGGAAAGTTTACTTACAATTGCACAATGTTCCATTTACAGTTCCTCAATCACTAAAGCAGTTAATTCCTGCATACCACTAGCCCTTGTTGATAAATGTTGAGTAACATTGACACCACGCAATTGTGAAGCAATGACTATCTCTAACTAGAGAGAATCCAACTCCATCCTATAACATTCCACAGCATTATCATTCATGAATCCCCCTCCATCAATCTTCTGGAGGTCATTATTGAACAGAAACTAAACTGGAGCCAGTCACAATAGCACTGTGACTACAAGAGTAGGCCTGAGGCTGGGAATTCTGCAGTAAGTAACACACCTTTTGTCACCCCAAAGAGTCTCCTCCATTTGAAAGGCACAAGTTGGATGTGTGAGTGAATACTTTTCACTTGCCAGCTTCCAGCACCACACGAGAAGCTCCCTGGATGAACACACCATCCACCATCTCAGACACCCACTCCCTCCACCCTTAATGCACAGTGGTAGCAATATACAATGAAACACTGTAAGAACTTATCAAGATTCCTTCAATAGCACCTTGCAGACCTATGACTGTTCACACCGAGAGAGTGGAGATCCACTACCTACAAGCTTACTCGAAGTTACACACTAGCCTGATGTAGAAACATAACACTGTTCCTTCATATTGATAAGTGAAAGTCTTGTAATTCCCTTTCTAATAGTTGTATAGTGAAGGCTCCACCAAATGGAGGTGTGGTGCAGTAGTTCAAGAAAGTTGCTTACCACCACCTTTTCAAGGTCAATTGGGGATTGAAAATAATATCTGTCTGTATCAGAGATGCCCAAATGTCAAAAATAAACTTAAAACACTGACAATCTACGTTCCCTCAGTACTGTAATGAGGTGTCTGTGTAGGTAATACATTCAATTTTCTGGAAAGGACCTTAGACTAACAATTTCTTGAATTGAGAGGCCAGAATGCTACCAATGGAACCAACGTTAATGCCTATGGATAACAAACTGCCAAAGGCAGCAATGAGGTGACTGGCAGTGCCACTGTGTTTGTAATGCTGTTGGGGGATGAATGCTGGCCAAGTTAACATCCGGCTCTACTTCAACTTTTCACTTGGGGGGGTGGAGGGGGGGGTAGGTGGGGGGGCGTATAAAACAGACAGGACGTCACATCCTCCCTTTCCCTTGCCCCACACCACCACTGCATTTCCCTAAATCTAGCATTTTGTACATTCCCAAATTCCTTCACTCTCTCATTGGTAAATGTGCTTTCAGCTGCTCAAGACCTACGCTTTGGAATTTCTTTCCTAAAGCTTTCCACTTTGCTCTCCTCCTCCATAACACCCTCATTTGCACTAATATGTTATTAAGTCAGTCTATTTGAAACTGGGTGTCATGCTTGATGCTGAGATGAACTTCCAATCTCATAATCGTGCCATCCCCAACACCGTCTATTTCCACTTCCATAACATCACACAAATTCACCCCTGTTGTAGCTCTGAAACCCTCATGCACACATTTGTATTCTCAGCACCCCTGAGAATACTGTTGTAAGCACTCCTGAATGTCCTCCCACGTTCTATTCTCTACAGACTTGAGGTCATTCAAAGCTGTTCTTCCTATGTTTTGTATCACAGCAAAACCTGTTCCCTAACACACGGCTGCACACAAACTCAGCTGCTCCTGTATTTATTGCCCATTCTCAATTCCAGGAAAAGGTGGTAGTGAGCTGCTTTGTTCAACTAGTGCAGTGCTGCGGGTTTATGGTCACCCACCAGCTTTGCATAGACTCCCTACAGTGTGGAAGCAGGACAGACGACCCATCAAGTCCATACTGACCCTCCAAAGAGCATCCCACTCAGACCCACTTGGCTACCCTACCCCTGTTACCCTGCATTTCCCGTGGCCAACCCACCAAGCCTGCACAGCCCTGGAGACTATGGGCAATTTAGCATGGTTAATCCACCCAACCTGCACACCTTTGGATTGTGGGAGGAAACTGGAGCACCCGGAGGAAACCCAGGCAGACACAGAGAGAATGTGTAAACTCCACACAGACTGGAATTGAACACAGCTCCCTGGTGCTGTGAGGCAGCAGTGCTAACCACTGTGCTGCCCCTTTGGGGTAGGGGTTTTCAAGATTTTGACCTAGCTACAGTAAGGGAATAGGTTTCAATAAAATGTTTTGAAATGGCTGAGGGATGAATGTTCGCCAAGCTAATATAACAAGTGACTTGGAAGGGAGCTTGCAAATGGTAATGTCCCCTTGCATCTGCTGTCCTTATCAATCTGGGCAGTAAAAGTCATGCGTTTGGAAGGTGCTGTCGAAGGGGCCTTAATGAGTTGCCGCATTGTATTTTGTAAATGGCACACAGTTACTCAATAGATCAATTATTCAGCTTCTGTCATGTTAAGGAGAAATTTCTGCTTCAGGCCTTTGACAAAATGTGAGCTGGATTAAGATTTCTATCATCACGTTTTCAAACCCACTATCTTCAGAAAAGTCATTTTCTAACTCTCAGGGCTGAACCTTATATTCTTTTGGCTAAGTGTGAGTTATGGTGAGCTTTTCACTGTATCTTACCAAAGTTACCCCTCGGTGTCTATCACATTTGATTCTATCCTCATCTTATCACATGCGATTCGCAGCACAACCTGTCCGTCACTCAGTGGATATCACCAAAGATGTGTGGACATCCAAATAAGGAATGAGAATAGGTCACTAGGTCCTTTGAGTCTCCTCCATTATTCAATAAGATCATGGCTGATCTAATTTTAAACCTAACTTTACATTTCTGCACATCTCCAATAATCTTTCATCCACTTGGTTATCAAAAACTGTTCAAATTCTGCCTTAAAAGTATTTAAACATTCTGTGTCCTCTACCTTCTGGGGAAGGGAATTCTAAAGATCCACAAACTTCTGAGAAAAAAAATGCTTTCTAATCTCTGTATTCAACGGGTGACCCTTATTTTTAAACTCTGACCCCTAGTTCTAGATTCTCCCACAAGAGGAATGATCTTTTCAGCATCGACCCTGTCAAGTTCCCTCTGGGGATCTTATATGGATCAAATAAGTCACCCATGATTCTTCTAAGTTTTAGAGAATACAGGCCTAGCCTGTTTAGTTTTTCATCATAAAGCAATCTGCTCATTCCAGGTATCACTCAAAGAAACCAGCATCAATACCAGTAAGATCAGCATCAGCACCATGAAGGTCAGCATCAGCATGCTTAAGACTATCATCAACACCAGTAAGACCAACATCAGCACCAGTATGACAATCATCAGCATGATTAAGACCACCATCAACACCAGTAAAACCAGCACCAGCATAATTTAAACCATCATCGACATCAGTAAGGCCAGCATCGACACCAATAAGACCAGCATCAACACCAGTAAGACCATCAACACCAGTAAAGTCAGCATCAACACCAGTAAGACTAGCACAAGCACCAATGAGACCAGCATCAACACAGTAAAACCGGCATCAGCACGATTAAGACCATCACCAACACCATTAAGACCAACATCAGCACCAGTAAGACAAGCATCAGCATGATTAAGCCCACCATTAACACCTGTAAGACCAGCATCAGCACCAGTAAAGTCAGCATCAGCAAGACCAGCATCAGCATGATTAAGACCACCATCAACACCAGTAAGACTAATATCAGCACCAGTAGAGATCAGTCTCACTTGCATATGCACCATCTTTAAAATGCCACTGTGCATCTAAACGAGTGCTGACATTCTGAAGTTGCCCTGTTTGGTCAAGAATATTTCCAGAAGGTATAAAAGGTAGGGAAGATGGAATTGTGATTCTTGGACAGAGACTTGAAGTTGAAGGGTTGGTGCAAAAGAGGGATGTCCTATTCTCAGAACTCCTGCTGAACAGATCATGACCGCCAGACCCTGACAGCCTGGCCGAAGTAGCCATCTTGCGTCAGTGCTTTCTCCACAGGCCAGAGGGATGATCAGCAGTGCTATGAGAAAGTCAATGACATTCCCTAATGTGCCAGGGCGAGTGCCACACTCTGCCACGTCACACTGAATCCATCTCTGTTTCTGCGCCCACCTCCCACCAAGTCTCCACCACTCTCGCTTTGGCCCTACAAAATCTTCCCTCACTTATTCCCCTGGCCTTCCAGCCTCCCATGTCACTAAGCCAACCTGGGACTCTGCATTGTCCCTTCGTTCTCTTGCAGTGCCTCACCATTTACCTAGAACTGACAGCTGTACCACCCATTTTCACCTCACTAAAACCCTCCCTTTCTCTCATTACAGGAAAAGGCAAGCCCATACCTTTACAGAGTGAGCAGGGGATGCCTGACTTTAGGCATCACAGTCCTGACAAGGGGCGAACCTGTCCCTTGCAGGATTGCTGCAATGGTTATGTAGGTACATCCATGTCTGTATGCTGCAGCTTCTCTCCCATCAAGCACACCTATCACTCTCAATCATTACACACCCACTGACACACACTGGCCATGACGCCTGCTCTCTCTTTACCTCGACGGTACCACCAGCAGCACTGCAGGGAAACAGTGGACTCCCCAAGCAGGCACTTGTTCAACCTCTGAGGAATCAGAGACCTTCATTCACATGCACAGGGAGGGAGAGGAGCAGCAGCTAGGAATGTGGAAAGGAATGGCCCTCAATGCCCAGGAGCTGCAGCAGAGCAGCGAGTCATGTGATTGTCTATCTCCATGGACAGGGCCGTGGTTGCCGTGGAGAGTCAGGCCCAGCATCTTCAGGGTGTGCACACACCTGCTCTCCATTGCCCCAGCCCATGGTCCTCAGGGCCGAAGGTACAGCAACAGGGGGTTGGCAACCTGGTCTAATTGCCAGATGCCTCGTCCTCACAAGGAGACAGGGCAATGCCAGGAGGCACCCAGCTAGAGGAGGAACCACACACAGCTCCCTCAGAAATGATCACTTAGGACCCTCCAGAGGGGGCTGGAGCCACGCTCTTTGCTTTGCCTGAAGGATGCCTCCTGGCACTTCAGTGAGGATTACTCTATGAGACTTTGAGAGATGCCTGCTTGCTTTGCTGCACGCATAATGTGTTTGCCACATAAGTTGCTGGTGAAGATGTGAAATTGATGTAGCGCACTGCCATACAACAAGGTGTAGCGGGCCTGGACTACAGACTGCTGAGTAGCAAGGTAAGCTGCCAAGGTGTGTGACTGTGCTAATAGGCAAGACACAGTAAGGATAGTACAAAAATGCAGGAAGGCGCTAAATGAATAATCACGAAGGGATCGAGCGAATGAGCAACCCTGACTAGGACCTGAGGGCAAGGCTTAGAGTAAAGGGAAGACCTTTTAGAACGGAGATAAGGAGAAACTTCTTCATCCAGAGAGTGGTTAACCTATGGAATTCACTGCCACAGAAGGCTGTGGAGGTCAGATCATTGAATATGTTTAAGATGGAGATAGATAGGCTCTTCATTGTCAAGGGGATCAAGGGTTACGGGGAGAAAGCAGGAGAATGGGGTTGAGAAACTTATCAGCCATGATTGAATTGGCAGAGCAGACTCAATGGGCTGAATGGCCTAATTTCTACCCCTATGTCTTATCATCTTACAGCAATGTATGAGCTAGGGTCCTGTCCATGACACAAAGTGTCTTTGTCCCAAACTTTCAGAGTTAGTTGCTGGCACCCGGTGCAATGCAAGACTGTACACCATGTGTAGCTTATAAGTAGATGAGAGAGAGGTCTCATGGCTGTCATGAGGGTTGGCAAATGCCAGGTGCCAATGCCATGGATGAGGGGTGTGCGTGGCTGGTGCCCGTGGAAGCTAGTCACAGACAGCCGTGAGATGAAGTCCCCAGACACCCACTCTGCTTTCCGTATGGAGAATTCCTGACATCTGGCAAGTTTGTCACATTTGGTAAGGTAGGAAGCTGGCAAGTTGGGCCATTAATAAGGCTTTAAACCACCCCCCACCACCACCACCACTACCACTCCCCCCATATTGGCAATTCACTGTTGCCGAGCAAGACACTCACTATGATACTTGTCGAAAGCATAATGATTTGAGTGAGATGCCCTGACATTGAGATTGTCCGAGCCAGACCTCTCATCTGAGTCTGCCACAAATCCTGTCTTAGCCCACATCAGCCTCGGGCGACTGTCTGTGTGGAGTTTGCACATTCTCCCCGTGTCTGCGTGGGTTTCCTCCAGGGTGCTCCAGTTTCCTCTCACCGTCCAAAGATGTGCAGGTCAGGTGAATTGGCCATTCTAAAATTGCCCATAGCGTTAGGCGCATTAGTCAGGGGTAAAGTGTAGAGTAATAGGGTAGGGGAATGGGATAGTCTTCGGATGGCAGGCATGGACTTGTTGGGCTAAATGGTCTGTTTCCCCACTGTAAGGATTCTATGATTCTATGAATCAGACCCCCAGTATTACAAATATAGCAAAATGCCAATTGTTTCCAATTCATTGTGCCACTCCAAATCAGGCCATTTGTAGCTTGCAATATGAGTCATCCCTAATTGCCCTTGAACTGAATGCCTTGCTTAACCATTTCAGAGCCAACCACATTGTGGTTGGTTTGGAGTCACATGTAGGCGAAACCATATAAGGTGGCAGATATCTTCCCATAAACACCGTTTGTGAACCAGGTGGGTGTCTATAGCATTAGCTTCGCGGATACCATTATTGGGAATAGCTTTCATTTCCAGATATTTTATGAGTTGAATTAAAATTCCAACAGTGTTCAGAGTGAGATTTGAACCCTTTCACCCATAGCCTCTATTCTTGTGTTATTAAAGACAATCAAATGGGGGATACCTTACAGTTTGACTTGGATGGAAACTGGGACTCCTTGGGACTTTCACAAGAAACTGCAGAGTAAGATATTTCAACATCTGCCTTGGTTAGTTTTATTTGTACAATATGATTTGTTTGAGGATGGAGCCTACATTGAGAAACGATGGCCAGCTTTTCTCTCTCTCGACTTATATATGAACCCTCTATTGCCTACAACTTCCATATGCATATGGATTAGTAAAGTTACGTTCCAGTCTCCTCTATCCCTGCAACATTGAAGGTCTCAGAATTCATTCAAATTCTGTGAGTGCTGTCCTTCTAGGTGTCTTCGTCAGCCTTTAACCCTTGTGACCTCTTTTGTTTTCCTCCACTCTCTTTTCATCAAATCCCCACAGTGTGGAAACAGGCCCTTCAAGTCCACACTGACCCTCTGAAGAGTAACCCACCCAGACCCATTCCCTACACTGTATCTACCCCTGACTAATGGGCGGCACGGTGGCGCAGTGGTTAGCACTGCTGCCTCACAGCGCCAGAGACCCGGGTTCAATTCCCGACTCAGGCGACTGACTGTGTGGAGTTTGCACATTCTCCCCGTGTCTGCGTGGGTTTCCTCCGGGTGCTCCGGTTTCCTCCCACAGTCACAGAGATGTGCGGGTCAGGTGAATTGGCCATGCTAAATTGCCTGTAGTGTTAGGTTAAAGGGGTAAATGTAGGGGTATGGGTGGGTTGCGCTTCGGCGGGTCGGTGTGGACTTGTTGGGCCGAAGGGCCTGTTTCCACACTGTAAGTAATCTAATCTAATCTAATGCGCCTAACCTACACATCCCTGAACACTATGGGCAATTTAGCATGGCCGATTCACCTAACCTGCAAATCTTTGGATTGTCGGAGGAAACTGGAGCACTGGAAGGAATCCCATGAAGACATGGGGAGAATGTGCAAACTCCACACAGACAGTAGCCCAAGACTGGAATCGAACTCAGGTCCCTGGTGCTGTGAGGCACCGAACTAACCACTCAGTCATGTCCTTGAGTACGTTACCTCTAACTAACTCTATTCCCATTTTCTTCTCACTCTTTGTTCAGCATCTTACGACACAACATCTCCATTGGTCAAAGCATTGAATACAGGGGTTGCAACACCATGTTACAGCTATACAATACATTGGTGACGCCATATTTGGAGTACTGCACATAGTTCTTATCACCCTGCTACAGGAAGGATGTTATTAAACTGGAAAGGGAGCAAAACGGATTTCCAAGAATGTTAATAAAATGGGAAGGTTTGAATTATATGGAGTGGCTGCCTAAGCTGAGACTTTTTCCCTGGAGCATAGGAGGCTGAGGGGTGACCTTATAGACATTTATAAAATAATGAAATGTTAAAATAAGGTGCACAGCCAGGGTCTTTTCCTCAGGCTGGGGAAGTCCAAAACTAGAGGGCATAGGCTTAAAGTGTGAGGGGAAGGATTTCAAAGGGACCTGAGGGGTAATTTTTGCACATAGAGGGTGGTGCATCTATGGAACAAGTTGCCAGAGGAAATAGTAGAGGTGGGTACAATTACAACATTTAAAAAACATTTGGATCGGTACATGAACAAGAGGGGTTCAGAGGAATAAGGATCAAAGGCTGGAAAATGAAACTAACTCAGTTTAGGAAACCTGGTCAGCATAGAAGGGTTGGGCCAAAGGGCCTGTTTCTGCGCTGTATGACTCTATGATTAGATTCCTTACAGTGTGGAAATGGGCCCTTTGGCCCAACCAGTCCACACTGACCCTCTGAAGGGTAACCCACCCAGACCCATTTCCCTCTGACTAATGCACCTAATACTATGGGTAATTTAGAATGGCCAATTCACCCTAACCTGCATATCTTTGGACTGTGGGAGGAAACCGGAGCAAACCCACACAGACACAGGGAGAATGTGCAAACTCCACACAGACAATCACCCAAGGCTGGAATTGAACCTAGGTCTCCTGGTGCTGTGAGGCAGCAGTGCTAACCACTGAGCCACCGTGCCGCCAAATGATCACAGCCAAAGAGCCCAAACACATTGATAATGACTGCGGCCATGATGCGCTAGCTGTCTTTGTCATCCATGACTTTTTTCACAGTTTGTGCATTCTTTCAATGGCACCAGCAATTATTTGTCCCATTCTGGAAGGAGATCCTCCATTGGCCAACATGCCAAGTGCTTACTGTTTGTTGAATTGTGAAAGTTGCTCATCCTGTTTTAACCTGACATCTCTAAACGCCTCCATTCTGAATGGCCAGCAGAAAAGGAGCTTTGGTCAGGTTTTCCAGAAGTGAGAAGGCCAATCATGTTATTTTTACAGCTGTCCCTTTTAAATAAACCCACTCGAATGAAACGGAGGCATTCTGGTCTGTATGACTCAGTGGTATGCTAATTGCCAGACCATTATCTGACGCACAAGGTGAAACTTTAATGCAAAGATGAATCAGCTGGAGAGAAGTTTTCTGAATGGAATTTTCTGAATCCATATCGTGTAAATTTTTGACCTTTCTTGGTGCTTTGGATCTTTTCCTTGAAGCATTTCTTTCTCTTTCAGTCGGGACCTGTTATGTGCTGACAATGGTTTAGTAACATCAGCTTTCACTTCCTAGTGTTAGTTGTAATTAGTGATGAAAGAGATAGCATTCTCACGTTATAGGCTTCTGGCCAGGTTGAGAATAGTATACAGCGAGACAAAGATGAATTTACCTGAATGCAGAGTCACCATGCAATGTATAGGCTCTGCTCCCTGTATCTTCCTCACCTCTCAGAATGATGGCTGGTTTCATGGTGGGTGGTAATGAACTGGCTTGAGGTTGTGCAAGCTGCTTGCATCTATAAGAACCTAGGAACATAGGGAATATCTGTAGGCCATTCAGCCCTTCGAGCCTGTCTCACCATTCAGTGAAGATGCTTCATACTTAAGATTTTGGAAATGCACAGATAGAAATATGTGAATAGATGATTAAGAATAATTAACAGGTAATGGGGACTGAGTAGGGATTTGTTTGACCCCAAGGTTTAGGCATCATTTGATTGCTGGTTTCTACCATTCATTTTACCTGTTACATGGGAATAGAGATTGAAATCAAGAATAGAACATAGAACATTACAGTGCGGTAATGGCCGTCAATGTTGCGCCAACCTGTGGAACCAATCTGAAGCCCATCTATCCTACGCTATTACATTTTCATCCATATGCTTATCCAATGACCATTTAACTGCCCTTAAAGTTGTTGAGTCTACTACTGTAGCAGGCAGTGCGTTCCATGCCCCTACTACTCCCTGAGTAAAGAAACTATTTCTGACATCTGTCTTATCTCACTGTCCACTCTATCTAACCCTCTGGTTATCTTGTATGTCTGAATTAAGTCACATCTCAACTTCTCTCTAACGAAAACAGCCTCAAGTCCCTCAGCCTTTCCTGATAAGTCCTTTCCTCTATACCAGGCAACATCCTAGTAAATCTCCTCTGAACCCTTTCCAAAGCTTCCACATCTTTCCTATAATATGGTGACCAGAACTGATACATTAGACCCATAGAATCATCGAGTCTTACAGCACTGAAACAGACTGTTCAGTCTGACCCATCCATGCCGACCAAGTTTTCCAAACTAAATTAGTCCCATTTGCCTGCATCTGGCCTACATTCTTCTAAGTCTTTCCTGTTCATGTAGCTGTTCAAATGTCCTTTAAATGTTGTAACTGTCCCTGCATCTGCCACTTCCTCTGGCAGTTCATTCCACATACAAACCATTCACTTTGTGAATAAGTTGCTACTCAGGTCCCTTTTAAATATTTCTTCTCTCACCTTGAAATTATGCCGTCTAGTTTTGAACTCCCCAACCCCAGAGAAAAGACCTTCGCTATTCAGTTTATCTGTGCCCCTGTTTATAAACTACTCAGCTCAGCCTGGACTCAGTGGCAGACTTCTCATCTTCATCAAAAAGCTCAGTCATGGATTGTGGGTTCAAATTCAACTTGAGGGTTGAACACATAAGCAACACATCTTGCAGTCAGCGATCAGATGTCCAACACAAGATATGTGTCGGGATCTGACCGATGTCCTGATGTGCAGATCTAACTGGGAATTGCCTGGACAGTTTGAGTTTATGATGGGCAAGTCCCCTGCTCCCTGGGACAATCTGTGAATGCTTCCAACACTGAATTTGAGTCAGAGACTTCAAACAGTTACTTGGATAATTACCCTGGAAACGTTAGACAGAAAAGTCCTAATCCATCTGCTCAGAACCCAACCCCTAATTGTTCTCACTGACTAACTAATGCTCACTGACCAACTAACGCTCACTGACTAACCCCTTGACCCTTCCAATCACTTCTCTGACTAGCCCCTCAATCTGGCAGTCTCTCACCTATCCTCCTGGCACAGCCTGACTAACTCACCTACCTTCATTACTAAGTATCGATCTCACGATTTACCCCAACTTACCAACACTGCCCAACTACCCCACTTCACCTTTTTATCCACTTTTCCTTATCCTCTCATTCATCCTTTGGCTATCATTAAAATGCCGGACTATTAAACATGTCAGACTGCAGCTAGTGCTGTACATGGGAGACGTACCCTGTCATACCCTACTCTATTCTGCTTTGACGGCGTTCTCATAGATACACCCTGTTTCCACACTTCAGGAATAACTGTTCTTGGAAGAAATGTGGAGCCTTGTTGGCGCCATTTTTGAGTGGAATAGAAATCTGAGAACAGTTTCCACTCCCGAGAGAATTGAGGTCAATGCATGGATTGACTGACTCTACAGCGCTGTGGGTTGCTGTGCTGTAAAAATTTAAAACAGACTCCACTTGCACCTCCAGGTGGGTAAGAAAATATACTATTTCGATGAAGAGCTGTGCTGTTCTCCTTGGTATCCTGCTTCAGATCTATCCTTTAGTCAATATTGCTGGAATGACTTAGAGTGGTCCCCCCTGTACCCACAGGGGATGCTTTCCAAGACCTACCGTGGAAGTCCGAAACCGCGGATAGGAGCAAACCCATTCATTTCAATGGGAAATTTACCTTCCCGGCAACCTCCTGGTCCCTGGTTCCAGAAGGTTCCCTATAATATGCTCAGGCCACGGTAAACCGTGAGTAACTGAAACCGCGGAAAATGATTCCATGGAAAATGATTCTGCGGAAATGGGGGTCACCTTGTATATGTCATTTTTTTTCTTGGCCAGTGATGGGACATTTTTCTGCACAACTTGACTCACAATTTCTACATGACCACCATGACTTCAACCCAAAGTACTTCCTTAGCTTTACAGTATTTGGTGCTATCCTGGTGCCATAAGAGGAACTGCTGAAAATGGAACTTCCATCTTATTTTTCTGAAAGAAGGTTACCGAGCAGGTAGGCTATTGTGTCAGGGCTTTAGGACCCTAGAGCTATCTTGCAATGAAGACATGCAGCTGTTCCTCACTAGGCTCAAATAGCACAGTGTGGGTGGAGTTAAGGAAAAGGGAAAATGCACAGAAAGTTGGGCAGATGCCTGAAGGCCAATCATGTCAATGTTAGAAACACATGGGGAGAAACATGTAGAGTAGACTGACTGATATTGAGGCAGTGGATTTTATGGAATAGTCATTCAATAATGTAACAGTAAGATTAGAATCTGCCATATCTCTGAATACAATGAATTGTTGTATTTAGTCTTAATATATAATAAGCAGTCTCTAAAAGAATCCCAAGCCGGAATACAGATTACAGATTATATTACAGTGTGGAAACAGGCCCTTCGGCCCAACAAGCCCACACCGACCCGCCGAAGCGAACCCACCCATACCCCTACATTTACCCCTTACCTAACACTACGGGTAATTTAGCATGGCCAATTCACCTGACCTGCACATCTTTGGACTGTGGGAGGAAACCGGAGCACCCGGAGGAAACCCACGCAGACACGGGGAGAACGTGCAAACTCCACACAGTCAGTCGCCTGAGGCGGGAATTGAACCCGGGTCTCTGGCGCTGTGAGGCAACAGTGCTAACCACTGTGCCACCGTGCTGTACACTTCTTGACCTTCCTTCTCTTCAACTAGTCTGTCTTGAACTAGATGTGCGTACTCAACCACACAACAAAAAAGGTTGGATCATTCTAAAATAGGCATTGGGTCCTAAATTATAGATCTCAATATCTGTTGCAGATTCCTTCACAGGTTTTGGTCATTAGATTAGTGGAGCTGTTGAAAGGAGCTGAATTTACATTACTCTATCATATGATAAATTCTCCCCTTTATCTCAATGACTTTGACATCATGAGTTTAGTTTGTTGTCTGTTCTCTGAACTGTTCATCTCATTGCTGTCAATGGACCCTGGCAGTCATATCGCATAAAAATATTTCATTGTGCAGAGAACGTTACTGTGTAATAGAATATGATATAAATGCCATATTTCTCAACATTGGCAAGAGAAATCTGGTGAAACACATGCTCATTTATACTTCCTTGACTCATTAGTGCTGTTGGGAGGCAGAGGACCATCTATTCCATTATTATAATTAGGGAATCAATTGATACTGACCTCAAACGTTGTTCTGTGGAGCTCTGGTTTTGCTCTCTCTGAGGTTCATATTTATACTTTGAGATAGCAGGGGAAATAGCAAGTGCACTTACGGTAATTTTCCAAAATTCACTCGACTCTGAGGCAGTTCGAACAGGTTGGAAAACTTCAAATGTGATGCCACTGTTTAAAAAGGGCGGTAGATAAAAGATGTGGAATTATAGACCGGTTAGCTTAACTTCTGTAGTGGGAACATGCTTGAGTCTATTATCCAGGAAGAAATAGCAAGGCATCTCGATAGAAATTGTCCTATTGCGCAGATGCAGCATAGGTTCATGAAGGGCAGGTCATGCTTAATTAATCTTTTGGAATTCTATGAAGATGTTATAAGCACAGTGGACAACAAGGGCCCAGGAGATATGGTGTAGCTAGATTTCCAAAAGGCCTTTGATAAGGTGCTCACAAAAGGCTGCTGCATAAGATAAAGATACATGGTGTTAGAGGTAAAGTATTAGCATGTATAGAGGATTGGTTGACTAACAGGAAGCAAACAGTGGGGATAAATGAGTGCTATTCTGGTTGACAATCAGTAACTAGTGGTATGCCTCAGGAATCAGTATTGGGACTGCAACTATTCACAATTTACAGAGATGATTTGGAGTTGGGGATCATGTTCAGTATGTCAAAGTTTGCAGATGATACTAAGATGAGTGGCAGAGCAAAGTGTGCAGAGGACTGTGAAACTTTGCAGAGGAACTTAGATATTTTGAGTGGGCAAAAGCTGGCAGATAGTATACATCGTTAATTAATATGAAGCCATCCATTTTGGTCAGAATAACAGTAAAAAGGATTATTACTTGAATGGTAAAAAATTGCAGCATGCTGTTGTGCAAAGAGACCTGGGTGTTCTTGTGCATGCATCACAGAAGGTTGGTCTGCAGATGCAGCAGGTAATTAGGATGATAAATGGAATTTTGTCCTTCATTTCTAAAGGGATTGAGTTTAAAAGCAGGGAGGTTATGTTGCAGCTGTATAGGGTGCTGGTGAGGCCACACCTGGAGTACTGTGTGCAGTTTTGGTCTCCTTACTTGAGAAAGGATGTATTGGCACTAGAGGGGTGTGGATGAGGTTCAGTAGGGTTGGTTTTGGAGTTGAGGGGATTGGCTTATGAGGAGAGACTGAGTAACTGGGGTTATATTCATTGGAATTTAGAAGAATGAGGAGGGAGTCTGATAGAAACATAAAATTATGAAGGGAATAGATAACATTGATGTAGAGAGGATGTTTCCACTGGCGGGGGAACCTAGGACAAGAGGGCATTGAATCAAAATTAGGGGGACGAGATTTAGGGCTGAATTGAGAAGGAACTTCTTCACCCAGAGAGTTGTGAATCTATGGAATTCTGTGCCCAGTGAAGTAGTTGACGTTACTTCAGTAAATGTTTTTAAGGCTAAGATGGATTTTGTTTTAATAATAAAGGAATTAAGGGTTACGGTGAGAGGGTGGGTAAACGGAGTTGAGGCCACCACATGATCAGCTATGATCTTAGTGAATGGAGGAGCAGGCTCAAGGGGCCAGATGGCCTACTCCTGCTCCTAGTTCTTACGTTCTTATACCTTGATGTAGCTGCTGCTTTCAAAACTCGTTACTATCCCATTGAATCCTGAACAGTAACTCGACAATGCCACAGTCCTAGGGAGTTGCACATGAACAAAAGTGATGATTAAAAGTAAATCTAAGGCATGGGAGCATAGAGACAAATGGCTCAATCCTTCAAGTTTGTTTGTTTGCCATTCAATTAGATCACAACCATGCTGTGCCTTTACTCTATCTATTCGGTATCGATTCACTAAGCCTGAGCTCTAAACACGACTAACAAAGCTTGGCAAAGGTCCATCAATCTCAGTTTTGAAATTTTCAAATGATACTGATACGCTAAAGCATTTCAAAGGAACTGCACTCCTCCAGGCAAATAGGGAGTATTCCATCACAGTTCTAACTTCTACCTTGTAAATGGTGGGCAGGAATTTGGAAATCAGGAGGTACATTCCTCACCAGAAGAGTCCTGGCCTGTAACTTGCTGCTACAGTCACATGATTTCTATGGCTTGCCTAGTTAGATTTCTGGTTTAATTGTGATGTTGATAGTGGGGGATTCAAGGTTGATAGTGCTATACATTGTTGCAAATGTACAAGGCATTGATGACACCATACCTGGAATATTTTTCCTGCTGTCAGCCCAAGCCTACGTTGATGCTGTCCAGGTCTTAGTGCATGCAAACATGGACTGATTCATTGAGGAGTTGAGAATAGAACTGAGTATTGTGTAATCATCAACCATGTAGCTTTGTGACAGAGCTCAGGTCATTGATGAAACAGATTCAGATAGTTGGGTGGGTATACTAACTTGAGGGGACTCCTGGAGTGAGACCTGAGCTGAGGTTCCAGACCTCCAACAACTGCACCCACATTCCTTGGTATTATTTATGACTCCAGCCAATGGAAGGTTTCTCTTATAATCTTCATTGACTTTGATCTTTATTAGGGCTCTTTGTTGCTCCACTTAGTCAAATGCTGCCTTGATGTCAAAAGCAGTCACTCTTACTTTGTCTCTGAAATATACTCAGAGCAAAGCTCTAATGAAATCAGGGGACAAGTGGCCCTGCAAAACTGAGTAGGTGACCAAGTTATTAGTAAGTCATGGCCCCTGGATAGCCTGGTTGACAATGCCTTGGAGATTTTTGGAGATTGAGAGTAGACTGATAGAGCAGCCATGGGATAGATTAGCTTTCTCCTGAGTTTTGCAGACAAGACATACCCTTCAATTATTGCCAGACAGGTGGCAGTACTGTATCCATACGGGGAAGGTTTGGCTATGTGTGGCTGGTTCTGGAGCATGTATCTTAAACTCACAGCACCTCATGGATGCCCAGTCAAGAGTTGCTATATCTGCTCTTAAGATATTGCATTTCACTTGTTAATAGATGGAGTGAAGATAGGGGTTCTGCCTTTGCAAGGAATCTGCAGGGACCATCCCTGCCAATAGTGTGTTGGTCAGATATGCCTGCAAAAGGTAGATTGGTGAGGAACAGGTCAAGGACTTTTCCCCATTTTGGTTCCCTCACAACCTGTCAGAGACCCAGTCTGACAGACATACCCTTCAGAACTCAAACAGCATGGTCAGTGGTTATGTTTTTAGTGATGGATATTGAAGACAAAGTAGATTTTGAGCTCTTTTTGTCTTCTGAACTACTTCAAAGTACTGTATAACATTGCTCTGAATTGATTCAGTGGAGCTAGATAGTATTAGCAGGGGTGTCCCTTCTCCATGTTTGATCTGATGCCAAGAGACATCATGGCTTCCACAATCAATCTTGAGGACCCTCAGGTCACTTTAATCTAGTTATATGCCACTACGCAACTGTTTCTGAGGGCTCTGTCCTGCTGGTGGGACCAGACATACCTAGAGATGGTGATGGTGGTGTCTGGGACTTGTGTGGAAGTTATGACTCTGTGACTATATTATGTCTTTATGTTGCTTGACTTGTCTCAGGGACAACACTCCCAATCTGGGCACAAGTCCTTGTTACAGAACATTGCTGCATCTCCAGAGATGGATGTAGCTTTGTCATTCCTACTTTGATGCTGGTTTCTCCAGTTTTGTCATTAGAATTTTCTGTAAAGTGTTGATCCAAGTGCCTTGCTGGGATCATTTCAAAGGGAAGATGAGCATTACTAGATTGTTGTGGGTCTATGCCATATGGCATCCAAATTGGCTAAGGATATTATTAAACCAATTTCTTTTTTAATGGCAATCCCAAACTTTCATAAGCCGTTTTACTAATTCTAGCTACTTAATTCCAGATTTAAAAACAAAAATGAATTGCTGTTTTGAGTTTGAGTTAATGCCATCAAGCATTTGTTCAGGACCGTAGATAACTTGTTCAGTAACATGACCACCTTATTACTGTTTCTAGTGATAGAAAAGGTATAGGAAAGTAAGTCTTGTTAGCATTTTAAGGCACAGAAAAAAACATCTAAAAACAATAACTTTTTTGATTAACTAAGGTTTTTGAAAATTGTTTTGTTCATTATCCTCTCTTTCACTCGTCAGAAGCAACCCAGTCGCTGCAATCGAACCCCCACAGTGTGGAAGCAGGCCATTCGGCACATTAAGTCCATACTGATCTTCCAAAGATCATCCCACCCTATCCTTGTAATCCTACGTTTCCCATGGCTAATCCACCTAGCTTGCACATCCCTGGACATTATGAACAACTTAACATGGCTAATCCAGCTAACCTGTACATCGTTGGACTGTGGAAGGAAATTGGAGCACCCGGAGGAAGCCCTTGTAGATGTGGGGAGAACATGTAAACTCCATACAGTCAATCAAGGGTGAAATTGAGCCCAGGTCTCTGGCGCTGTGAGGCAGCAATGCTAACCAGTGAGCCACCGTGCCACCCCCAAGCCACTTGCATCAACTGCGTTTATTAAAGGTTGCTACTTTTATTGGGAAAATTTGGCTAACTATTTGGGCTAACCATGGGCATCAGTTACAAAGTTGTCATTTAAACAGTATTACATGAGCTGACTATTTTGCTGATGAGCATTTCATGATATTTTGGATGCAAATCTGTCTTGTTTTATGATGGCTGCATCCAATCAATGTCTCACTTGGAAATTCAAGTCTTTGGAAAGTTTTAAGTGTTTATAATGAAATCAGATCCAGCTCTGCAAATATGCCTTTGCCAGCCCCAATAAATTACCATCTGCCTTTTATAACAGGGGCATCAATTAGCAGAGACAGTCCATGATAGGTAGTGGGGATTAGACTATCTTTTCAGTACTTAGTATGGATCTCTGCTAGACAGCTCCCAGAAATAGCTTTATCTTGTTAAATCTTTCCTGCCTCTTGTTTTGAGGGGTTCTATATGAGGAATGCAAAGTGAGCTTTTTCTGGGAACTTATTGACTATTTGAGACCTTTCACCTTGCCTTACAGATTTGATTACGGCTCTAAATTGTGAGAATGAGTTACACCACTAGTCCTGGTACAAGAAGGAGAAACAGAGATTGCTGGAGAAGCTCAACAAGTCTGGCCACATCTGCGGAGGGAGAAACTGAGTTAATGTTTTGAGTCCGAAGTGACCCTTCTTCAGAACAGGACTTTAGCCTTTCTCCAGTTCTGAAGAAGAGTCACATCAGACAGAAAACATTAACACTGTTTCTCTCTCCACGGATACAGACAGACCTGCTGAGTTTCTCCAGCATTTTATTTCAGATTTCCAGCATCTGCAATATTTCATTTGTCTAGAACATGAAGAGGCAGCTGCAAAGTTAAACGCTGTAGGGAGACAAAATTACAGGTTTGACCCAATGTTATTGACCACCAATGCTGAAACGTTCAGCTCTCTTCTGATCACTGCCCAGTAAATCCTACTGTAATGTGGCCATGCCAGGTCATTGGGATGAAAATGGATTGTGTTTAATGTGACACTCCCTTGACTCGGTAGTTTGGTATTTCTAACTGAAACTTGGAGATCTAACCATTGTTGGATACAGTTCTGGAGGATAGCCGGGCCAATTCAGAAGAGGCCATTCAGTCCCTTGAGCCTGCTCTGCCATTCAAGTTGTTCATGGATGAGCTGTACATCAACTTAATTTACATACTTTGATATCCTTAGCCAGTGAAAAACCATTGCTTTCAGTCTAGAGGGCACATTTGTAGTGGCCATCTGCAGGATTCTGTGAGGAGAGAATTGTAGATTTCCCTTCTCTTTGTTTGATAAAGTGCGAACTGACTTTTCCCCTGAGTGGCCTAACTCCAATTTTGACATGAAGTTTACCAGGCTGATTCCAGGGATGGTGGGACTGATGTAGAGGAGAGATTGTCTGGGTTAGGATTGTTTTCACTGGATTTCAGATGAGTGGGGGCGGGGGGGGGGGGGGTTCTCACAGAAACTTATAAAATTCTAACAGGACTAGACAGGGTGGATACATGGAGGATGTTCCTGATGGTGAGTGTGTCCAGAACCAGACGTCACTGTCTGAGGATTCAGGGTGGACCATTTAAGATGGAGATGAGGAGACATTTCTTCACCCACAGAATGGTGAGCCTGTGGAATTCATTATCACAGGAAGTAGTTGATGCCAAAGCATTGAATGTATTCAAGAGGCAGCTAGGTATAGTACTTGGTGTGAAGGAGATCCAAGGTTATGGGGAGAAAGCATGATGAGGCGATTGAGTTGGATGATCGGCCATGATCGTGATGAATGGCAGAGCAGGCTCGAAGGATCGAATGGCCTCCTCCTGCTCCAATCTTCTATCTTTCTGTGTTTAAGTCCAGTTAGTTTTAATTTCCATACCTGAGGAAGAAGTAACTCTGAGCATACTTTATTAAATCCTTTCATCATTTTAGGCTGATAACTGGATTGCCCCTCAGACTTCTCAAGGGAACACAAGCCATAACAAGGTTAGAACTGAAGACAAAACCTGAACAAATGTTGTTTTTAATTTACATTTTAAAGTATGGACAAAAGCAACTGTGACCTTGTAGCAGCCTTCACTATCACGTCTCCTGTGTGAGGGACCTTAATTTCACCTGTATACTCAAAAAAATTCAGAGGATGAGAATATTGCTGGCCACTCTGACATTTATTGCTCATCTCTAGTTGCCCAGAGGGTACTTAAATGTATCAGCTGTGGGTCTGGAGTCACACGTAGGCTAGGCCGTGTAAGGATAGCAGTTTCATTGAATATTGGTTTTCCAACAATTGACAATCATTTCATAGTCATCATTAGACTCTTAACTCCAGAATTTTATTGAACTTAAGTTTTAACATCTGCAGGATTTGAACCCAAGTCCCAAAACTTTATAAACTATTGATATCACAAATTAATCATCACCTCCCCTATTGGGGCTGTGTGGTTAAATTATTGCACCTACAAAGTTTTAACACTAAACATTAAAACATATTGTCCTGAATTTGAATATTACATAGACGTCAAAGCAGAAGCTAGAAAACTTCAGAAACCTCAAGCAATCTCATAAGATTGTGGTTTCAGTTCATGTGATTGCTAATGACTCACTCTTGGGCTAGTTATGTCGTGACCTCTCACTCAGTTTCAATGAAAATCCAATTTAATCAGTCATGTGGTATGTCTGCGTGTATTTTAATGTGCATGAACATGCGTGTCTGCGTCTTGATAGTTAAGATGTGGAGATGCCGATGTTGGACTGGGGTGGACAAAGTTCAAAATTACACAACACCAGGTTATAGTCCAACAGGTTTATTTGGAAGCACTAGAATGAAGGAGCAGCGCTCTAAAAGCTAGTGCTTCCAAATAAACCTGTTGGACTATAACCTGGTGTTGTGTAATTTTGAACTTTGATATTTATATGCATAGAAATATCTTTTACTAAATGATGTATCTATACAGACATGGAGGTTTCAATACACATGAACCCATATCTGTGTATGCATCTGTGCATAACCCAATCTTTGCTTGCATATGTGCACTGGTGGCTAAAGATTATATCTCTGTACATGCTTTAGTTTGTGTGCAAGTGCACTGTGCCCTGCAGATGTACCTGGACTTGACATAATTTCAGGGTTTTCTGATAGCAGTGAGGAGGATAGTGGCAGACTTCAGGAGGGCATGGCCAGTGTGGTGAAATGAGAGACATGGAATAAATTGGGAGAGTTGCAAAGTGATATGGTTTGGAGGAAATAATGAGAATGGTCAAAATAAATGGTATGGTACAACTTTCAAGGGTCATTTAGAATTCAGGGGAGAGAGATTTTGAGAGAGAGAGAGAGAGAGAGAGACCTGAGGAAGTAAACACAAATCTTTGAAGCCAGCACGGCAAGTTAATAAAGCGATTGAAAAAAAGTGAAGAAGTTTTACAAAGTCTTTCTTAAAACATTGTTTCCGCTTAAGTGCCCAATTCTGTGCACCTCTGTATCAAGGACAAATGCACAGAAGGAATTTACTTGAATGGCATTGAGGATTTCTGACAAGAAACTGGAATTGTTCCCCTTGGAGCAGAGAAATGCTGTATCTCTCTATGACTCTATCAAAAAATTAAGTGTGGATTTGAAAGGGCTATTTAAACGCATGAATAGCTTTGATTCAATAAATAGGGAGAAATTGCTTCCAGTAGAAAAAGTAACCAGTGAGCATAGTGTAATGTTAATTGACAAAAGGATAAATGGTGACACAAGGAAAGAAATGTTATAATCTGGAATACACCACCTGCAAAGTTAGTGGGAGTAGTTTCATTGGAGCTTTGAGGAGGGAAGTTGTGTACATGCTTGAATTCGGAAAAAAATACATCAGATCTAATTGTATAGTTCATTCAAAGAGCCAGTAGAGGCACAATTGTCCAGATGGCCTCGTTTTGTGCTGTTTCGTTCCATGAATCTGTGAATAAGGCGTGTGGAGCTTACACATTCTTCCTGTGTCTGTGTGGGTTTCCTCTGGGTGCTCTGTTTTCCTCCCATTGTTGAAAGATGTGTAGGTTAGGGTGAATTGGCCGTGCTAAATTACTCACAGTGTCCAGGGATATGCAGACTAGGTGGGTTAGCCATGGGAAATGCAGGATTACAGGGATAGAGTAAGGGAGTGGGTCTGGGTGCGATACTCTTCAGAGGGTTGGTGTGGACTTGATGGGCCGAATAGCCTGCTTCCACTCTGTAGGGATTCTATACTTTTTAAAGAAGTTCCTTTGTTTATCATCAACGTGCAGTGAGAGATATACTGCACTATATCCAGGACAAACAACTCATTTCCAACTGTTCTGATTAAGATTTTAACTCAATGCTCCTTTAATTACTGCCCACTGCTGTTTCAAGTGTACACAGGAGCACAAGGGCAGGGGCAGGAGGGGACCATTTGGTCTGGTCTGTCCCTTCCACTATGCAGGACAAGGGCTTCAACTCCCTTTTCCCATCCATCAGAACCCAATATCGCTTGATCCCCTGAGAGACCAAAACCTTGCTCCTCCCAGCCTTAAATATATCCCATCATAGAGCCCTCTGGGTTAGAGAATTCCAAGGGATCACAGCCATTTGAGTGAGGACACTTATCCTCATCCCAGTCCTAAACAGTTGTTCCCTTATCCTGAACATTCCATTTCAGGTCCAGTTCTAAATTCCCCAGTCAGCAACAGTAGACTCTCAGTGCCTACCCTGTCAAAGTTGGCACAATGGCTCACGCTGAACAGGCAGAAGGCTGGAAGAACACAGCAGGGCAGGCAGCATCAGGAGGTGCAGAAGTCAACGTTTTGGGTGTAACCTTTCTTCTAACAATGGTTGACACGGCTACCTCACAGCACCAAGGACCTAGGTCTGATACCAGCTTCAGGTAACTGTCTGTGTGGAGTTTGCATGTTTTCCTCATGTCTGTGTGGGTTTCCTCCGGGTGCTTTGGTTTCCTCCCACACTCCAAAGATGTGCCAGTTAGGTGGATTGGTCATGCTAAATTAACTATGATGTCCAGGAATGTGCAGGCTATGTGGAGTAGCCATGGGAAATAAAAGGGATAGGATCAGAGGAGGGGTGGAGATGTCTGGGTGGGCTGTTGTTTGGAAGGGGCTGCATGGACTCGATGGGCTGAACGGCCTGCTTCCACATTGCAGAGGTGTTGGGTCAGAACATTTGGAAAAAAAGTGATGAAGAGATTCTGTCCATCAAGAATGTTACCAATTTACCTCTTTGGTAAGATTACACTGCATCTTTCTACTATTGTAAAACATGACAGATTTATCCTACAGTCTATTGAACTAACTATGTTGGTTGCACTAAAGACTGTCTGTGAAGGATTGGGATTGCTCGTTTGGAATTCAAGAGACACTATGGGGATGCAGTTTGGGTAATTGGATTGACATTTATGCAGTGGTACTTTAGATCCTAAGCAATAAATTAATCAATGTAAAATCCATTACATCACACCTTAGCACTGCTTCATCCTAGTTTTTTCTTGTTACCAGCTCAGCCACATTGTCAACAGTGAGTTCCATATGTTGTACGGCACAATATCCTCACTCTGCTATTGGTGGAACAACTTTCACCAAATATATTTGAGTCCCTTCATTAGAATTTGATGGTGGAACAAAATCATACAAGCGAGTTCTCCCTGGGCCCAAAGACATGGAGGTGACCATCCAGAAAGTTCCACTTACATGGCCAGGCTCAAATGGATGATGATTAGTTAAACCTTCAATCTCAGCTGTGATTGTAAACCTCAGCTCTGAACTCAGATAGATGTGGAGTAATGTGTGTTAGGAATAAAGAACTCTTCGCACCAGCTTCTGCAGATATTACCTTTTGGTACCAGTTATTTGCCAACAACTGTCTGTTACCAGCTTCTAGCGTGCATTTGCTCCAAGCATGATGTAATTTCTTGTGTAAACCACCACCACTATGGTATGATATAATGTCAATGCATTCCTACATAGCAGGCAGCATGGTGGCTGCCTCATAGTGCCCAGGGTCTTGGGTTTGAGTTCAGCCTCGGTGACTGTCTGTATTAAGTTTGCATGTTCTCCCTGTGTTGGCATGGGTTTCTTCTGGGAGCTCCAGTTTCCTCCCACAATCCAAAAGTGTGCAGGCTAGGCAGATTGGCTACCTAGCCTGCACACTTGATCCGCAGTGTCCAGGGATGTATGGGTTAGCCACAGGATATGCAGGGCTATCGTAGAGGGGTGGACTGCTCTTTGGAGGATTTAAATGACCTGCATCCACACTGTAGAGATTCTACGTGTTAGCTCACCTAGCATATACCAAAAAGGTTCCTGTGTGGAGGCAGATGTCTTGAAATTTATGGAAAACACTAATCAAATTGTTATGATATTTTTAACCAATTTGTTCAGAGATTTATAACACACCTCTGGAATTGGTGGGACGTGGACCTGGAGCTTTCTGGTTCGGAGACAGAGACCCAACTGATGCACCTCACTTTAAATTGCTGTGGTATGTCAGTTTTGCACATGGTTCTGTGATTGCTCCCTATAGATCTGACATTTCAAGTACATTACTGAGTGACTGCACACGCCACACAAACTTCATTGAAGGTGACTGGAACTTACACGGGAGTTTCACACATTATAGTGAAATCTAACATTCTGTTAAGGTACAAATTCGCTAATTCAAGGGCAAAGGACTTTGAAGTGGTCAGCACCAATGGCATGGTGCAGTCAAAAATTACAGACATTTACACATCTGTTGAGAAAACAATACAGTTAGCTGGTTCATGCAGAGACAAGTCCTGAAATTTGGTTCAGCACATTCCAAGGGCTGTTTACTCTACACTTGCAATGCCTGACATGCCCAGAGGGAGGTGAGAGGTGATGCAGTTGCTAAGTATCCCTAAGTACCAGCAATGACAATATGAGACACCAGATCTTTGGATGTTCAAGCCAATCTTTGACCAGACTCTTCAGCAATGACTGGACCCAGAGAAGGAATTTGTGAAGCCCGAACATGGCATGAAGCACCCTCTGGGAGAAGGGGAAGGGATAATTGGTAACCAAGGGAGGATTGAAAACTTACTTTCAGGAGCAGTAGACCTTCAAACCTCAACATCTGCCTCACTCACAGGTTTGATACAATGCAGTTGGAGGCCATTTGGTCCATCATGTTTGAACCAGTTTTCCAAATGAGCTTTTCACTTAGACCCATTCTGCTACCTTCTTCCCTGCACCTTGTTCCCTTTCAAAGAATAATCCTACTCCCTTTTCAGTGCCTCAGTAGAACATACTTCCCCATACTATGCTTTTTTTGGTCAGCTGTAAATGCTTCCTTTTTTCCCTGTGGAGCACAGGCAGTAGATTGTGTCATTGAACTATTTTTATTCACTGGGATTTCTTTGGACCTCAGAAGTTCTTTGCTGGTAATGTATGGATTCCCTTGCTTCTAGTCAGGGAAGGCAAATGTCTGCAACACTATCTTCACAGGAGAAACTCGTGGAGCGTGGGAGAATATTCTGTGTTGTGCTAATTCCTAGATCAGCAATAAGCTGCACATGTGGACTGCTCCATGTAAAAACATCTCCTTTTCAATTCTGAGTTCCCACAAGAGAAGGAATTTGTACTTAATCATGACTTACTGACCCATATAGTATTGGGCCTGACAAGGTTTAAAAATGAGAATATGTGACATACGTTTGGATTGTGTTACATTAGATGTAAGAGATAGAGGGGTGAGCTGATTGAGGTGCATTGAATATGAAAAGGACTTGACAAGGTAAAAAGGGAGAAGCTTTTAATATCTGTCCAAATATCTTTTAAATGTTGTATCTGTACTTGCATCTAAAACTTCCTCTGGCGGTTTGTTCCATATATGCACCAACCTCTGTGTGAAAATGTTGCCCTTCAGGTTCCTTTTAAATCTTTCCACTCTCACCTTAAGCCTATGTCCTTAGTTTTGAACTTCTGTATCCTGGGGAAAAGACTTTTTGCTATTTACCTTATCTATGCCTCTGGTGCATGCATGTATGTCTCGGGAATATACTGACAGCAATTGGAAGCAGAAACCCTATCCAACGTTGTACTTCTATCGACGGAGCAGTGAAGCCAAAGATGACATTGAATTCTCTTCTTCACTGTTTGGGCTGACTCAGTGAAGACTATCAATAAAGCATGGAACCTTCCAGGTCTGCAGAGCTAGGTGTCACATCTCATCATGATAGTCCTCAGCGCTGCTGAATGGGACATGACTGGTAAAAAAAAAACAAATTGCTGCAAAGAATATTAATGCCAAGATAACACTGAACAGCGTCATTTTATGTGACTGGCCATTTTGGTTTACTAGATGCAAGATAGCCAGAGAACCAACAGGGCTCTTGGTATGCTATATGCAAGCCTTCTTCTTTCTTTCATATCCAGAACTCCATATATAAATCCTACATGAATTCCCAATTTCTTAAATTCCCAGCTATCTACCAAATATCATCTCGTTGTGCATTGTGCATGAAACATACTCAGAAAACTGACTCACTGTGGTGCAGTCCATCCATGATAACAACTACTTACAATGGCTCTGATTTCCCATGCATTGGCATTATCCATTGTTAATGTCAATGTGGAGTCTTGGGATGGACACCTGAAAATGTTTGAGTTGTTTATGTAGCAGGTTATTCTATTATTTGCCTGCCAGCCTGCACAGCACTACGTATTCTCGAGATAACGAATGCAAAACCAAGAATTTCAGAATCGGCACAACATCAGTCTCATTCAAAGCTGAGCACAGCCAAATGAGCAGGACAGACTCTGAAAGATGCTGAGCAACTGCAAAAGCTCAACAGTATTGTCATTAGTGGGTGGCTGAACTACGTCCCACAGGTCCCTGAGAAAGTAGTCATTCAGCGATGGGCTAGGGTTTTCAATGAAGGTAATTTTTAAAGATACACCAATGTGATTTTGCAAGCTCTATGTCAATATAGACCAGATTATGTGGGTGCAGAAAAACAAACAAGCGAAAGGAAGAGGAATCCATTTACGAGCCTGGCATCAATGTGGGCATTGATCAATTAATCTTGTCATGTGAAACATGGCAAATGTATTAACCTCAATAATCAAGAGAATGTCTCATTCCACACAAGGTGGCATGCTGTAAGATTGACAGTGATATTTCTCCTGTCCAAATACACAATTATATTCTGGCAACAAGGTGCTGCACTGAGTTGTTTTTTGAATGTCAAATGAAAGATACCAGTGGAGCCACAGATGCTGACACATTGACAGCCATATTCTGCATGTTTAGTATTCCTCAGTAATTGTTTCTGATATCAGTCTGCAGGACAGTCAGATGTACTTCTAAGGCATTTGCTGGTAATAGGGTATCTAACATATTGTATCTTCACCTCACTACCCATAGTGAAACAGTTTTAAACAAAGAATCTTGTTCACTCAGTAAATTCCACAAGTCAAATGTAAAGTTCCAAAACTTTCAGACAGCTATACCACCCCAATGTGCTGCTTCCCAGGACAATGTTTTACTATCATCAGTAGCTCTCCTGATTGGAAGATAGTTCCAAATAGTTCTGCCCTCACACACATGCCTCCAAAATACATGCACACAATGAATGGTGGAAACGAAGGGAGAAAACAGAACAAGAGCATGATCGATGAGCATGCAGATAGTTAACCCAGTTTGAGCCAGGACAAAGCTTAAGATTTTCAGATTTTCACGTGAAACATGCGGGTTCATAGAAAACTGTGACATGGTAATGTCTAGTCTAGGTCTTATGACAATGTAATGGTCAAGCCCTACAAAATAGATAGGTGACATACCCAAACTGCATGTCAACAATCACCCAACACACTCGGATGGCAACTTGGATATGGAGGATGAAATAACTCCACAGAGGCTGATGTCCCATCACTATGCCACTCTTTATTTACACATGAAAGGTCTTGATTGTACAGAGTGAGACACCAGAATGTCAGTATCACTGACACTCAACCTTTATATGTCAGTCAGGGCTCCCCGATTAGACCAGATTAACAGCCCCAATCTGGAACTGTTTCTACGATATCCAGCTGGCTGACCTCATTACAAAAGCCACCGTATATATCATGCCAGCCAACAACCACAAGTCTACAACAAATAATAGACATCTATTCATAACAAAAGTACAGCGCACCACAGTGTGAAGCTACACAGCCATGCTAACTGTATAAAGATGATATCTGGTTCTGTCTTTAACTCACTAAGGAGTTATCTTGTGACAATTGGAGCTTTTGAAGTGTGTTTGACGAGTGATTCAAGGTATTTGGAGCAGAAGCATAGCAAGATGTCTCAGTGGTTAGCACTGTTGCCTCACAGTGCCTATGACCCAGGTTCGATTCCAGCCTCGGGCGACTGTGTGGAGTTTGCACATACTCCCTGTATGGGTTTCCTCCCACAATCCAAAAGATGTGCAGGTTAGGTGGATTGGCCACAATGTTCAGGGATGTGTAGGTTAGGTGCATTAGCCTAAATGTAGGGGAATGGGTCTGGGTGGATTACTCTTCAGAGGGTTTGTGTGGACTTGTTGGGCTGAAGGACCTGCTTCTGCACTGTAGGGATTCTATGAAATAAATTTGGGTTAATATCATGGTGGACTTGATGCTGATTTCTCACTCCATTCTTGTATTTCTCAGCAGAATGCAATGTAGGAATCCAAGATGGATGCTACTATGTTCACATTTATTCAATCCTAGCTGGGAAATGACAACCATTCAAATGGATGAAAAACCCATCTTTCTCATTGCTCTCTTTCAAAGCCTACTTACAGCAAGCTAATTTCTTCTCAGCAGAGTCACTGGATAAGGTCTGTAGTTCAAAGATCCCAATAATAAGCTGATCATCTTTAATAATCCCAAATGTCAGATGCAGCCATTGATGTGAAAGCTGAGGATTGTGCTTGCTGATATGGCAACCATGTGAATTTCAGACATAGAAATAAGTATTCCATCCAGAAGCCGGAAATCTCTTTGCCCTTAGGTCATCACTATCATTATTTTAAATGGCAACAGTTGGAAAAATGGCATTCTTGCAAAATAAACACTCTACTGATTTTGAGGGAGGTGCAATAATTACTTTCTTGGTCTTTATGTTGAGTGAAGTGGTGAAATGACCTAAATGCGTAATTAATGCCATAAGTTAATTGCTCCATAATTTCTTAGGAACATGCAGCATAAATTGGGACCAGTGTTGCAGATACATTGCCTTAATCAAGTTTCCAGGAAACTCTGGCATACCATCCTTTCACAATGTGCCAAAGTATCTTACAACTGATAAGTTACCTATAGGTGCAGCCATTGTTATGCTATCAAATTATGAAAATATGCCAACTGCGAGAACTATGTGCTCCACCTCAGAGAGTGCTGTGATGCCTTTTGCATCTTTTGCACAATTGGGCATCTTGGTTTGATGTTTCATCTGAAAGACGGCACATCCAATAGTGCAGTGTGAGCCTGCGCTACTGAGTCAGAGAGGTCAGTTGTACCAAGGAGGAGACAGGAATAACCTCTACTTATTTGTGTAGGAATGGAGGATAATGATTGTGGAGGGAGTGTTTGCAAGGCTTACTTCACTCACCATCAAGGAGAGAAAGATCTAAACTGAAGAAGCCATGACTCAAACCGACATTCCAGTTGCCGCTCCAGGCAAAGTCACAATCACAATTTCCTGGTGTAGTATTAAAATACAACAGGCACTGTTAACGACTTGGGCCAGTGCCATATCCTACAGCTACAGAAGGTTGAAATAGAATTGGAAAGTGCTCATACCATTCGTGCCGACAGAAAAGCTTTTTCCAATGGAGGGCTATTTTCATTTTCATCACCAATTACCCGATTAGCTCCCAATGTGAAGTGGGTGGCCAATTCATTAGCACCCACTTCCTGCAGGATAATAAGTCAAATTTACTTTTTCAATTTGCTTTCTCAAGGCTGAATGCCCCAATATGTCATTATTAAGGCATAAAGCACAAATTCACCTCAAAGTCTCAACCTTATTTTATTGTCTGCTCAGAGTTA
Organism: Chiloscyllium plagiosum; assembly: GCF_004010195.1. Classification (NCBI taxonomy): domain Eukaryota; kingdom Metazoa; phylum Chordata; class Chondrichthyes; order Orectolobiformes; family Hemiscylliidae; genus Chiloscyllium; species Chiloscyllium plagiosum. Next base: position 71,604,703 of record NC_057723.1, read on the forward strand.
GGAATTTGAGCCCACTTAGAACTTGGCTGACACTGCAGTGCGGTACTGAGTGAGTGCTACTTTGCCATCAGTGCTGTCTACTGCATTGTGTTCCTGCTCTGTTTTGTCTCCTTCTCTGAGAAATTAGGTGCAGAATTCTCGCAGGCCTTGAGCACCGTTGTCAATGGTGAGAAAGTTGAGGAAATATGACAAGAATGAGAACCTCAGATTACTGCCAACCTGAAAAAGAAGTCTGACTTCTTCCTGAAAGTTGAACGACGAGTTCTGAATGTTGCTAACTACAACACGACCTTCGTGCTATTGCTGGAAGATTGCCAAGGCTTTTGCTATATCTCACTCCTTCATCTGTTTCACAATACCATGTGGAGTCAATTGAATTTGGCTGCGTTGCTGGGGATCACTGGAGGAGGGCAGGGCGAGTAGTCCAGCTGCTGCTTCTCACTGAAGATTATTGCAAATGTTTCACCCTTTTGCACTAATGTGCTAGATTGCACCCACCCTCCCCAACCATCACTGAGGATGGAGATATTTGTGGAGCCGCTAACTCCAGTTCAATTGTCTATCACCATTCATGACTGGACGTGGCAGGACTGCAGAGATTAGGTCTGATCCTTTGGCTGTGGAGTTGCTGAAACCTATCTCTCGCTGCTTCTGCTGGCTATATGTGTAGGAATAAAGTGGCATAAGGAGAAAGTGAGGACTGCAGATGCTGGAAATCAGAGTTGAAGAGTGTGGTGCTGGAAATTGTAGTGTCTCCCACCCGCCCTCCTCCTCTAACCTAGTTAATAAGATAAGATTCATTCTAAACTTCCTCCATTGAATATAAGTTTATTAATTTTATAGCAACTTGAACTAAGCTTTCTACTTTAGTACTGAGTGGGTGTTCAGATAAGTGGGGTATGGATGCTAGGGCAGTTGCTTGCTCCTCCTGCAGAATGTGGCAGGTGGGAGACATGGCAAATGTCTCCGCTGGCTACATCTGCGAGAAGTGCACTCAACTCCAGCTCCTTGAAAACCGTGTTAGGGAATTGGAGCTGGAGCTGGATGAACTACGGATCATTAGGGAGGCTGAGGGAGTAATTGAGAGGAGTTACCGGGAGTTGGTCACTCCTAAGGCTCAGGACAAGGATAGATGGGTTACAGTTAGGGGGAGGAAAGACACAGACAGTGCAGAGATCCCTGAGGACATTCCCCTCAGCAATAAGTATACCGTTTTGGATACTGCTGGGGGGATGACCTACCAGAGGAAAGCCATAGTAGTCAGTTCTCTGGCACTGAGCCTGACACTGTGGCAAAGAAGTCTTCAGCCAGAGAGTGGTGGGCCTGTGGAATTCATTGCCACGGAGTGCAGTGGAAGCCGGGACGCTAAATGTCTTCAAGGCCGAGATTGATAGATTCTTGTTGTCTAGAGGAATTAAGGGCTACGGGGAGAACGCTGGTAAGTGGAGCTGAAATGCGCATCAGCCATGATTGAATGGCGGAGTGGACTCGATGGGCCGAATGGCCTTACTTCCACTCCTATGTCTTATGGTCTTAAGAAAAAGGGGCAGAATAGAAAAGTACTGGTGGTAGGGGACTCGATAGTTAGGGAAATCGACAGGAGATTTTGTGGTCAGGATCGGGATTCCTGGAATGTATGTTGCCTCCCTGGTGCCAGGGTCCGATCGGGTGTATAAGGTTCTAAAAGGGGAGGGCGAACAGCCAGAAATCGTGTTACATAATGGTACCAATGATATAGCCAGGAAGAGGATTCAGGATATAAAAAGTGATTGAGGATATAAAAAGGCGAGGAACAGTTAGTGGGCACAGCTTAACACGTGGCTGCGCAGCTGGTGTAGGAAGAAGAGCTTCAGATATGTAGATAATTGGGATGCCTTCTGGGAAAGGTGGGACCTGTACTAGAAGGATGGGTTGCATCTGAACTGGAAGGGGACCAATGTCCTGGGTGGAAGGTTTGCTCGAGTAGTTTGAGAGGGTTTAAACTAGTATGGCAGGGGGATGGGAACCTGAGCTGTATACCGGAGGTGAGAGTTGATGCAGATGAGGCAATAGCAAGAGGTAGACCAGCTAGTGGGAAGGATTTTCCTGGCAAGGAACCAAGGGATCAGTTAAAGTATGTTTGCTTTAAGGCAAGGAGTATCAGGAATAAAAGTGATGAACTTAGAGCATGGATCAGTACCTGGTGCTATGATGTTGTGGCCATAACAGAGACATGGGTTTCTCAGGGGCAGGAATGGTTGCTGGATGTTCCAGGGTTTAGAGCATTTAAAAAGAATAGGGAGGGGGGAAAA
>NC_057723.1:71608828-71612609 GCF_004010195.1 Chiloscyllium plagiosum
CCTCACCACCAGGCCCCAGGAGGAAGAACGCCTCATCTTCTGCCTCGGAACACTTCAACCCCAGGGCATCAATGTGGACTTCAACAGCTTTCTCATTTCCCCTTCCCCACCTCATCCTAGTTTCAAACTTCCAGCTCCGCACTGTCCCCTTGACTTGTCCGGACTTGTCCGACCTGCCTAGCTCCTTTTCCACCTGTCCACTCCACCCTCTCCTCCCTGACCTATCACCTTCATCTCCTCCCCCACTCACCCATTGTACTCTATGCTACTCTCTCCCCACTCCCATCCTCCCCTAGCTTATCTCTCAACGCTTCAGGCTCTCTGCCTTTATTCCTGATGAAGGGCTTTTGCCCGAAACGTCGATTTCGCTGTTCGTTGGATGCTGCCTGAATTGCTGTGCTCTTCCAGCGCCATTGATCCAGAATCCACATAGACAGACAACCGAGGGTGGAATCGAACCCGGGTCCCTGGGACTGTGAGGCCGCACTGCTAACCACTGAGCTAACCACCGTGCTGTGCCCTAATGAGATCACTAGGATCAGTCAGGGAAGGCCCAGTGAGTTGGTGAGGGGAAGGGAGGGGATGGGGACAGGGAATGTCATTGTGAAAGACAAAGAGATAGCTTCCCTTTTGTTCCTCGCCCCTATCCATATTGGTGGATAATTACCAGTGGCCATTTATGAGTCTCAATGAGTTTCATGCTAAGAAGGTAGTTGTCAGCCTTTCCCCTCCCATCCGAGAATTAATTGCAAGGACCATGAAGACAAAAGGTTGACTATATGCCAACTACCATCCCCACCTCCAATCAGCATTGTTCTGTGTCATATGAGAGGCATAGATAAAGTCGATAGCCAGAGACTATTTCCCAGGGCAGAAATGACTAACACGAGGGGTCATAGTTTTAAGGTGGTTGGAGGAAAGTATAGAGGGGATGTCAGAGGCGGGTTTTTTATAAAGAGAGTTGTGAGAGCATGGAATGCGTTGCCAGCAGCAGTTGTGGAAGCAAGGTCATTGGGGACATTTAAGAGACTACTGGATATGCATATGGTCACAGAAATTTGAGGGTGCATACATGAGGATCAATGGTCGGCACAACATCGTGGGCTGAAGGGCCTGTTCTGTGCTGTACTGTTCTATGTTCTATGTTCTATGTTCTAAAAGCACAGCCGGTCAGTCAGCAAATGAGGAGCAGGAGAGTCGACATTTCAAGCGTAAACTCTTCAGCAGGAATTACATCAGAAAGTGAAACAATGCAGTGCTTCGTATAGAGCAATTACACTACCCTCTTGCTGGTAGGCTTCCATGCCATAGTGTATCATTATCAAAATGAAGCCTCCTTTGCATAACAATGACTGAGCAGGAATCACACCACAGAAGAGCTATTGTGGTTCCAAACTTCGCCAGGTAGCATGAGCAAAGGACTGGAATTGTTGTCTTACTCTTGGACTGCTGGAGTTACATTTGAAACAATTATGTAAACTGAATTTGTCTTTGTGAAGCGTGTGTTTACTACATTGAGTAATTTTATTGCAGCATTAAAAAGGGAGCACACAAGAGGTGACACAGTACTAATAATGTCAGTAGACTTCTCCAACCTTTGAACCAGTTTCCCGAGTGTCTCTGACAGACCTGGGTGCTCTCCCTGTTCCTCTCTGTAAGATTATTAGTGGAAAATACCATGGGGACATTTTCTGCCTTGGCCAGAGCAGGTCCCTTGTCTCCGGCAGCCTCTGAGTAGAGTATTGTTTTCTCTGCCTGTTGTGGAGATGTGACAGTGACATGCTCACCACAATGCGCTCTTGGGTTAAATCTAGTCACAGACCCCACTGAGGTGCAAGGCTGTGATTCATTGGCGAGTATAGGTGCCCTCTTCTTACTCTGAGGTGGAGGTGCAGCTGATGGAGTCAGGGGCTAACCTCGTCTTGGCGCTGGTCGTGTGGGTGCCACTGGTACATATACATGAAATGAGGAGATCTTAGCTGTGTGATATTGACCGAAGTTCAGTGGTTAGCATTGCTGCCTCACATCGCTGGGCACCTGTTTTTAATTCCAGCACAGCCTGACTGTCTGTGTGGAGTTTGCACATTCGTCCCGTGTCTGCGTGGGGTTTGCTCCGGGTGCTCTGGCTTCCTCCCACAGTCCAAAGATGTGCAGGTTAGGTGGATTGGCTGTGCTAAATTGTCCAGGGATGTTCAAGGTAGTTGGGTTAGCCTGAATAAAAAAACCCATGTGGGGTTACAGGTCTGGTTGGGATGAGTTATTCATTCTGGTGGTAATGGGAGAGCAGTACAGACAGCACCATAAAGTTGGCTGGGTTGGCTGAACTGGAGCTTTTGATATCCCCACGTGACTGGTTTCAATTGCCCCAGGCCAGATCCAAGATCTGGTCTTCAAAGTGGTGAGGAGCCAAATGTCGAAAACCACCCCCCATCCCTCCTGTCCCATATTGCTCTCTCAGCCCTGCGTTGTGGCAGTTTGTCCTATATTGAGACTGAAAGGGGGATTAGAGAGAGATGGAAGTGAATGGAAGAGCTGTTAGTGACAGTGCAGGAGCAGGAGAGATGGCGAGCGACCCCCAGTGAATGAGAATGAAGTGCAGAGGTCAGGAAGAGTTCACAGCTTGGAAAGATGAGGGGAGGGTCCGTGAGTGGAACTGCTATGGGGTTGGCAACTTGTACCCATTGGGATTCTGCAGCGATTAGTGCTGGGACAGCAGATGTTTCCAATAGATATTAATGACTTGAAGAAAGTCAACGTTATGTAGCCAAATTTAGTTGGAAAGGCAAATTACAACAATTTGTAGAGAGATGTTGATAAATGCACAAACATTTGGCAAATTGAGCATAATGTGGGAAAATGTGAAGTTGTTCATTTTGGAGAGGAGAACAAAAGAATAGAATATTATTTAAATAGAAAGAAACTGCAGAATATTGTAACACTTGGGAACTTTTGCACAAAACACAGAAAGTTAGCATAAAGGCGTAGCAGATAATCAGAAAGGCTAATGGAATGTTCATCCTTATTTCAAGGGGATTGGTGTATAAGAGTAAGGAAATCCTACTGCAATGGCAGAGGGTGCTGGGGACACCACATGTGGAGTACTGGGAGCAGTTATAGTTCCCTTATTTAAGGAAAAATATCATTTCATTGGAAGCAGTTCAGAGCAGGTACACGAGGATGAGTCTTATGGGCAAAGGCTAAACAGATTGGCACTCTGCTCATTGGAGTTTCGACAAATGATTTCATTGAAACATGGAAGGGCTTGACAGGGTAAATGCTGAGTGGATGTTTCCCTTCATGAGAGAGTTTAGGAATGGGGGAATAATCTCAGAATAAAAATGTGCCAGTTTATGACTGAGATGTCGAAGAATTTCTTTTGAAGGTTGTGAGTCTTTGAAGCTCCTTACCACGGAGAGCTGCAGGAACAGAATCCTTGTGTATATTTAAGTTTATGATAGATAGATTATTGATCAGTAGGAGGATCGGGAAAGGGCAGGAAAGTGGATGCGAGGGATCTTGGACCAGCCATGAGCCTATTGAACGGCAGAGTCTAGATTAATCAGGAGGGCAAAAAGGGGACATAAGATAGCTTTGGCAAATAGAATTAAGGAGAATCCAAAGGGTTTTTAACAAATATATTAAGGACAAAAGGGAGAGAATAGGGCCTCTCAAAGATCAGCAAGGCGGCCTTTGTGTGGAGCCACAGAAAATGGGGGAGATACTAAATGAATATTTTGCATCAGTATTTACTGGGAAAAAGGACATGGTAGATATAGACTGT
>NC_057723.1:71613265-71729848 GCF_004010195.1 Chiloscyllium plagiosum
CATTTTGGGAAAACAAATCTTAGTAGGACTTATACACTTAATGGTAAGGTCCTAGGGAGTGTTGCTGAACAAAGAGAGCTTGGAGTGCAGGTTCATAGCTCCTTGAAAGTGGAGTCACAGGTAGATAGGAGAGTGAAGAAGGCATTTGGTATGCTTTCCTTTATTGGTCAGAGGAGTATTGAGAGGAGTTGGGAGGTCATGTTGCGGCTGTACAGGACATTGGTTAGGCCACTGTTGGAATATTGCATGCAATAATGGTCTCCTTCCTATCGGAAAGATGTTGAGAAACTTGAAAGGGTTCAGAAAAGATTTCCAAGGATGTTGCCACTGTTGGAGGATTTGAGCGATAGGGAGAGGCTGAACAGGCTGGGCTGTTTTCCCTGGAGCATCGGAGGCTGAGGGGAGACCTTATTGAAGTTTACAAACTTGTGAGCGGCATGGATAGGATAAATAGACAAAGCCTTTTCCCTGGGGTCGGGGAGTCCAGCACGAGAGGGTATAGGTTTAGGGTGAGAGGGGGAAGATATAAAAGAGACCTAAGGGGCAACTTTTTCACGCAGAGTGTGGAACGTGTATGGAATGAGCTGCCAGAGGATGTGGTGGAGGCTGGTACAATTGCAAGATTTAAGAGGCATTTGGATGGGTGTATGAATCGGAAGGGTATGGAGGGATATGGGCTGGGTGCTGGCAGGTGGGACTAGATTGGGTTGGGATATTTGGTTGGCATGGACAGGTTGGACTGAAGGGTCTGTTTCCATGCTGTACATCTCTATGACTCTATGACTCTATTAGAGTGGTGCTGGAAAAGCACATCAGGTCAGGCAGCATCCGAGGAGCAGGAAATCGACGTTTAGGGCAAAAGCCCTTCATCAGGAATGGAGGCAGGGAGCCTCCAGTGCAGAATGGCAGAGCAGACTCAAGGGGCCAAATGGCCTACTTCTGTTCCTATTTCTAATGGTCTTGTGGCCTTAGTGATGAGATTGCGAGACCAATAGCATTGGCAATGTGACAGTGCCAGAGTTGGAGTGAATCTGGCGTAGCAGAGAGAAGATGGTGACAATTATCCTTGTGGAGACCAGGAAATAGACTTGGTGAACTTCTGTTTGATATAGCCATCCAGGAATTATGTTACATGAGACCTGAGTTTTTATGGTGAATTGTGAACTCAGTGATAAAGAAGTAATGAAACTGGGATTGTATTGCATGAGACCATGAAAGGTCCTATATAAAATGCATGTTCTTTTTAAAAAAAATCTCTCTGTATCTATCAACAGCCCTGGCAGGGAGCTACATTTATCCATTTTGATTTTGTAAAAGGATGATTTATTTTGCGGGAGATTCACGTGGGCAGTTCTTCATGGCCCATGTTGACTTTTCTCATGCAACAGTCTGCTCTACAGCTCAATTGATCTCCATGGCATCATGCAATTATGCAGCAAGAAAGGCAGAAATGCTCAATGCTGTGGGAATTTTATAAAATACGTGTAGCTGAGGTTATTTTTAAAGCCCAGACCCTCAGACGAAGCAAAGACGAGAACCAGCTTTCCAATAATGTTGTTCACCGGTCTTCACTGAGGACATGGCGCAGAAAGACAAACTTGGTACCTCATGTTGTCAACAGAGACCTGGAGACATTGGTGGTCTGGGTGATGGAAAAGATGCGCCCATTTCCTCAGCATTCAGAACTTTCCGGGACTCCAAAACATTCATGATTTTTCTGGGAATTCCTCAGGATCGAGTTCTAGGCCAAACCATCTTTAGCCACTTTATCAATGGCCTTCTGTCCATCATAGTTACTTCTGAATCGTAGAATTCCTACCGTGTGGAAACAGGCCCTTCATCTCAGCAAGTCCACACTGACCCTCTGAAGGATAACTCATCCAGACCTATTCCCCTTCCCTATTACATTTCCCCTCACTCATGCACCTAACCTACATATCCCTGAACACTATGGGCAATTTAGCATGACCAATTCACCTAACCTGCACATCTTTGGATTGTGGGAGGAAATCAGAGCACCTGGGGGAAACCCACGCAGACACAGGGAGAATGTGCAAACTCCACACATATGGTTGGCCGAGGCTGGGGTCGAACCCGGGTCCCTGATGCTGTGAGGCAGCAGTGCTAACCACTGAATCACCATGCTGCTCCAGTGGATGCTGATTGACGATTGCACAATGTTTGGAACCATTCGTGACTCTTCAGGTGCTGAAAGAGAAATCACAAAACATCATATAAACACAAAGGCTACAAGAGCAGGTTAAAGGCTAGGACCCGTGCAGTGAGCAACTGCCTGTCTGTCAGCTCTAAGGCTCAAGTCAGGAATATTCCCACTTGTCTGAACGAGTGTGTCTCCAACAACTTATGCAGCTCCACTCCATTCCACTCCCCTGCCCTTCCCAACAATTTTCGCTCAAGAAGCTTGACACCATTCAGGACAATGCAGCCCACTCAATTGACATCACATCCACAAACATTTAATGCCTCCATCACCGACATACAGTAGCAGCAGTGTGTACAGTCTATAAGATGCACTGCAGAAATTCACCAAAGATCCTCAGACGGCACCTTCCAAACCCATAACCACTTCCATCTAGAAGGACAAGAGCAACAGATACCTGAGAACACCAAACCTCTCACAACATGTCTCCCGTCCAAGCCACTCCCGAAAATGACTTGGAAATATATCGTCGTTCCTTCACTGTCGCTGAGTTAAAATCCTGGAATTCCTTCCCTCAGGCATTGTGGGTCTACTGACAACAAATGGACTGCAACTGTTCAAGAGCACAGCTCACCAGCATCTCTTCAAGGCCAGCTGGGGATGGGCAAGAAACATTGGCCCAACCAGTGATGCCTACATTCAATAAATGGAGAAAGAAAAATCCCTTCACCACTTTCTCAGCTTCAGTTGTGAAGGGCACAGGGTCCCAACAGTAATGCAGGGCACCCTTTCTGTGCTGCATTACATGTCACTTCAGGAATGGTATAGGTATCAAAACCTCATCTTCAGGAGGCCTGTGGTCTGTTCCACTGTGGCCCTATTGGAAGAGTGTGCAGTCTGCATCAGTCTGAAGATTTTATTAAGCTATCATCAGCCATGTTTGGGGAGGATTGCCTTTATCTTCCAGCAGCTCCCTGTATGATGTGAGTCTTGGCAACATGCAGGATATTTGGCAACTATCTCCAATATTCAGAATTGATGCTCATGTGTGATATGGTGATAACGTCCTGTCAAGGGGGGTACAGTCTAGAGCACACTGTTAGTGAGAGGAGCCAACAATGATGGAGACTCCGAGTGTCTGAACTGCTTGATTGTCTTCATTCGACATGAAGGGCTGGGTGCACAAGAAAACAGGAACAATTTATCCCAGAAGCACCGGTTGATGACTGGGAGATGAGACACTTCTTCACCGTTTTCCCATGGTGAAAGGACTCCACCTCACATTTGTAGAATGATAATCTGCGGGGAATATCGGAAATTGGACAACACATTAGTAATGGTACCCCAGAATCCCCACATCAATCACGATAAAGCAACATTTTATGCCCTAACAGAGTATGCCATGGACACCTCACAAGGATGACAATGTCATATTTTGATAAGGAGCTTTGAGCTTTGTAACCTTATCCAAATGCTGAATCAAAGTGTGAATAGCACATAGGGGAAGTGTTCTTCAGGCACTTATCCACCATGATGGGACCCTCTCTCAGAAAAGAACTATCCTTGAGCATCACAGACTATACTCTTGGATGCTTACAGTTAGAAGTGTGGCAGCTGTGAAACATTGTATTCCAGTTTCAGGTATGAGATGTGATGCAGAAATCAAAAACACAAGTGAGACTTTTAAGTTCACATCTGCATGGATTTACTCACCTGACATGACAAGGGCCCAATTGATGTCAAGCACACAATGGTCATAGTTGCTTGAAGCTCTACTTTTAAATGCTTATTCTTGTAAAAACAATGAACTGACAAATTGATTCTAGGTGGCATTACACAATCAGTAGATGGATGATCAATGTAATTGTCCTTAGTTTTGAAAGAGTGCACTCTGCACCTGAAAAGCAAAAAAAAAACCTTGCGTTACCCACATGGCATGCAGTGGCAGCCATTTTGTCTCCTTATTGCGTTCATGAATTTGTTGCAAAGATGGCAAACTCTCAAATTATAATGTCCCTGTAAGTGAGTAACAAACTGCACCTGAGATGGACATTGTCCCTGGGCTCCTGGTAACCTATCAACTCTCCCCACAGCCTTTTCCATTCAGTCTCTTTATATGGCTGGAAATGCTCCCAGGTTCCCTTTCCAGTCCCATGGCTTTGTAAATTTCCATGCTCTCGTTGACCATATGCTCTCCTCATGGTAAGGACAGAAGTGTTGTAACTTGTGAGAACTATAACCTCCCAACAATTTCCTGTCCTTGTTTTGTGAAAACAGGGGGAGTTATAAAAATAGGCTGGGACTTTTTTGACTGGAGTGTAGGAGGTTGAGGGGTCACCTTACAAAGGTTCATAAAATCATGAGGGACATAGGTAGGGTGAATAGCAAAAGTCTTTTCCCTAAGGATGGGGAATTCAAAAGTAGGGAGCACATTTTTAAGGTGAGAGGAAATTTAGGAAGGACATGAGGGACAACTCATTTGCTTCATGTGTGGAATGAACTGCCAGAGGAAGCTGTGAATGCAGGGACAGTTACAACATTTAAAAGAGATTTGGATAAGTTCATGAATAGGAAAGGTTTGGAGGGATATGGGCCAAACGCAAGCAGGTGGGACTAAATTAGAACATGGTCGGAATTGATGAATTGGACCAAAAGATCTGTTTCCATTCTGTATGGCTATGACTTTATGACTCTATGAAGAACATCAGACTTATAATCTCATTACTAAATGCACATCTTGAAGTCAATTAACCCCTAGGTTTTCAATTTGATGTTTGAGAAAAAGAACAAAGAACCAAGAACAAAGAAAATTTACAGCCCAGGAACAGGCCCTTTGGCGCTCCAAGCCTGAGCCAATCCAAATGTACTGTCTAAACCTGTCAGTCAATTGCTAAGCATCTGTATCCCTCTGCACCCCACTTACTCATGCATCTGTCCAGAAGCATCTTAAATGAATCTACCATGCCTGCCTCTACCACCTCTGCTGGCAACGCTTCCCAAATGCCCACCACCCTCTGTGTGAAGTACTTGCTGCGTGTATCCCCTTTAAACTTTCCCCCCCTCACCTTGAAAGTGTGACCTCTCGTTATTGAATCCTTCACCCTGGGAATAAGCTTGTCTCTATCCACCCTGCCTATACCCTTCATGATTTTGTAAATCTCAATCAGGTCCCCCCTCAATCTCCTTTTTTCTAATGAAAATAAATCTAATTTACTCAACCTCTCTTCATAGCTAGCACCTTCCATACCAGGCAACATCCTCGTAAACCTTCTCTGCACCCTCTCCAAAGCGTCCACATCCTTTTGGTAATGTGGCGACCAGAACTGTACACAGTATTCTAAATGCGGCCGAACCAATGTCTTGTACAATTTTAACATGACTTGCCAGCTCTTATGCTCAATACCCCGTCCAATGAAGGCAAGCATACTATATCCACCTGCGCAGGATATCCACCTGCGCAGCAACCTTCAGGGTACAATGGTCCTGCACTCCCAGATCTCTCTGCCCATCAACTCTTCCCAAGGCTCTTCCGTTCATTGTATAATTCTCTCTAGAATTAATCTTGCCTAAATGCATCACCTCACTTTTGTCTGGATTGAAAACCATCTGACCTTTTCTGCCCAACTCTCCAGTCTATCTATATCCTCCTGTATTCTCTGACAGTCGCTTATGCTTTCTGCTACTCCACCAATCTTCGTGTCATCTGCAAACTTGCTGATCATACCAACAGTGCCCTCTTCCAGATCATTTATGTATATCACAAACAACAGTGGCCCCAACACTGACCCCAGTGGACCACCACTGGTCACCTTTCTCCATTTCGAGAAACTCCCTTCAACTACTACTCTGTCTCCTGTTGCTCAACCAGTTCTTTATCCACCCAGCTAGAACACCCTGCACACCATGTGACTTTACTTTCTTCATGAGTCTACCATGGGGAACCTTATCAACCACCTTACTAAAGTCCATGTATATGACATCAACAGCCCTTCCTTCATCTAACAACTTGGTCACTTCCTCGAAGAACTCTATTAAGTTAGCAAGGCACAATATTCCCCTCACAAAACCATGTTGCCTATCACTGATAAGCCCATTCTTTTCTAAATATAAATAGATCCTATCCCTCAGTACCCTCTCCAGCAACTTCCCGACCACCAACGTCAGGCTCACTGGTCTGTAGTTACCCGGAATATCTCTACTACCCATCTTGTACAGGGGGACAACATAAGCAATGTTCCAGTCCTCCGGCACCTGACCTATATTTAAGGATGCCACAAAGATATCTGTTAGGGCCCCAGCTATTTCCTCTCTCGTCTCCCTCAGCAACCGGGGATAGATCCCATATGGTCCTGGGGATTTGTCCAACTTAATAACTCTACCTACCCAACACATCTTCCCTACTTATGCCAACGTGATCCAGACTAATCAAATTTCTATCTATAATCTCAAGATTCATCATGTTCCTCTCCTTAGTGAACACTGATGCAAAGTAATCATTCAGAATCTCACCCATTCTCTCAGGTTCAGCACACAGCCCTTCTTCATTATCCTTTAGTGGATCAATCCTTTCTCTAGTTACCCACTTGCTTTATATAAGAATAAAATGCTTTAGGATTCTCCTTAATTCTGCTTGCTAAATCTATTTCATGACCCCTTTTAGCCCGCTTGATTCCTCATTTAAGACTTGTCCTACTCTTCCGATATTCCTCCAGGGCCTATTCTGTTCTTAGCTACCTAGACCTTATGTACGCTTTCCTTTTCCTCTTGGCTAGTTGTACAATTTCTCTTGTCATCCACGATTCACGAATCTTGCCCTTCCTATCCTTTGCCTTCAACGGGACATGCCTATTCTGCACTATCTTTCACCTATCTTTGAAAGCATCCGACATCTCAAATATGAACTTCCCTTCAAATAGCTGTGTCCAATCCACATTTCCGAGCTCCTGCCTAATTTTGATATAATTGGCCTCGGCTCAGTTTAGTACTTTTCCTTTAGGACCACTCTCTTTTTTGTCTTCTTTTTGTTTTTGACTAGTTTTGAATATTTTACTCAACCTGTTCAGAATGTTATTTCACACCTCCAGTGTAATACAGTCATAGACACATCGAGATGTCCAGCACGGAAACAAACTCTTCAGTGCAACTCGTCCACACTGACCAGATATCCTAACCTAATCTAGTCCCATTTGTCAGCACTTGGCCCATATCCCTTTGAACCCTTCCTATTCATGTACCCATCCAGATGCCTTTTAGAACATAGAACAATACAGCGTAGAACAGGCACTTCGGCCCTCAATGTTGCGCCAACCTGTGGACCTTTCTCAGCTCGTCCCCCTACACTATCCCAAAATCATTCATGAGCTTATCTAAGGATTGTTTAAATCTTCCTAATGTGGCTGAGTTGACTACCTTAGCAGGTAGGGCATTCCACGCCCTTACCACTCTCTGTGTAAAGAACTTGCCTCTGACTTCAGTCTTAAATCTATCACCCCTCAATTTGCAGTTATGCCTCTCGTACAAGCTGACATCATCATCCTAGGAAAAAGTCTTTCTCTGTCTACCCTATCTAATCCTCTTGTCTCTATCAAATCCCCCTTTTGAATGTTGTAGATTAGATTAGATTAGATTACATTACAATGTGGAAACAGGCCCTTCGGCCCAACAAGTCCACACCGACCCGCCGAAGCGCAACCCACCCATACCCCTAACCTAACACTACGGGCAATTTAGCATGGCCAATTCACCTGATCTGCACATCTTTGGACTGTGGGAGGAAACCGGAGCACCCGGAGGAAACCCACGCAGACACGGGGAGAATGTGTAAACTCCACACAGTCAGTCGCCTGAGGCGGGAATTGAACCTGGGTCTCAGGCGCTGTGAGGCAGCAGTGCTAACCACTGAGCCACCCACAACAGGAAGGGCCTGTAATTGTACTAGCCTCCACCACTTTCTCTGGCAGCTCATTCCATACACGTACCACCCTCTGTGTGAAAAAGTTGCTCCTTAAGTCCCTTTTATATCTTTCCCCTCTCAGCCTAACTCACAGTCACTGAGGCCATTTGAAATGGTTGAAGCTGCGATCCTTGCCAAGATTAGCACAGAGCCGTGCTGTAGCCTTGAAGTTGTCTTGTCCGCACAGCTCAGTGGCATGTCATATCACATATTCTCTCTTTGACCTGTCTGTTAAACCAGGTACTTTGGTTTGTCAAATAGAAGGGAGTATTGGTAAAGATCCAATTCATCACCAATCATTATCACTTTGTTTGTACGTACATAGAAGCCAATACAGTGAAACTTTCAGGTTGATAAGCAGAGGAGACAAAAGAGAATTATATTTAATCAGCAGAACATAAATATTTTGAAGCTTTTCAGACTCTTTATATTTGAGCTGATTTATTAATTTTAAAATGGTGTTCCACAGGTATTAAAGTCTAATCCAGCATAGCATAGATTTCGAGCAGTACAGATTCACAAATCACTGAAGGTAGGTTAATTGAGCCATATAAAATGCAAGCTGAACACCAGAGTCATTTCTATTACAAAATAATTGAAAAGCAGAATGGTTAAATAAATCTTGCACAGAAACCTGGTTAGACCACACTTAGGGTGCTGTACATATTTCCATGTCATAAATGGAAATACAGACTCTGGATCAGATTTCTAATAGAGATACAATAATATTAGAACTATAATGGTCAGGAAAGATTGAACTATCTGGGGATTTTTTTACTCTAGAAAAGCAGAGGTGGAGATGTGATTAATTTAAATTAATGGCACAGCCCAGTTAAATTCATACAGGAGGAATGCAATGAGAAGGGAAAGTGATGGAGGGATCTGGAAAGAGGTTTGAATAGGTCTTCCAAAAGGTAACACTGGAGATTCATTTTTCTTAATGATTGGAAAACATATTTCTTTTACTGACAACACATATACAAATAAATACCTTTTTAGGATTTATTGACTTACAAGTTCTAAGTCAATAAATCTACCTCTATTCTGCAATAAGAGAACAGATTTTAATAATTATCACTTGTTCCAAATAAGGCGTATAACAAAGACTACAAATGATATAAATCTCAGTGTAATGCTTATTTTATTTAAAAGTGTTCCTTCTTAAGTAATGACATTTATGCAATTCTGTTTGATCTCTTGGATAAATGTTCAAATCAAAATCTCCTTTCAAGTTTGAATCGAAAAGTATTGTGCATTTTATAGTCTCAGGATGTCTTATACCTCTTTCCCCTTCTTCAGTTCTTAGTCAAAAGCTGATCTGACCGAAGCCATCAGACCCATTACCCTGGATTAGCCAAGATCCTGACATTCTTCCAGCTGAAACCGGACTGGACCCTATGCTTTTAGACCACGCTGATCCGGACCAAACATCTGGCCAATTCAATCAACTGACCGATCCCCAAATGTTCGATGTTGCTCAGACACCGTATACTTTTTATGCATGTGACAACTTGGAACTATGGAGAGTGAAGGTTGGGTCTCCAATTTCATTCCAACACACAGTTGTCCAGAAATCTCTCCCACTCTTATCACTTGCTGTGTTTTGAAAGGTGAATGTAAGTTGTTCCTTAATCCATTTGGCCATGTTATGAATGCACCTGCCTTAGCTTTCAAACCCCGAGTGGGGCTTGAACCCTGACCTTCAGGCTTGGGGGCAAGGATGTTACTCATTCCATCACTAGACGCTCAATACATTTTACAGTCAATTCCAAACATTTGAAGTAGTCACTGATTTGATGTGGCAGCCAATAGATGCACTATAAAGTCTGATAGCAGTAAAGTGATAATGACCAGATATTCCATAGGGATATTGTTGATTGAGCAATAAATATTGACAAGGATACTGTCTCTAATTTGCCATAAGGATGTTTTACATTTTGCCAAGAGAGGAGAAAGGCCCTCAGTTTAACCTCTCAATCTGAAAAGTGGCAGCTTTAACAGTCCACGACCCCAATTTTGACACACTCCCTCAATGCTATACTACAATGTCAACCTACATGATTGTGCCAATGTTGGGTGGGACAGTAGCTCAGTGGTTATCCCTGCTGCCTTGCGGCACAAGGGACTTGAATCCAGCCTTGGGCATTTGTCTGTGTAGAGTTTGCACCTTCTCTTCGTGTTTGCGTGGGTTTCCTCTGGGTGCTCCAGTTTCCTCCCAAAGTACAAAGATGTGCAGGCTCGGTGGATTGACCATCCTACATTGCTCTTAGTGTCCAGGGGTGTGCAGGGTAGGTGGATTAGCCATGGGAAATGCTGGGTCACAGGGATGGGGTGGGTCTGGGTGCGATGCTCTTCAGTGGGGAGGTATGGAGTAGATGATTCTGTGATTCTAAGTCTTAAAGGATTTGAACTAATAAATGATGGCTTAGAGGTGATTGTAGCATCAAATGAGTCACAACAGAAGATAATGTTGAACACTCTGAATTATGGACCAGCGAGTACCTGTTCATTCTTAGCTCTCAATATAAACATACAATGAAAAGGCAAGTGCTTTTATTTTATTCTTTTAGAATAAATTAATTATTTACAAAACATTGTGTAATATCAAGATCAGGGTCTTCAAATTTGGCCTTCCCGAATGTTTCATTCACTGTTCATGAAAAAGCTGGAAACGATCCATTGAATATAACTCAGGGAGTGTCACTAAAAATTTAGGGCTTCAGCATAAGGATGGGCAGATTCTTACCAGGCCCTGAACGCTGTGGGCTATGGTTGAGAAATCTGAGAGAATTGTGTGAGGGGTCAAGCAAGGTCTACCTCAATGTCAGGATCAGCTCACTGCCAATTCCAACAGAGTTCTGGGCGTCAGGACAGGAATTCTCATTAGGCAGCAGCGACATGCCTATCCATGGGGATTGCTGCTTGTTAAATGCAAATCTCAACTCAATATGATGCAGCTTCCTACCTGACCACCCGCTGTGAGGAAACTAGATACCAATGTGAAAGCCCCACTGACTACATCTTGCCACTTGCTCCTTTGAACATCCATCTGACATTAGAGGCAGCATCCAGGGGTGTAGTGGCTTCATGCACCCCACTGATGAAAAGGTGTCATTCAAATTGACAACATTTTTGTAAAGAGATTTTAAATGTTGGTGGACTGAGCAGCTCCTGGGGCACTGAGTTCTTGGCTGTATTTTGAAAAGATTGTTCTTCTTGTGTATGTGCTGAGGAGTGACAGATGGAGTTTAAGTTACATAAACGTGAGGTGCTGCACTTTGGAAAAGCAAATCAGAATAGGACTTACGTTCTTGATGCTAAGGTCCTGGGGAATGTTGCTGAACAAAGAGACCTTGGAGTGCAGGCTCATAGTTTCTTGAAAGTAGAGTCACAGGTAGATAGGATAGTGAAGAAGGTGGTTGGTATGCTTTCCTTTATTGGTCAGAGCATTGAGTACAGGAGGTCGTGTTGCAGCTGTACAGGACATTGGTTAGGCCACTGTTGGAATATTGCATGCAATTCTGGTCTCCTTCATGTTGTGAAACTTGAAAAGGTTCAGAAAAGATTTACAAGGATGTTGCCAGGGTTGGAGGATCTGAGCTACAGGGAAAGGCTGAACACCATTTTTGAAATATTGCATGCAATTCTGGTCTTCTGCCTATGGGAAGGATGCTTGGAAACATGAAAGGGTTCAGAAGTGATTTACAAGGATGTTGACAGGGTTGGAGGATTTGAGCTACAGGGAGAGTTTGAATAGGCTGGAGCTGTTTTCTCTGGACCATCAGAGGCTGAGGCGTGACCTTATAGAGGTTTATAAAATCATGAGGGATATGTATAGGAAAAATAAACAAGGTCTTTTCCTTGGGGTGGGTGAGTCCAGAACAAGAGGACATAGGTTTGGGGGAAAAGGACCTAAGGGGCAACGTTTTCACACAGAGGGTGGTGCGTATATGGAATGCGCTGTCAGAAGAAGTGGTGGAGGCTGATACAATTACAGCATTTAAAAGGCATCTGGATGGGTATATGAATAGGAAAGGTTTAGAGGAATATAGGCCAAGCGCTGGCAAATGGGACTAGATTAGGTTAGGATATCTGGTCGACATGGATGAGTTGGACTGAAGTATCTATTTCTGTGCTGTATATCTCAATAACTCTATGACTGTATGATTGTGGCTGAAGTTGCCATCGCTTGGTCTAGATTCAAGTCCCATTCTGGGGCTTCAGCATAAAAATCATGCCTCCAGAGCAACACTAACAGAGGTACTGCCTTTTGGATGGGGTTTATAACCAAAGCCTGATCTGCCTCTTAAGTGGGCTTTAAAGGTCTCTGATACCAATTCGATTACCCTGGCAACATCCCGATGTCCGAACCAATATTTATCCCTCAGACAAGATCACAACGGCGGATCATCGACACATTGTTATTTGTAGGAGTCAGCCTGTGTGTAAACTGGCTGCTTGCAGACATGAAAACACTTCCGAAAAGTATATTAGCTGTAAGAGACTCGGAGATGGTGTATAGTTGTGAAAGTAGCTTTTTTGAGATAACGAAAAGGTGCTGTGAGAGATAATGATGTCCATACAGAGTTGCACATTATGCCTACTGCTCCCACTTGATTGTTGATAAGATTGACTTTGGGTTGATTTGATGGTACAAAAGCCTTACTGTAATACTTACTGACAGGGATTATTAGTGTTTAATAGTGAAGGATGAACCATTTGAAAATTTTAGGCAGAAAGAACACATTCTTGAATCACACAAAGTTGCTCATTACACAATAAGATAATAGATTGCATTAGTTTATGACTAGTTAATATTACACGAGACAAGACACCATGTTATATTCTAAGGGATAACAACCAGTAGTCATTTGGTAGAACAGAAATTGATAATTGTTGCAATGACATTATTGAAGCTTTTTGTCTTGCACTCATCAGCACAATTTAGAAGAATAACAATTTGAAGAGAAAGGCAACATTAATACTGAAATAACTCCACAGAGGCAGATATCCTGTCACCAAGTCACTCGTTATTTACACTTGGAGAGTCTTGACACTGATCCAGCTCCCCAGAGCCAGCTTTCAGAGTGAACAGAACCTCTGACACTCCTGTTCTTATCCATCAGCCAGGGCTCCCTGATTGGACCAGGTGAACAGCCCCAGTCGGGAAACTCATATTCTATGAGGGCCACCTGGCTGACCTCGTTACAATCACTACATCCCTCCGTCTCTGAGTTAGAGGATATAGGCCAGTTTTTTTTGTAGCTCCTCCTGGCGCGTTTTAGCACCAGGTCAAGTTTCTCCAACTCAGCCTCTGATAGGTGCGATGTGTAACTCACAGTAGCTCACCTCTTGTTCCCAGAGAGTTTCAGAAGAAATTCATTTTCCACTTTAGAGGGCAAAGATGTCAAGGTGGTGATATTGGCGCATCCAGATTCTGAGGTTTCGTTAATGCTTGAGGGAGAGAGAAAACCCATGGGTTCTGGAACAGTCAGAAAGGCAGTTGAGGAGCTGAGCACATTTTGCGTCCACGCTGTTTGCGTGTCTATTTCATATAGCCCACATGCTTGTTCAAGACTGTCTCACCTACCTCAACTTTGTACATCACTGGATCTGATGACACGTGCCTCTTACCCATGCAGGGCCATTCCCATGGTTGCGAGGCCAAACTTCATCCCCTGAAGTCTTGTGTCTGGCATTGGCATTCCTGATGCCATCTCACATTCCCCACCTGCCCCCCCCCCCCCACCACTCGGCCCCCCTCAGGTCCGGAAAGATCAGTTTTATGCTGGTGTGATGTCTTCTCCCCATTAGCAACTCTACTGAAGCTATCCCTGTAGTTGTACGAGGGGTGATCCAATAATCAAATTGGAACTGGGACAGTTTAATATCAAGTGAAGCTGTAAGGATGTTCCTTTAAGCGAGTCTTCAAAGTTTGGGCTGCTCTTTTTGCCAGACGATTGAATGATGAATAGTAAGGAGCCATCCTACTATGTTGAATACCATATTCAACATAGGAAATATTCAAATTGCCTGCTGGCAAACGATGGTCTGGTATCTGGGACCAACACATCTGAGTGTCTGTGTATTGCAAAAGATGAATGTAGTTTTTCTATTATTGTCCCCATGTTTGATGAATGAACTCTACGCACTGATTTTTTTTGGGGGAAGCTTTGTAGCTCAGGTTGTGGATCAGGTTGTAAGCTTGCTCG
Source organism: Chiloscyllium plagiosum (assembly GCF_004010195.1). Lineage (NCBI taxonomy): Eukaryota > Metazoa > Chordata > Chondrichthyes > Orectolobiformes > Hemiscylliidae > Chiloscyllium > Chiloscyllium plagiosum. The sequence continues at coordinate 71,627,592 of NC_057723.1, forward strand.
TTGAACTGGTAGATTTGTTCTCAATATTTCATCACCATACTAGGTAACATCATCAGTGAGTCCCTGATGAAGCGCAGTGTTCTGTCCCACTTGTTGTTTATCCATGTTGGTCTGTTGTGGTGGGTGATATCACTTTTGGTTCTGCTGCTGAGAGTTTGGTAAATAGGGTTCAAATCGATATGTTTGTTAATGGAGTACTGGTTTGAATGCCAGACCTCCAGAAATTCCCATGCATGTCTTTGTTTAGCCTGTCCCAGGGTGGATGTATTATCCCAGTCGAACTGGTGTCCCTCTTCGTCTGTGAATTACAGAGGAACCTTGATTATCCAGCATTCGATTAACTGAATATCAGATTACCCAGCAAGATCGCAAGGTCCCGATGCTTGGTTAAACTATGTTATCCAGAATTCAATTAACCGAACAAAATACTCTCCGCCAGTGTCCTTTGGATAATCGAGGTTCCTCTGTAATTCATCCACCGCAACAGACCAACACAGATAAATAGCAAGTGGGACAGAACACCAGCGCTTCACTGAAGGCTCCTTGATGATGTTACTTCGCATGGTGATGAAATGTCTGAAAACAAATCCAGCTCAGTGAGCAAACTTACAACCTGAACTCTAGGCACATCCTGCTACTTTGAGTGGGAGCATCCATAATGACTAAGAACATTGAGCCCATGAAAGAATCAGAGTTGAGAGTGTGGTGCTGGAAAAGCACAGCCAGTCAGGCAGCATCCGAGGAGCAGGCGAGTCAACGTTTCAGGCATAAGCTCTTCATCAGCCCATTCCTGATGAAGGGCTTATGCCTGAAACTTCAATTCTCCTGCTCCTCGGATGCTGCCTGACTGGCTGTGCTTTTCCAGCACCACACTCTCGACTCTGATCTCCAGCATCTCCCATGAAAGGATCTGCACTGTCGACATGTAACTGAGTCCAGCATTTACCTAGCCATGCCCACAAATGTGGGGGAGCTGCTGGCAGTAATTTTTGTCCAGACATAACTTCTCATCAACATCTTCATTTTGAAAACCCCTGGATGATCCTGGTGAAGTTCAGCCATTAACTGGCAGTGACTTTTGTTCAGGACAATCACTCTGGCTCCCCTTTATAAAATGCCTTCCTCTACTGTGACCCGGTCTCTTCAGGTCAAAAAAAGATTTCGATTCTGGTTGTGATGGCCCTTTGGCTTCCCCTATCACCTCCAGCTGTTTCAGTTTTGCCAGAACAGGATCTTTCTACATCCAAAGTCTGATATAGTCTGTTGTGACTTGGGAGTGTGTCCAGAAAATTAAAAACCATTACGGTTTCTTCCAGTGGCAGTACCATCAGTGGTGTACCTGCCAGCGGGAGGAAGTGCAATGTATCCGTATTTGCTACTTGGCTTCCCGGAATGGTGTTCCATCTTGTAATTATTCGCATTTAGTATTAGAGTCCACAGCTGAATTTGGCCTGAAGCTATGGCCAGCACTGCTTTGTCCTCTTTAAGTAGACCTAGCAAGGGTTTATGGTCCATTATTATTACAAATTTACATCCATAAAAGTCTTGAGGAACTTCCTGACTGCAACATGTTTGCTGAACCTTCCTTTTCTAACTGAGTGTATTTACATTCTGTATTAGCCAAAATCCTGGATGCATATGTTATTGGACATTCCTCTCCATTCAGCCACCTTTTAGCTTACTCTACCTGATGTCGTACGGGGAGTGGGACATTATATGTTAATTCCAGATCTTGCTTGAGATCATAGCGTGCCAGCACCTGTGAGGATGACAGTGTTTATTCATTTCCCTGAAAGCTATAGCTTGACTTCATGTCCATTTCCAAGGCTGACCCTTCTTTAAGAGTTGCTGCACAGGTGCCAGGATGGATGTCAAGATATGCATGAACTTTCCAGAATAATTCACCAGCTCATGGAACGACTTAAGCCCCGGTACAGATAAGGGTGCCGTGACATCTTTGATTGCCCTCACTTTTTCTTCCAGTGGGTGTAACCTGGTCATGTTGACTCTGTAGCTCAAGTAGGTCACTTTGGATGGCTGCACCACCACACTTTTCCCTTTGAAGGCATTTGCCTACCTGGGAGGAATGTCTAAGGACTATGTCCAATTTCTCTAAGTGCTCCCTATTGGTCTTCCCTGTTATTAGCACATCATCTTGATAAAAGATGACCTAGAGTAGACCTAGTGAAATATTCTCCATCATCTGCTGAAACATTGCACAGGCTGATGACACCCCAAATGGTAGATTTGTAAATTGTTACAAACCCTTATAAGTATTCATTGTAACATACGTCTGGGAAGCATCATCTAACTGCAATTGCACGTACACATAGCTCATGTCCAGCTTGGTGAAGTACAGGCCGCCTACCAGTTTTGTGAGAAACGGTTTGCTTTGTGTTTGAAACCCCCACAAAGGCAAACCAACCCATTAGGCTTTATAATTGGTACAACTGATGCTGCCCACTCCGCAACCTGGACTGGTTTGATGATTCCTTTGCTTCCAGCCTCCTGAAGGCAAGTGGCACTGGGTGGACCCTGCAGTACCATAGAATTGCTTTCTGGTCATCATGCAAGGAGGTGTTGGCTCCTTTGACAGTCCCTACACCTGATGAAGGGCTTAAGCCCAAAACATCGTTCTCCTGCTTCTCAGATGCTGCCTGAACTGCTGTGCTTTTCCAGCACCACACTTTTCGACTCTGACTCCCCAGCATCTGCAGTCCTCACTTTCTCCCAGTCCCTAGACCTTTCTGAAAAACATCCGGGTATTTAATTAGGACTTCAGTCAGGAAGCCATTTTCTAATCGGAAAATGCTGAGCCAATCAAGGTGAATGTTTCTCAACTAGTATTGCCCCATCATGCTTGTGCCCAAGCCTTTTGCTGCAATTAGCAACGAACAATTAGTGCAATTAGTGTTAAATGAACCAGCTGCTTCTCATAAGAGACTGGAACCAAAGTCGTACCCATAATCTGTAATGGTTCCCCAATATAGGTTCTCAGTCCAGCCAAAGTCATTTCTTGTGCAAACTTATGTGGTGGAGTCCAAAGTGAATCTTGTTAAAGATTGGTTCTGTGATTGGTGAAACAATAGCACTATTATTGGCCTCAATTAGAACTAGGTGACCATTTAACTGGACATATATTTTGATTTGGATGTTGCAATTCAACTTAACTGTTCCAAACCACACATAGATGAACTTTCCAGTGTGTCTACTCCCCTGGATACTAGCCTATGAGTTCTCTTACTCCAGTTAAATCTTGTGGGACACTTTTGCTGTCATGAGTTCATGTATCAGCAGTGACTACAATGGCTCGTTGGACCAGATCCTGAAGGAAACTTTAACTTTTTCACTGAGACTTGGCTTTGTTTTGGGGTTTTGCTGTGGGCTAACCTAGAGTCCGTCTGTTCAGGATATGACCTGAGTGAGGCTATGCAATTGTCTTTACTCAAGTGATGCTCCCCAAGCTCAGTTGGACTGGCAAGGGTGTCCACTTCCTTCAGAATACCCTGCAACTCATGCGCTGCACTTGCCGCATTTTTCAATGATAAAGCCAGTTGTAGTGCCTGTTTGAAGTCCAGGTGGGCTTCAGATGGTAGGCACTATTGCATGGTTACATCATTGATCACACATGCCAACTCTCAGCATCTCATTAAGGGTTAAACCAAAGTCACATGCTGCTCTCAGTCACCTTAACCTAGTCAAGAACCCCAATATGGACTCCCTGGTTCTCGAATTGCCAAGTCAAACTGATAATGTCTCAGAACTAGAGGAGGTTCAGGATCGTAATATTCCTTAACTAAATCCATCAACTCTTGATGTTTTCACATCCGGTGCCTCAAGAACCAGGGTTTAATAACCAAGAAAACTGTGGGCCCACAAACTTTACGAGAATATCTCATTGCTTTTCATTTGTCCCAGTGCAATTTGCCCGTAAAAAGTAACACATTCTTTCCACATACAGGGCCCAGTCTTTGATGGCAGCATCAAGCAAGTCAAACTTCTTAAATAATGGGGTGGTGCCAGAAATGCTTAGCCCAACTCAAAAGACGACTGTTGCGAGGAAATTTCTTCAGCAGCATGCTTCTCTTGTCATCACCGAACTAACTCCACAGAGGCCAGTATCCCATCAGCAACTCACCGTTTATTTACTCATGGAGTAAGCCTGACAGTAACCCAACTCCCTCAGAGCGAACTCTCAGAGTGAACAAAACCTCTGACACTTCTGTTCTTATCTGCCAGCCAGGGCTCCCTGATTGGACCAGATTAACACCCCAATTAGGGAACTTATATTCTATGATGTCAACCTGGCTGACTTCGTTACAATCACTACATATACTGGATGAGAAGACAGTGCTGATTGATTGTCAACTGGACTATGATTGTCATGGAGAATGCACTAGTTAGTGATGATTGATAGTTAACTGCCAGGGTTTATTTAAACTTTAACCAGGAAGATTAATTGTGATTGGTCAAGATAGTAATTAGATTCATGACACATGGCTATAAACTGTAGAATGAACAATTTAGAATGAACAAGATACCCAGCTCCTCCCAGACATTTATTTAACAGTGCACAGAGTTATTCAAAACTTTCCAAGTTAACCTTTTAAGGCCAAATGTCTCATATAACAAATGCAAATCTTTCTCCTCTTATTTCCATCCATACTGCAGTTTTTCATGCCCTCTGTTCAGATTTATCTTGGTTTATGGTTCAGGAGCACTTACATTTTAATGAGAGTAGACCACTGCTAGTTTATTTCACAGATATTTCATGGAACTGCTCACAGCAAAATTTAAATTAATCTCTATTCTTCATTGCAACATCAAAAAATACAACAAAACAGTAAAAATATAGCTTCTGGCACAGGGTAGGTTTCACTTCTACAAGCCTACTACACTGACTCACTTAGAAAGCTTAGAAAGAAAGGGTTGCCTCTTTCAGTGAGTGATCCCATATTCAGCGTCTGAGGATGTTTTTCCTTTGTATCCTTCAAACAGCTGCAAATTTTTCCCCCTTCTCTGTGTTAGCCACATGTGAACTGTCATCAAGGATTCAGCGAATGCTGTTCAGGCAGCCTTGTGGCCTGTTGAGCTAAGATTCCAAATAAATTAAGCATGAGACAGTATATTAGGTGTGTACGCCCCAGAAGCCATTTGTGAGCTTCATTATCTCATGTTGCATTTCACGCTGAAATGCTTCACATTTTTCATCTGGCTCCAATACTTTTTATCTTTGCTGTTAGTTAAAATTAAATCATTAAAATAAATTAAACTGAAGTCTTTCCCCTGCAAAAGAAAAATTCCCAAACAGGACCCATGACTGAAAAAAATGACTACATTTTTAAAGGGAATTTTCTATACAAAATGAATTATTTACATCTTACCTTGCATTTCGAGTTTCTCACATTCTGGCAAATTTTGGCACAATTGGACTGATGAAGGGCGTATGCCCGAAACGTCAACTCTCCTGCTCAAAGTCTGCCTGACCTGCTGCACTTTTCCAGCACTACACTTTCGACTCTGAGGGAAGTGCTGTCTGTCCAATGAGATGTAAACCGAAACCCTGTCCGTGCTGTAAAGTGAACACGAATGATCTTGTACACCTGCATACTATCCGGGTGCAGAACGGCCTGGTACGGAAATTGCTCTGCCCAGGACAGTGAGAAATGACAGAAGGTTCTGTGCACAGCCCAGACCATTATGGAAGCCAATCTTCCATCCATGAACTCCATTTACACATCTCGTTGCCGCAGAAAGGCTGCCAACATCATCAAAGACCCCTCCCACCCTGATAATGATCTCCTACAATCTTTTCCATCTGGCAGAAGACACAGAACCTTGAATATACACACCAACAGGGTCAAGAACAGTTTCTTCCCTGCTGTTATTAGACTGCTGAATGGACTCTCTAACTCCAAATAATGTTAATCTTGCCTTGCACACTCCTGTGCAGTGCCACCTGTATGCCTCAATCTGTCAAAGCACCCTGTGCTCTGTATGTCCTTACTGCCTATAATCTGCCTGTACTGCTTGCAAGCAAAACTGTTCACTGTACAACTGTACACGTGTCTGCAATAAATCAAATCAAATTAAGTCAAGTCAAACACCTGGTTCATAGAAGAGCATGTCATTTTTTCCCCAATGCCCATTTATCCTTCAAAAAACGTCACCGAGAAAGAACAACTCTCTGATTATTATCAACGCTATTGTTCAAACCTTTACAGGGCCTTACCTGTTACACGTAAACTACAACAGTTCCTTCAACACTAAGGTTAAGTGGCTGTGACATGATTCGGGATGTTCTATATCTGTGACATGACGCACTTTTCTACTGCTTTTTGTCATTTATATACATGACTTAGATGTGATTATAGGAAGCATGGTTAGTAAGTTTGCAGATGACACCAAAATAGGTGGTGCAGTGGACAGTGAAGAGTTCAATGGGACCTTGTTCAGAATAGGCAAAAGTGACGACTGCAGATGCTGGAGATCAGAGTTAAGATTAGAGTGGTGCTGGAAAAGCACAGCAGGTCAGGTAGCATCTGAGGAGCAGGAAAATCAACGTTTCGGGTAAAAGCCCTTCATCAGGAATGGGCTTTTGCCCGAAACGTTGATTGCCAGTGGGCGGAAAATGTGTTGCTGGAAAAGCGCAGCAGGTCAGGCAGCATCCAAGGAGCAGAAGAATCGACGTTTCGGGCATGAGCCCTTCTTCAGGAATGATCAACGTCGATTCTCCTGCTCCTTGGATGCTGCCTGACCTGCTGCGCTTTTCCAGCAACATATTTTCAGCTCTGGTCTCCAGCATCTGCAGTCCTCACTTTCTCCAAGAATAGCCAATGGGCCAAGGAGTGCCTAATGAAGTTTCATTTAGATAAATGTAAGGTGTTGTGTTTTGGTAAGACAAATTGGGGCAGGATTTATGCAGTTTAAGGTAGGGACCTGGGGTGTGCTGCTGAACAAAGAGACCTGGAGGTACAGGTGAATAGTTTCTAGAAAACAGAGTCGCAGGTAGACAGGGAGGTGACGAAGGCATTTGGCATGCTTGTCGTCATTATTCATAGTATTGGGTATAGGAGTTAGGAGGTCATTGGTGCGGTTGTACAGGATATTGGTGAGATCACTTTTGGAATATCAATACACAATCCTTTATCCGAAATTCAAAATCCGAAAAGGTCTGAAATCTGAAACTTTTATCGTGGAGTGTGGAGTGTCATTTTGGCGTATGCACAGGTGACCCAACTCCACACTCAGTTGAACCACTTCACTCAGATGTGACGTGGCGGCGTGGCCCAGCACTGGCCGGGGTCAATTGTGTCTCAGCACTCGTACTATTCACATGTGTGTCTGCTGATAGGTAATTTTAAAAATTTCACTGTGAAACTGTCATTTATTCCAAACTCTGAAAAATTCAGAATTCCAAAAAACAACTGGCCCCAATGTTTGTGTACCTGTACTGAGTGCATTTCTGGTCGCCGTTCTGTAGGAAGGATGTTGTTAAACTTGAGAGGGCGCAGAAAAGATTTACAAGGATGTTGCTGGGACTGGAGTGATGGAGTTATTAGGAGAGGCTGAATAGGTTGGGGCTTTGTTCCCTGGACCGTTGGAGGCTGAGGGGGGTGACCTTACAGAGCTTTATACAATCATGAGGGACATGGATAGGGTGAAGAGGCAAAGTCATTTTCCTAGGGTGGGTGCATCCAAAACTAGAGGGCATAGATTTAAGGTGGGAGGGGAATGATTTGAAAAGGACTTGAGGGGCAATGTTTTCAAGCAGAGGGTTTATGGAACAAGCTGCCAGAGGGAGCGGTGGAAGGTTTAGGGGTGGCATGGTGGCTCAGTGGTTAGCATTGCTGTCTCACAGCACCAGGGTCCCAGGTTCGATTTCAGCCTCAGGCGACTGTCTGTGTGGAGTTTGAACATCCTCCCTGTGTCTGCGTGGGTTTCCTCCGGGTGCTCCGGTTTCCTCCCACAGTCCAAAGATGTGCAGGTCAGGTGAATTGGCCATGCTATATTGCCCATAGTGTTAGGCGCATTAGTCAGAGGGAAATGGGTTATTCTTTGGAGGGTTGGTGTGGACTTGTTGGGCCGAAGGGCCTGTTTCCACACTGTAGGGAATCTAAAAAAAAAGTGGGTACAATTACAGCATCTGGGTAGGTTTACGAATAGGAAGGGTTGAGAGGGATATGGGCCAAGTGCTGGCAAATGGTTTTAGGTCAGAGTGAGGTGCCTGGTTGGCTCAGATGAGTTGGACCGAAGAGTCTGATTCCATGCCATATGAATCTATGACACTAAGTCTTGTTTTCTTTTGCTGGACTGTCAATCAGTGGCTGATCTAAGCTGGCATACAAAGAGGGATACCGTACGTGGGTCAGGACCTCTGGGCTAGGAACAGGGTAAACCAGCCCATGTCTCTGACCCTGATTATGATCCTTTTATAGTAACAAGTGAGAGTGCGCACATGAGCTTCAAATATACACAGCAACAACCTCCCAACACTCTCAGTATAGTTCAAAACTGTGAGCAGACTGGATAGAGTAGGTAGCGACAAAGTGTCCCTGCTCATGAAAGAAATAAGAACAAAAGAGTATAGATTTAAAATGTTTTGCAAAAGAAGCAAGAGGAAAAGCATTTTCACTCAACAAGCAGAATGTACAGTTTGAATTGTGTTAGAGGTAGATTCAGGCGGGGGCATTCAAGATGGCATTGGATGTTGCTTTGAATGCAAAATCATGGACAAGGATATGAGGAGAAAGCCGAAGCTTGGCACTGGGTAGTGAAACTCATTTGAAGAGCCAGTCCAGGCTTGATGGGCCCAACAGCCTTGCATTGCACCATAATACTTCTGCGATTCTGTGTAAGTAACAGCTAAGACACAAGATGACTGCCATTATCAATTGCACTGTAATCCATTAAAAACAGAGTGCATGCAGGAGAAAGGGGACAAACCTTGCAACAGCATTGAATGAGAAAGAGGTTGTCAGATTTTGACGTGTGGAATTATTACTCTTTCCGGTTGTTGAGTTTATTCAGTCGAAGTGTGCATTTTATGAAGCGATATAATTTATCAGTTCACCAGCAGATTCCCTGGCATGAAACAAAAACAGCTCGAAAGAACTGCGGATACTGGAAATCAGAAACAAAAGCTGGTAAAACTCAGCAGGTGTGTGGAGAGAGAAAGCAGAGTTAATGTTTCCGGTCCAATCACCCTTCTTCAGAATGGAAAATGCTGGTATTCCCTGGTATAGTAGGATTTTCCTATGAGGGAAGATTGAGGAGTCTGGATCTGTATTCTCCAGAGTTGAGAAGGATGAAGGTTAGAAAATTCTTACAGAGTTCAATAGGGTGGATGCAGGAAAGGTGTTTTCCCTGGGAGGTGGCCATGGTAGGTTCAAGAACCAGAGGACACAGTCTCAGAACAAGAAGCATCCATTTAGCACTGAAATGAGGAGGAATTTCTACACAGAGGATCCTCCAGTCTTGGAATTTTGTATCCCAGAGGGTTGTGGAGGTCCAGTCACTGAGTATGTTCAAGATAGAGATTAGTTGATCATTAGATATTAAAGGTATCAAGGATTATGGGGGTGACGTGGGGAAATGATGTTTAGATGGAAGATAAAATTGATACCAAACAAGGCTCGCTTGTGCTCACTATGTCATAAGGTCATGTTGGCTTAGTGGTTAGCACTTCTGCCTTGCAGCACCAGGGACCTGGGTTAGATCCCCTCTTGGGGGACACTCTGTGTGGAGTTTGCAGGTTCTCCCCACATCTGTGTGGGTTTCCTCCCACAGTCCAAGGATGTGTAGGTTATGTGGATTGGCCAAGTTAAATGGCTCATGATGTGCAGGCTGGGTGGATTAGCCATGGGAAATGCAGGAATGGGTGGATGGGATGCTTTTCAGAAGCTTCATGTACCGAATGGTCTGTTTCCATACTGTAGGGATTCTATAACTTATTGATTCGAAAATGCATTTATGAAGAGAAGCTTGAAATTTTACACCAGTTTCCATTTTTTCCTCAAAAGACATCACTGAGGAAGAAAGATTCTGTGATATTACCAACATAGTTGTTCAAACAATTATGGGGTCTCACCTGTTGCACACAGGCTACAACATTTCATCCAACACTAACTACAGCTCTTCCTCTTTGATGGAGATGGCTAAGAAAAGACCTAATGGTTTCCATTTTAATTGTAAAGTGTTTTAAAGTCTGTGGAGAAAGATTTTACAGAAGTTGTCAGGGAAAGCCTTTGTGCAGAGTATTCTGAGAGAACTTCGAACTGTCTTCCACAGGGAGAGATTGAAGCAGGGACTGTTGCATGTTATTAGGGAAAATCGGGGGAAGAAACGGGTTATACAAAGACAGTCTGACTGAGTTTACTGTCCTAGTAAAAATCAGAAACTTTTGTTGATTTTGTTCATAAAGAAAGTTTTTTTTTTACAATTGTTCATGGAATGCGAGTGTCACTGACAAGGACAGTTTTTATTGCCACTTGTAAATTGTCCTTGACAAGATGGTGGTGAGCTGCCTTCCTGAAATCTTGCGATCATTGTGGTTGAGGTAAACCTGTGATCTTTTTTCTCTGCAGTGGTGGTTTGATGCAACTTTTGGGCTTTTTCAGAAAATGGTTAAGAGTCAACCACATTTCTGAGGGCCATTGCTCACATATAGGCCAAAATGGGTAAAAACAGCAAATTTCCAGCCCTGGTGGACATTAGTGAGAATCAAAATGGGATTTTATGACAGTCCTGTGGTTTCATGATCATCATTAACAAGCACAGCATTTGACTCCGGACTAATTTATTGATTAATGGAATAATTAATTTCTTAAAGCTGCACTGTTGCGATTTGAACTCAACTCTCATGATCATTTGGTTGTGTCTATGGATGACTAGTCCAGTAACATTGCCACATTACTACCACTGTCTATTTAAAGTGGTCACTAAGAGGCCAGAGATGCTAAGGAAAGTCTGTACACAGAGTATTATTAGAATGTAGAACACATTGCCATGGAAGTATCAAGGGGATCAAGGTTATGGGGGAAAAGCAGGAGAAAGGGGTTGAGAAACATATCAGCCATGATTCAATGGTGGAGCAGACTTGACAGGCTGAATGGCCTAATTTCAGCTCCAATGTCTTATGGTCTCATGGAAAATGGTTGAGGAAGGGGCGATTGCACCTTGCAACAGAAAAGCAGGAGGAAACAAAGTTGTAGAAAGACAGTGCGATTGATGGTTCATACTACTGGTGACAACCCATCATTGGTCAATTTGCTTTTGCATTTCATCATGAAATGTGGACATTACTGGCAAGAATTCAGTGCCCACCTCTAATTACCCTCAAGTTATTCTTAACCCTTTGTTTACCTCTGTGTTCAAAACCATTCATTTCCATGGGATGCTGGGATGAAAGGAGGAGCAAGCAGATGTTGAAGAGATAGAGAGCTGCATTTGACCATTGAAAGGGATTCTGGATGACAGCACTTTATATGCCCTGGTGTTACAATGGGAAGGGAGATATGTCAATATTCTCTTTTTATTTTGTTAGGGAGATTCACAAATCAGTACCCAACTCACATTTGGAAATACCCAGATGCTAGATCTTCAAATATAAAGCCAAACGATGAAGAGCCATCAATCAGAAACTAATTATTTGGAGATCACGATAGAGGTATTTACAATTTTGGAACTTGCTTCAAATGGACCTTTATTGTCACTGTCAGAACATGAAATGAAGGGAGATACATGGTGGTGAGCCTTCATATTGGATTAGATTGTGACATGCAGCCCTTGCATATCAGCACTCTCTCTGTTTATTGTTTTCGCTACTGGGAAATTCAGTCAACAACTAGGGAATTTTCTGAGACTCATCACAGTATTATTGCATTTTACCCTCTCCCCCATCCTCTCCCTTCATCCTGAAGTTGAATCCATTAGTTTGTTGATTCCTACTCTCTCCCTTTCTCTTCTGATGTTTTGCTGATTGGGTTCACCTCCACCCCAGCCCAATATCTCAGGTATCGTTCATCTGCAAACCATCTCAAAAGGGCAGCACAGCTTGCTCTAATCTCATCTTCATCTTGAGAACATGCTTTTGTCACCAGGAGTAGGAAGCTCTTTATGAATTCAGTTATCCACAGATCCTCAGCAGATATCAGCACCCTTGACAGAGGCTGGATATTGAATCAAAAGCCTTCTGATCCAACGAAGCCCACTTTTAGATAATTGGAGAGCCTCAGTCAATGATTCCAGTCTAGTGCATCATTGAATTTTCTTTGAGGTAGTTTGACAGGTTGAAACAGAGCAACCTCTTTTCTCACATCCTACCTGGGGGTTAGAAGGCTGGAGATCCCGAACCCCATCCAGACAGACCTGATGGATGAATACTAGACTCTGGCTCTGGTGTCTGGAGTTGCCTCCTGTTGGGGTAATTGTGTTTAATGAGCAGTCCAACAAGGGAAGAGGGTGAACAGGCTGTTGAATGGGGAACACTAAGTATAAATCCACTTGCAGGAGCTTGTGACACATGGAATGTTGGGCCGCAAAGAGTGATTGAGGCAGAGATAACTGCATCCAGTGAAGGGCGATTGGATAAATAGTTTAGGACAGCAGATGGCAGTGTGGTTTTTAAATTGTTCAAGCAAAGAGCTAATACAATAGATGATCTGTCCTTTATAGGCACCTTTCTTCTCATAACACCATAAGCAGCATATGGCCATTTGGCCCATTGGGATCACCCCACCATTCGATTATGGTTGATATGTTTCTCAAACCATTCTCTTGCCTTGTGCCCATAACCCTTGATTTCCCCCTACTAATCAAGCGCTTATCTATCTCACTGTCTTAAAGACACTCAATGACTTGGCCTCCACAGCCCTCTGCAGCAATGAGTTCCACAGATTCACCACCCTCTGGCTGAAGGAATTCCACCTCATCCCAATTCCAAAGCATCGTCCCTTCACCCTGAGGCTCCGCCCTCAGGTCCTAGTCTCTCCTACAATTGGAAGCACATTCTCCATGTCCACTCTATCCAGACGTTTCATTATTCTATAAGTTTCCATCAGATTTCCCCTCATCCTTCTAAACTCCAATAAGGGCAGAACCAGAGTCTTCAACTGCTCATCGTATAACAAGTTGGGATCAAACGTGGAAAACTCCTCTGGGCTCCCTACAAAGCCAATACATCCTTCCTTAGATATGGGGCCAAAACTGCTCACAATATTCCAAATGTGGTCAGAGCAGAGCCTTATAAAGCTTCAACTTCTCTGCTGCTGTATTCTAGCCCTCCTGAAATGAATGCCGACCTTGCGCTTGCCTTCCTAACTTAGTTGTTGGAGAAATTATCCCAATAAAGCAGAGAGCACAAAACACAGACCGAAGTGAAATTAACAAACAGTTTATTAACACAGCTATGTCACAGAAGAGAAATTGACTAAGCTGAAACAGCACAGACAGTCTGTCCAGAGAGCCGAAAACACTCTTCCTCGAGCTGAAAGTCAAGCCAGGTTTTATAGGAATCTTGTACAATGATGTTAATTAAATGTAGGGAAAATACAATGTATTTGATAATTAAGTAATCCAGTTACGATGGTGATAATTGCAAAACAGTTACCAGAAGAATGTCCTGAATGTAGGTACAATGTAGCATATGACAGCATCAAACAGTTTTAATGGGATCAGGAGATTCCAGCTCTCTTCGAGGGTAGGTGAGAATGTCCCTTTTAAAGCAGTAAGGTGTTTCCATTGTTGCTGTCCTGTGAGCAAGGTATTATTGTGCCTCTCCATCTGACCTGTCCTTTGTGTAGTTTTGGTATCACTGGGGTACAAGACTGCCCTTAGGGCTTTGGGACAGCTGTGTTGATCAGGTCCAGGAAGCTTATTGTTAGTTTGCCTTGGGAAGTGTATTCCCCAGTCTGCGAATGACTATGATCATGTCTGGTTTCTCTTGTCACCTTGTTTGGTCAATGCTAAGGCATTCTGGGTGTTTCTTGTATGGTTTGGACGGGGTGGATTTTCTGTGTTCTGTGTGGCCATGCTGTGGGTAGGTAGGTGGCAGATCGTTTCCCGCATTATTATATCATCCTGAGTATTCCTTTTCCTTTTTGATTCATTGTCGCAATGAAGCCAAGACCGATCACATTAGTTCATATTCATTTCCTGCCTTATAAGGTTGGCTATAATAGAAAAATGTTCTATTTGCTGGTCAGAGCATTGAGTACAGGAGTTGGGAGATCACGTTGCAACTGTACAGGATATTGGTTTGGTGACTTTTGGAATATTGCATGCAATTCTGGTCTCCTTCCTATAGGGAAGGAAGTTGTGAAACTTGAAAGGGTTCAGAAAAGATTTAGAAGGATGTTGCCAGGGTTGGAGGATTTGAGCTATAGGGAGAGGCTGAACAGGCTGGGGCTGTTTTCCCTAGAGCGTCGGAGGCTGAGGGGTGACCTTATAGAGGTTTATAACATCATTAGGGGCATGGTTAGGATAAATAGACAAGGTCTTTTCTCTGAGGTGGAGGAGTCCAGAACTAGAGGTTTGGGGTGAGGGGGAAAGATATAAAAGGGGGGCAACTTTTTCACCTAGAAGGTGATGCGTGTATGGAATGAGCTGCTTGAGGAAGTGGTGGAGGCTGGCACAATGACAACATTTAAAAGACATCTGGATAGGTACATGAATAGCAAGGATTTAGAGGGATATGGGCCAAATGCTGGCAAATGAGACCAGATTAGATTAGGATATCTGGTCGGCATGGAGGTGTTGAACCGAAGGGTCTGTTTCTGTGTTGTGCATCTCTATGACTCTAAGTGGTTTTGTGTCATTGTGAGATTATCAGAGAGGGGACTATAAGTTTGTCAATCTGTTCTTTCTCCCCGACACCTCCTGAAATTGGTGCTGAGTGAAGGCCTTCAGGTTGTTAGAGATGAAGTAATGAATTTAAAGAAATGCAGTTGCAAGTTGCTGGGCTGGTTATTAATATTTTGTGATATGGGTAGTTGTGAGGTTATCCACGTTGGTAGCATAAGCAGGAAGGAAGATTATTATCTGAGCGGTGATAGACTTGGAAAGGGGGAGATCCAGTGAGACCTGGGTGTCCTTGTGCACCAGTCTCTGAAGATAAACAGGCAGGTGCAGCAGGCTGTGAAAAAGGTAAATGGTAAGTTGGTTTTTATAGAGAGATGACTTGAGTACAGGAGCAGGGATGTCTTGCTGTATTTGTACAGGGTAAATGGTATGTTGGTTTCTATAGCGAGACAACTTGAGTACAGGGTAAAAACAATGACTGCAGATGCTGGAAACCAGAGTCTAGATTAGAGTAGTGCTGGAAAAGCACAGCAGTTCAGGCAGCACCCGAGGAGCAGTAAAATCGACATTTCAGGCAAAAGCCCTTCATCAGGAATACAGGCAGAGAGCCTGAAGGGTGGAGAGATAAGTGAGAGGAGTACAGGAGTACTTGAGTACAGGAGCAGGTAACCTCATAGAGGGTCATAAAATCATGAGGGGCACGGATAGGGTAAATAGACAAGATCATTTCCCTGAGGTGGGGGAGTCCAAAACTAGAGGGCAGAGGTTTAGGGTGAGAGGGAAAAGATATAAAAGGGACCTAAGGGGCAACTTTTTCACGCAGAGGGCGGTACATGCATGGAATGAGCTGCCAGAGGAAGGGCCTTGGTAAGACCTCACCTGGGATATTGTGTCCAGTTTTGGACTCTTTACCTGAGGAAGGATGTTCTGGCGATGGAGGAAGTTCAACAATGATTTACCAACCTGATACCTGGGATGGCAAACTCACGTATAATTAGAGAATTAGAACTATACTCACTGGAATTTCGAAGAATGAGGAGCGATCTCATAGAAACTTATAAAATTCAAACAGGGTCAGTACTGGAAGGATGTTTTCAATGATTAGGGAGTCAAGGACGGAGGTGGTCACAATCTGAGCATACAGGCTGGGCCATTTAGGACAAAGCTGAGGAGAAATGTCTTCACCCAGAGAGTGGTGACCGTGTAGAATTCTCTGCCACAGAAAGTGGTTGAGGCAAAAACATTCAAGAAGGAGTTAGATACAGTCCTTCAGGCTAAAGAGATCAAAGGGTGTGTGGAGAATGGGGGGAGAGGGTACTGAGTTGAAAGGACAGCCATGATCAGATTGAATGGTGGAGCAGGGTGGAAGGGCTAAATAGCCTACTCCTATTCCTACTTTCTGTGCTTCTATCACCTTATGAGGTCGTCACGGGAATCAAGGGAGAAAGCAGAACCTTGAGAAACATCAAAGATGACACTTTAGCTGATTCGATGGTGAGGAGTGAATAAACTGTGTGAAATGTAAATGTTAGCTTTCTTGGCACCATCTCATGATGGCCAAGTCTGTAATTTTAATATGCTGTCCTCAAAATGCAGGAGCTCCCACAATTCCCTGGGAACCCGACAGCAGTGACTTCAGACCGATCACACTGACCCCAGTATTCCCTCTCACCCACCCACCTTTTACCCAATGAATTCCCAAAGGTTTCCAATGTTCAGCTTCAGTGACTTATTGATGGTCCTATATCAGTCGATAGGGTAAATAGACAAGATCTTATCCCTTTGGTGGTGGAGTAGAAGGCATAGGTTTAGGGTGAGGGGGCAAGATATAAAAGGGACCTAAGAGGCAACTTTTTCACACAAAGCATGGTGCGTGTATGGAATGAACTGCAGAGGAAGTGGTGGAGGCTGGTACAATTACAACATTTAAAAGGCATCTGGACGGGTATATGAATAGGAAGGGTTTAGAGGGATATGGGCCAAGTGCTGGCAAGTGGGACTCCGTTAATTTAGGATATCTGGTTCACATGGACGCATTGGATCGAAGGGTCTGTTTCCGTGTTGTACAACTCTATGACTCCATAAGTAAAGAGAATTAAGAATTTGGAGAGGTTTGGGAGAGAATTTCTGTATTTAAGAAAGCTGAAGCATGGCCAAATATTGTGGAGTGCTTAAAATTGGGGATTCACAAGGGGCCAGAATTGGAATAGCAGTTATCTCAAAGAGTTGTAGGATTCAGAAAGATGACAGAGGTAAGATCATGAATGATTTGTGAACAACACTTAGAATTTTGAAACTGAGGTTAGGCTTAACCTGGAAATAATGCAATTCAGTAAGCACACTGGGTGAAGGAAGCTTTTGACAAGTTGGGGTATAGACAGCAGACTCAACAAGGTCTTCACCTCTCTCACTATTTTGCTGTACAGTTGAGTCAGCGAGTTTCCTTGGATCTCTGATCAACTTGGGATGTGAGGAGTACTTGTTATTGGAAATGGTCATTTCTCATTAAGATATAGTGAAATGTGTTCCTAAAATTCACAAGTGTAGGGAACGTGCTGGGAAGTCAATGTAAATGGTCCTTGCCCCACCTAGTGGAGAATCAAAGTGTTGCACACTGGAGCACAATGAGGGCACTATCATGGCTCAGATCTTATGATCTCCAAATAATTGAATGATTTATTGACTTATTGTTGTCACGTGCATCGAGTTACAGTGAAAAGGGTTGTTTTGAAAGGAAATTTAAGAAACCTTTGTTACTAATTCTGACAGACTTCAAATTGAGGTGTAGAAGAGCAGAATGATTACAAGATATGTGAGAGTAAGATCTGCTGTCGACAGCTTGCTAAATGTTGCTATGCTCTGGCGCGATCTTGAAATGGTCAGAGATTGGACCTATTTCCCAAAGTGGCCCATCAGCACCCCTTGAACACACTAAGGCATTCACTATGTGTGAGTAATCTGTGAAATTTAAACTGCTAATGGGCAATCACCCTTCATGCAAAAATGTCCGAATAGGTCTCCAACCCTGACAGATTAAAAACCCTGTCTAAGGGTACCTAGGTAACTATTCAACTGAAATCTCTGACTTCCCACTGGATTCACCCACACTCTTTGATTCCACTCATCTGTCTGACCTGACTAGCACCCCCCCCATGACCAAAATACATCCTGACCCAATTGTCCTCCAACACTGCTATCAAAACCCTGACTATATTGCCACACCAACCTGACCCAAGTACTTTTTTGACTCAATCTAATTACATCCTGACTCCCTAACTCAACCCAGTAATGCCTTGACTCACTTACTAACTCCGTCGGGTGACCTGTCATGGTCCAGGCCAGACCCCCTCAAAATGTTTTCTTTGATCTGAAATTTTCTTTTAGGCTGATGTAAATGGATATTCCAGGAGTGATGCAGCTGATCAAACCACTCAACCTTAAACAAAACATAATTTATTTACGCACTACGGATGAAACACAAATAAAAGAAAACAGAATTTGGAATAACAACTTATTTGATAAACCAACTGACATGATATCGCAACCTAACAAAACTGTTCCAATCCCTACATCATCCCATAAACACACCCCTTAGCAAAAGGTAAGTTCAAACACAGGGTCTTACAGGCAGGAGTTTACAGAAAGAAAGTTCAGGCAAGATCTCTATTGAAACATGGAATCTATTTTCACTGTAGCTGCTTCTCTAGGTCCCCAGCAGTTTTCTGACTGCCTGCTAAAACTAAACCAAACTAAAATAAAACTTAACTGAGAGAACTGGCCATTCCCCTGCCATTTGTTTTGAATAGACCACTCCAGACATATCGGAACATCTGCTTTTATGATCCCTTTTGAAAAAAGACCAAGAGCAACATGTTAAAAGGATAGTATTATCACAGACCATCCTCCGATCTGACCCACTGTGGACTACCAACCCCCAACTCTCTGACTGTCCCTCCTAACTTGACCCAACAACCAACACGCCCACCTGAGTCCTCAGCCTTGATCCAACCTAAGACCTACTTAGCCACTTGTTTTACCACCCCTCCATCTCCCTTCCACTCTAATCATCTCACCCCAATTGTCATCCACTTGAGATGCCAGCTCCTCACCCATTCAGATGCCACTCTATCCCCTTGCTTATCTGCCAACCAACCCTTCATCCATCCATAGGCTAGCATTCCCTCTCACCCACTCAGCTTTCACCCGGTTGAGTTTTACATGGCATTTGAGGGAGAGGAGAATGTGTCCAATGCTAGTGCAGGTTGGCCAATCTCAGGAGCCAATGGACTGCATCTTAGACTCCTCAAAGAGGTGTCTATTGAAGTAGTCAATCCGTTTTGTCCTAGTTTTCAAAAATTCTCTAGATTTGGGGAAGGTTCCATGAGAATGGAAGCTATCAAATGTAACTCTTATATTTAAATATGGAGGGACACAGAAAGGTGCAGGCCAGTAAACTATCACAGCTGTCATTGGGAAAACATTCAAAGCCTTTAGTAAAGTATTGTAGCAGGACACTTGTAAGATTCAAGGCAATCTGGCTGTCTTTGCATATGAGTTACAAAAGGCTAGCAGGCAGGTACAGCAAGCAACTAGGAAAGCTCATAGGATGTTACCATTTAATGATGAGACTATATTTGTTTACAATATTGCTCTGTACGTCTAATGATGTAAACGCATCTGGGGGAAAGTAGATCAGACTGATACTTGGATTGTATTATCAGGTAAATATAGTTAGACTACGCTGCCACCTGCTGGAGTTTAAAAGAATAGGAGGTGACCTGATGAAGGGGTTCTGACAGGAAGGATGTCCAAGTGATGTCTTCTGTTGTGGAAGAATTTAGACTAAGGGTCACTGCTTAAAAATGGGAGGCTATTCATTTAATACAGAGTTGAAGTGAAAATCTTTCTCTCAACTGTTTGTAAATGTTTTAAACTCTATTCCTCAATGGGCAACGGAGGGAGAGTCTTTGAAGATATTTAAGGTTGAGGTGGGTTGATTCTTGTGTTTAGATCAGAGTGATGCTGGAAAAGCACAGCAGGTCAGGCAGCATCCGAGGAGCAGGAAAATTGACTTTTCTGGCAAAAGCCCTTCATCAGGAAGAGTTGACTCTTGTTAAGAAAGGGATGGAAAGATTTTCAGAAGTAAGAAGGAATAGGGATTTGAGATTACAATCAGATCAGTCATGAAGGGCAAAAAACTCTATTCTTGTCCCTGACTGTTTTGTTAATATGTATGTCAATATATACGTACTCTCTCAATCCCATGCTGCCCTGTTGCCTCACACTCCCATATGCCAGCCTGTCTCTTTATCTCACCTAACCCCTTACCTAACCTTTCACACTTCTGTTCTCTCTGTTGCCTGTTAAAGAGGCTTTGGACTCTTGAATTCTTTGTTACTGGAATACAGCAGCTCATATCGTAAAAAGGATGTGGCTTCTGTGAAGACTCTCCGCTATGCTACAATGGGGGAATCCTACACTTGGTAAGTTTAGCAGGATCTTCCACTGGAGGTTGTCACAAAGAAAGTCACAAGCACATGAGCGTGCAAAGTGTGCAAATATTAGTCTTGTTAAAGCTGTGACAGAAATAAGGATTCCTACTCAGGTCAGATGGTAAGCTCCTTTGATCGGCCTTGCTCAATGGAATCTGTTTTGGGTAAATCACCATAAGTTGTCTCTAATTTAGCTATTTATTGAGAAAGCTTACAGACAATCAAGTACTGAAATAATGATTTAAACTTTATTGCGTTTATTGCACGGTGCTTCAGTGGTTAGCACTGCTGCCTGACAGTGTCAGGGACCTGGGTTCGATTCCACACTCAGGGGACTGCCTGACTGAAGGTTGAATATCCTCTCCGTGTCTGCACGGGTTTCCTCCCATAGTCCAAACATGTGCAGGTTGGGTGGATTGGCCATGCTACATTGCCCCATTGTGTTCAGGGGTGTCCATGGATTAGCCATGGGGAGTGCAGGGTTTGAGGGATAGGATAGGGGATAGGTCTGGGTGGGATATTCATTGGAGGGTCAGTGTGGACTTAATGGGCCAAATGGCCTGCTTCCACACTGTAGGGATTCTATGAATTTACCACTTAATTTGCATCCTAATTGTGATTCTATCAACTTCCTATCATGTAAAAATCTGTTGACAGATGTGTTTGTCTCATTTTACCATTAGCCACGTTAGGTTAAAGTAACCACAATGATTCATTATCTCGCACAGTTTGAGCTTCATAGTAAAACACGCTGCTTTTTAACTGTTTCATCAACTATAACAGCAGGGAGATCAAAGCCTTGTTCTTCACGGTTTAACTTTGCTTATTATTTAACCTTGTTTCAGTTATTTCTGACTCAGAGGGTTGTGAGTTTCATTACGTGGGCAGAATCCAGCCTAACATTCTAGCGCAGCACTGGAAGTGCCATCTTTTAATTGAGACATCAACATGTGACTAGACTGCCCAGTTATGAGGATGCAAAATTTGTGGAACTTCTTGCTGCAAAAGGTTGTCGAGGCTGGGTTGTTTAATATATTCAACACTAAGTAAGACAGATTTTTAATCAGGAAGGGAATCAAGGGTTATGGGGAAAAGGCAGGAAAGTGGAGTTGAGGATTATCGAATCAGTTGCTGGAATCCAAGGTGGACAAGCAGGAGGCTGGAAGAACACAGCAAGCCAGGCAGCATCAGGAGGTAGAGAAGTCAACATCTTGGGTATAACCCTTCTTCAGGAATGGAAGTGGGGGTAAGGGGAGTTGTCGATTCAGAGAAGGGGTGGAAAGGTTATGGGTGGCGAGAGGGGTGGAGTGGTGAGTTGGTGATAGGTGAGTACAGGTGGTACGACCTGGTTGGTCAATGGGAGGGATAAATCTGGTTGGTGGCTGGAAGGAAGGGTCGGTCAGAGGATTGGAAGGGAGGGGGAGGGGCTGGAAAAGGAGTCAGGGGATGAGTGGGAAGATTACAGTTTCCACACTGTAAGTAATCTAATCTAATTATTTGAAATTGGAGAACTCAATATTGAGTCCTCCAGGGCTGTAGGATGCCCAGGTGGAAGATAAGGCGTTGTTCCTCCAATTTGCGGTCTGATTCACTGCAGCAATGGAGAAAGCCTAGGGTGGACAGGGAAAATGAGTGGAACAGGGAATTAAAATGGGCGGTGACTGGGAGGTCAGGTCAGCCCTTACGGGCCCAGTTGATATGCTCTGCGAAACGTTCCCTTAGTTTACGTTTAGTCTCACTGATGTAGAGAAGACCGATGTAGGGCTGAATGACCTTCTTCTACTCCTACACTTAGTGGTCTAAAAGATCCATGGACACTTTGGATTAGCACAGGAGAGCTTTCCCTGGTTTCCTGATTAATCATGTACCCAGCAACACACAAAATTGATTATTGTGTCATTTATTTATTGCTATTTTATTTTGAGAGCTTGCTGTGAGGGGATTTGGCTGCTGCTTTCCTATGTTGCTACATATGACAGCATTTAAATGTATTTTGCCAGTAACACACTCAACACTGATCCGATATGGTGAAGGGTGCTGTGTAGAAGTTCTGTTTATTACTTCCGCATACAATTCAACGTCATGTTAATTTGTAGGCATCTGTTAACCAATGTAATTGGACGGTGGTATTCTGATTCATGATGAGTTTATCAATGTAGAAATAGGGCAAAGAGTTTATATTCTCCATAATATTCAAAGGAGACAAACCAGGCAAATAATAAATATAGAAAGAAAATTACTGCAGATACTGGAACCTGAACTGAAAATAAAAAATGCAGGTTGGAAAGCATCCACGGAGAGAGAGCGAGCTAACGGCTCGAGTCTAGATAACCAGAGCAGATGTGAATCGTGGAGGGGGCAGCATCTATGCAGCAGTGGAGAGGGGGTAGGGTTGGAGTCCTGGGGAGAAAGGATATTGATAGTTCAGATTAAGTAATCGGAATGTGAGAATGACAGAATGATGGTGTGTCTAACTGCCAGACTGGGAAGGACAGACAGTCCCTCTGGGCTTAATATTGAGTTCAACACCTTCAAATTGGGATCCCCATTGCTTCCCTTTCTTTTAGCTTTGCTGATTACATTCTCTGTCACCTTGTCTTCCCCCTGCCCTATCCCACCCCAGTGGGACTGTCTGCTCTTCCCAGTCTGGCAGTGAGACACACCATGGTTCTGAGACAAAAATAAAACCTGGAGATACTGGAATCCAAAGTGGACAGCCAGGAGGCTGGATGAACACAGCAAGCCAGGCAGCATCAGGAGGTGGAGAAGTCGACATTTCTGATGTAACCCTTCTTCAGAACTGTAAGGGGAGCTGCAGATAAAGGGGGAGGTAGGGGCCAGGGTAGTGAGGTGATAGGTGAACACAGGTAAAGGGTACCACCTGGTTGGTCAATGGGAGGGATGAATCTGGTTGGTAGCTGGAAAGAAGGGTTGATCAGAGGAACGGAAGGGAGGGGGAGGGGCTGGGAAGGGAGTCGGAGGATGGGAAGGGAGGTCATTGTTCAGCAGTTCTCACATTCTGATCACTTAATCTGAACTATCAACATCTTTTCTACCCCAGCACTCCAACTCACCCCGCCCTCCATTACTGCATAAATGATGCTCCCTCCGCATTTCACATCTGCTCTGATGAAGAGTCATCTAGACTCGAAACGTTAGCTTGCTGTCTCTCTGCAGATGCTGACTGACCTGCTGTGATCTCCAGAATTTGTTGTTTTGAGTAATAAATATAAGCTGCAGTAAAACATTGTCCTTTTCACCATTTCTCATGAATAAAGATGTTACCCATTTTTATACTTTCCATCTTATCTCAAGCTCAGTCTCAGGCAAAGTCTAGTTTCCTGTAAATTCTACAAATGTGTCAGCATCTGCTTTAGAAGTGGCTCTTTTTCACAGTTTATAAGAAATTGTTCATATCAGATAGCAAATTAATTTTTCTTTACAAGGAAGAGATCAGAGTGCTGCAGCAGAGCACGTCAATGTGATTTTGGTTTTGTGTTACAAGTCCATGATTTTGCCTCGTTTCCCTAGCAACACAGAGCTGTGTAGTTTGGCTTCATGGGGAGATATGACCAAAAGGTCAAGTTTTGAGCCTACATTAATCAGGAATGTGTCGCAATTGTTTTGCAAACTGAATATTAAAAAGCATTTTTAATGTAAACATCTTATGTAGGAATTTCAATGCCAGCATTTTCCTACTGACCTAATAAAAGCAGAAATTGCTAGAGAAACTCAACAGGTCCAGCAGTATCTGTGAAGTGAGTAAGTAGAGTTTCGATATCATTCATCTTCAGAAGTGTTCACTCTGTTTCTCACACCACAGTTGCTGCCAGACCTGCGGAGTTTCTCCAGCATTTTCTGCTTCAATTTCAGATTTCCAGGATTGTTGCTTCATTTGGGCTTTTCACCCTTACTGACCCATCAGGACACTAGGGGGGGGGGGCGGTGTAATGAGATTTCCATTGTTAACTGGGATCCCTCTCAGGAGCTCCCAATTGTAAATCGGAGGACATCGCGCAAGGTCGCAAGTGAGTTGGAGCTAAATACCTGTTACGTAGCAACATTCAGGATATAAAGTGAGGTTCAGCCGCAGCAATACCCTTTTTGTACCTCTTCCCATGGTCTCAGTATTGGGTGACGGGGAGGAATTTTTAACAATTGTTTGGATACAAATGAAATTGTGAACTTGTTACCTGATGAAGGAGCAGCGCTGTGAAAGCTAGTGTGCTTCCAAACAAAGCTGTTGGACTATAACATGGTGTTGTGTGATTTTTAACTTTGTACACCCCAGTCCAACACCGGCATCTCCAATCCTTGGGGATTGACACTGAGATGAGGCATGAGCCTGGTAGGACATTGGCAGGTCGAAACCTAGTCTTGCCAACTCAGATTGGCTACATGTCTGAACCCCATAAGCTTTCACCTCGAACTGCTCTCCAAGTCAAAACAGCCTTTCCCTCTCTCCAATGTTAATGGAAGTAATAATAAAAGTGTTCATTTGCATTTGTAACTTTATCTCACCCTTTCAGACTCAGCACTGCCGTAAGCTCAATACCTGCATCTACAACGTACATGTATTGCCAGCTATTCAACCATGACAACCTCACTACCCAAAAACATTGCACCACGCGTACTGACACCGTTGCCTCCGTCTTGGACAAGGATAGAGTGGGTCAGGCACCTTCCCCATCAGGGTCAGGTATAGAGCATATCCTTACCCCAGTGGAGGAGACAGCATTTGAACAACTGCAATTGACACCATTGGAAGGAGGAAACAGATGAAAGAACAGGAATAAGATGAGAAAGAAGAAGCACCATCATGTATTCCCATGTTTGCAACATCCGCACCTCCCCCCCGCCACCCAGCTCAGAACGTGACGTTACTCAGCAGATTGTGTTGTGATGGAATCCGCATTTGGGTGAGAGAACAGGCATGAGAGCGTTGCAATTGTTGGAGGGAACACAGTAGCCACCTCAGAGGATTGGCAGTGGCTCTGTGGGACGTGCACTTGATGTCCCCTCTCAGAATGCCAGCAATTACCCTCACGTCACTGCCATGACACAGCCAATTGGTTCCCACCAGTCAGTCCGTCAGGCCCACCAATGCAGCTGGGGCTAGAGGTGGGCTTTCCAGATCAGAGTTGCTCAAAGGTTGTCCTGCAAAGGTGTCTGTAGGTTCTCCCCTATGGGCTGTCAACAGCTCTCTTATAACTATGGTGGAACCACAAGGTAGCAGTACATAGAAGCACCAGGCAAGAGCAAGGCACTTGGCACACTGAGAATGCACAAAGGTAATTATCATAGAATCACAGAATCCCTACAATGTGGGAACAGGCCATTTAGCCCAACAAGTCCACATCAATCCTCCGAAGAGTAATCCATCCAGACCCATTCCTCCGCACCCTATTACTCTACATTTCCCCTGACTAATGCACCTAACCTACGCATCCCTGAACACTATGGGCAGTTAGCATGGCTAATCCACCCTAACCTGCACATCTTTGGACTGTGGGAGAAAACTGGAGTACCCAGAGGAAACTCATGCAGAAACGGGGAGAACATGCAAACTCCACGTGGATAGTCACCCAAGGCTGGAATCAAACCCAGGTCCCTGGCCCAGTGAGGCAGCAGTGCTAACCACTGAGCCACTGTGCTGCCCTGTGATTTACTTTTTACATTTGAATTGATTTTGTATGTTAGTTACGAGGTCCTGGAACACCCTCACTAATTGTGTTGAGAGTAGGAGACCCTCTACCAAATCAACTGTTCAAGAAGACGGTTAATCACCACCTTCTCCAGGACCAGGAGGACTGTGCAATAAGTACTGCCCCGGCCAGCAATGCCCACATCCTATGAATGAATTAAAGAAAACAAGTGGCTTAGTGTTTTTGCGTTGTAGCTACATGGATATTGGTGGCAGTAACAGTGGTGAGGGAAGGAGTAGGGCTGTTGCTGAATGGGGAATTGGAGTGGTGTTCATCCATTCTGCTGAATCATGGCATTCACAGAATCATGGAACACACATGGAGGCCATATGGCCCATCGTGTCATACTGAGCATTTCATTTTGTGACTATTCCTTGTCTTCTCAGCACATAGTTTCTTTTCAATTAACTGTAGAGTTCTCTATTGAATGCCTTGATCTAATTCACTTCCAATGCATTCTCAGACTGTGCCCTCCAGATCCCAGGCATTCATTGCATTGGAAAGATTTCTCCATATATCTTTTTTTTGCTTCTTTTACTAATTGCCTTAAATCCTTGCCCCCTCAGTCGTTGCAAGATGCATTTCAGATGAGTTAATCATGGGCAGCCTGGCCAAAAAAAGAGACGGCATTTGTTGCCTTTGTCCCCTCCTTCTTCTCCTCAGTTTGTCACTGTTTACCTTGTAACAGGGACTCTGCCCTTATGATAGAGAGACTGTACAGCATGTACCCTTCTTGTAGAATCCCTACAGTGTGGAAACAGGCCCTTCACCCCAGCAAGTCCACAACGTCCCTCCAAAGCTTATCCCACCCAGACCCATTCCCCTCCCCTATTATCCTAAAATTACCCGTGACTAATGCACCTAACCCACACATCCCTGAACACTATGGGCAATTTATCTTGGCCAATTCACCCTAACCTGCACATCTTTGGACAGTGGGAGAAACTTGGAGCACCCAGAGAAAGCCCACGCAGACACAGGAGAATGTGCAAACTCCACACAAACAGCTGCCTGAGGCTGGAATCGAACCCAGGTCCCTAGCACTGTGAGACAGCAGTGCTAACCAGTGAGCCACCGTGCCACCCATTGAGCAGTATAAGACTATTTGGAAGTGGGTGAAGCAGTGGGACTATTGTCCGAGTGCACCATATGCATGCGTTGGCCATCTGACGCCAGGGTTCTCGTGGTCAGCGGACAGCCCTTGTCATTTAGTCACCATGCTGGAACCCCCCTCTGGTCTGTTTGAAGTGATGATTCATGTCGTGCATGAACTACCCAAATGTGAAAGAGCCTTGTTATTGCTGTAGTAGCATCGGGCATTAATCTACATGGCACCCCATGCACGGTAATCGTTCCGCTACATATTGACAAAGTACGAACCCCTCCAGCTGTGGTACATCGCAGTGTTGATGTGTGGCATTTCCTCCAAATGAGGTGTTTTTGGTCAAAGGTACTGCACATCATGAGGCTGCTTTAAAGTCCCCACAAAGCCGCATGCCTGAACCACCTGCTTTTCTCTGACAATAGGGAACAAAATTTGAACTGCAGAGCCTCTGTGATCTTAAATCATAAAGTAGGAGCAGGAGTAGGCCACTTGTAGGATTGTTTGTGATGGTTTCTGCTCTTCCCTCCCTCCCGCCAACGGTGTCTCTCTTCCTACTTGCTTGCATCACTCATCCATCGAGACTGTTGCGACGGATCGCTCGATGTGTCCTGCTGCTCGGCTTGTCAGAATTTCCATTATGACCATTTGCTTTGTACAGCTTCCCTTCAGGACACAGCCTGCCTGTTAGATGAGCAAGCTAGGTCCCACTGCTGCCTCAGGCCATGGACAACAGCATTGACGCCATGAACTGGATATCAGAAACTACCAATGGATGTTTGTTCTTTTTGATAAGTTTGTTCCGTAGTTCCTTGGAAGTGGAATCTCAGCTACATAGAATATTGAAGAAGGCATTTGGTATGCTTGTCTTTATTGGTCAGTGCACTGAGTATAACAGTTCGGAGGTCACATTGCAGCTGTACAGAAAATTGGTTCAGGCATTTTTGGAATACTGCATTCAATTCTCGTCTCCCTGCTATAGGAAAGATGTCAAACTTGAAAGGGTTCAGATAGGATCTACAAGGATGTTACCAGGGTTGGAGGGTTTGAGCTACAGAGAGGGGCTGAATAGACCGGGGCTGTTTGCTCTCAAGTATCAGAGGCTCACAGGTGACCTAATAGAGGTTTATAAAATCATGAGGGGCACGGATAGGGTGAGTGCTCAAGGTTTTTTCCCAGGGCATTGGTTTAAGGTGAGAGGCAAAAGATTTTAAAGGGACCTAAGGGGCGACGTTTTCACACAGAGGGTGGTGCGTGTATGGAATGAGCTGCCAGAGGAAGTGGTGGAGGCTGGTACAATTACAACATTTGAAAGACATCTGGTTGTGTATATGAATTGGAAGGATTTTGAGGGAATATGGACCAACTGGGACTAGTTTAAATTTGGATATCTAGTCGTCATGGATGAGTTGGATGAAGGGACTGTTTCCGTGCTATACATCTCTACAATTGTATGACCTTTTTATTGGAAAGCCCGTTTTAATGATTGTGGATGGGATTGTGGCAAAAGGTCAAGACAATGCATAGGCCCTTTCTAATCGAGCTCCCTGAGTGACACAGCCTGTTTAACTGAGTGATTAGCTAAGCCATGCACAGCAGGACCATTCTAGGTACAATTCCCATTCTGAGCTCAAATTTCTCATCCCATTCCATGAGCTATGTGGTCTATTGTTCCTGTTTGTCTTTACTAAGTATTTCTTTTGACAAGGTAGCGTTAAGATCACTACGGGGGATGCTCATCGGTGGTCTCGGTGGGACTACATCATCGCAGGTGTTTTGCAGGATGATGTCTTCTGGAATGTCGGTCTGGTAGGACTGAGTGCATTCAACAGAGGACAAGGAGGGAGAGGGTAGAGTTGAACAATGTGGTAAAAGCACTTCTTCCTTTTGCTGTTTGTGGTGTAACTGAAACTGCCAGCTCGACATTTGTGCAAGGAGGAAGCTTTGTTCTCAGTTTGCAGAAGAATTAATGAAATGATGGCTGACTGAATTTTGCCCACACCCCCCAATAGGATGTTAAAACCCAGAAGGAGGCAAAAATGTTGTGTGCCTAAAAATGCCACTTTCTTCTCAGTTAGAGCCATTGGACATTCTTGGAGCCACTGGAAATGAAAGGTTCATGCATGGCTCACTGCTTCAAACAAACAGGGAGACAGATTATGTTGAAGGCTGCTGGGCTGGACAGTGCAATTTGATGACCTGCTGTGAAATTGCCAGTCATGTGTCCAAACACTGTTGTGAACCCCTTCTCTTCCAGTTAACAAACCTGAGAAACATGTGGGAGCAGAATCACAGGCCTAACACATTCCTCCAAAGGAGATCATTTTGCAAGATAATAAAACAAAGGTTCCATGTTGTTAGGGATAAAATTAATCTGTAAAATATTATTGTAGAAAAACTTTGTGTCAAATTTTCTGGTCAATATTGTATATCTGACAGCCCCTAGCCTGCATTTGTCTATTTTTAACATAAGAATGTTAGGCCATGGACTTCCATTGGATTGATCCACATCTACTGATAATTACTGCAATGGTTTGCAATTGCCGTAGGCTGACCACAATTAATACCTGCCATCATGCATTTTGCAAAGATTCACAGACTGACAATCAACTTGCTTGACCTGACTACAAACTTGCTTACCACCGACAACTGGAGTGGATCTTGACTTCCAGAGTTAGGGATGTTACCGCGAGGAGAAAGTGAAGACTGCAGGTGCTGGAGATCACAGTTGAAGAGCGTGGGTGCTGGAAAAGCACAGCCGGGCAGGCAGCATCCGAGGTGCAGAAGAATCGCGTTTCGAACCTAAGCCCTTCATCAGGAATGCTATCGCTGCACCACATGACCTGACTTCCAACACATTAGTTGGCACTCTTAAAAGCCAGCAGGAAGATTTTCTTATAGAAATGAATTGGAACAGGCAAGCATAGTTACAGTTGGAGATCATTTCTGTTTGTGTTTGAATGACAGAGCAAACCCAAGTAGTCTTATGGTTTTAGGTGTATTCCTACTTCTCTTGTTCTCTTGGCATGTGTGTGTAGTTTCATTCTGAGTAATTTCCAGTGTGTTGATTAACAGAGTTCACTCCTTTTGCATTCCACCATTAAGGGAGGTCACCTCAACACAGCTGCTGCACAAAACATTAGAGAGCTTGCAGTCATATCTCGATACTTCACTCTGCTCCCAGACTGTGATGAATAAAGATTGGAAATAAGCCAAAACAAAAAGTGAAAGTGGGGAGCAGAGACTTTTTTATTTATTGAAGCAATCATCAAGTTGGAAATTAATGGACGCCAACTTGAAAGGGTTCAGAAAGGATTTACAAGGATGTTGCCAGGATTGGAGGATCTGAGCTACAGGGAGAGGCTAAACAGGCTGGGGTGTTTTCCCTGGAGCGTCGGAGGCTGAGGGGTGACCTTATAGAGGTTTACAAAATTATGAGGGGCATGGATAGGATAAATAGACAAAGTCTTTTCCCTGGAGTCGGGGCGTCCAGAACTAGAGGGCATAGGTTTAGGGTGAGAGGGGAAAGATATAAAAGAGACCTAAGGGGCAACATTTTCATGCAGAGGGTGGTACATGTAGGGAATGAGCTACCAGAGGATGTGGTGGAGGATAGTACAATTGCAACATTTAAGAGGCATTTGAATGGGTATATGAATAGGAAGGGTTTGGAGGGATATGGGCTGGGTGCCGGCAGGTGGGATTAGATTGGGTTGGGATATCTGGTCGGCATGGACGGGTTAGAGTGAAGAGTCTGTTTCCATGCTGTACATTTCTATGACTCTATGACCTGAAAACATAAGAGGGCAGAGAGGTGCAGGTTGTGAAAATGGTGACCAATTTAAAAATATCACCTCTCAATGTGTTTTAAATTGTACTTTAATGGGATGGAGATGCGCTAATCATGATTACGTAAATAATCATGATAATCTAATGGGGTTGGTCAGCTCAGTTGGCTGGACAGCTGGTTTGCGATGCAGCTTGATGTCAGCAGCTTTGTTTGTGATGATATTGTGCTTTTAAGAAGCGTGCTTTTGCCTGGGTTCTTTTAGACAGAGATTGGGGACAGGTGATGAGCAATCTTTGAGAAGATAAACAACTTGTGAAAGCTTGGGTGTTTTCTTTTTAAAGTTGGAACAATGGAAACAGCCTGAATGGGTGTGGGCAAGTTCCCACAGAACCAGGAGCTTTGGTTTTGGTATTCAGTAGTTGCTGGGATCTCAGCAGGGATAGAAGGAGTGAATCCCTCTCGATTGCTTTACTCTGCATCTGAGTTTTCTCTGTATGTTTTCCTCTTGAGTTACTATGGGAGTCACATGTGAGAAACCCTGTTTTCTGAATTTGCCTTTTGCCAAGGCTGTGTTGATAGGATGTTACTATATTGGAACAGTTACTGTTTAGTAATAAAATAACCTATTATTTTGTTAAGTTTTCTAATAGTGTTATTATTCCAAGTTCCTTCATCTTTCATTGTATTTTAAATATTGTGTTTGACTAAATTGTGTATTGTTTAATGTTAAATAGTTTGACTAATCAAATTGCTTCTGGAACACAGCATCTCACATTTACTTCAAAATAAGAAATGAGTTAGGGTCTTCGCTATTTCTTCATATATTTTGAAGGGCTCTGATCTGATCCATAACAGGTTTAAATCCCACACTCTCTGAGGGTACCATGAGGGACTCCTCTTCTCAGCCTCTTCTGTTTCTTGAGACATGGTTAAATCAGTCATCTCTCTCTAATGGGAGAGCAGCATTTTGAGACAATGGGGAAGTTGCCTTTACCAATACTCTGATATCAGCAGCGAAGAGCCTGAAAGAACAGTCTTGAGAGGATCTTGAAATGGGAGCAAGCCAGAAACACTCGCAATGAGCTGTATTCATTAATATGGATATATAAGTTAAAAGTTTGCTGTACTGGAGAGAGTGAATGAGGCTTGCCCTGGGATAAAGATGAGCTAGTGATACAAGGGATGTAAAATTGTAACAGTCTCGTCAGCAGCACAGCCGATAAGAGTGCAAGTTTAGACCCCAACACCTTAGAGTGTAGAATCCATGAAGGAACAAGCAGACAAAGGTAATGGTAGCCTCAGCCATGCTGACCAAAATGTCCATCCATGCTAATCCCATTTCCCTACACTTGGCCCATATCCTTC
Organism: Chiloscyllium plagiosum; assembly: GCF_004010195.1. Classification (NCBI taxonomy): domain Eukaryota; kingdom Metazoa; phylum Chordata; class Chondrichthyes; order Orectolobiformes; family Hemiscylliidae; genus Chiloscyllium; species Chiloscyllium plagiosum. Next base: position 71,659,845 of record NC_057723.1, read on the forward strand.
TAAACCTTCCATATCCATGTGTTTGTCGAAATGCCTTTTAAATGTTCTTAATGCACACGCCTCAACGTGGCATCTCATTCCATATATGTACAACCCTCTGTGTAAAAAAAACTGTCCCTTTGGTTCCCTTTTATTCTTTCCCCTCTAACCTTAAACTGATTCCCTCTAGTCCTCAGGAACCCTGGGAAAAAGACTAAGCGAATTCTCCTATCCATGCCTCTCATGATCTCATGCACTTCCATAAATTCCCCCTCAGTCTTCTACGCTCTAAAGAAAGAAGTATTAGCTTGTCCAACCTCTCCCTATAACTCAGACCCATGAGTCCTGGCAACATCCTTGTAAATGTCTTCTGCACTCTTCCCAGTTAAATGACATCCTTCCTATCGCAAGGTGACCAAAACTGAACACAATACTCCAAGTGCGGCCTCACCAACATCCTGTATAACTGCAACATAACTTCTCAATTTCTATACTCAGCACCCTGACTGATGAAGGCCAGTGTGCCAAAAGCCTTCTTCACTGCCCTGTCTACCTGTGACACCACTTTCAGACAACCGTGCACCTGAACTCCAAGGTCCTTCTGTTCCACTACACTCCTTAAGGCCCTACCATTCACCATGGAGCTCCTACCTTGATTTGACTTTCCAATATGCAAGACCTCATACTTATCTATATTAAACTTCATTTGCCATTTCTTGGCCCACTTCCCCAGCTGATCAAGGTCCTGCTGCAATTGCTGAGAACATTCCTCACTGTCCACGAAACCGCCCATTTTAGTGTCATCTGCAAATTTACTAAACATGCCTTGTACATCCAAATCATTGATATAGATAACAAACAGTAATGTTCCAGCACTGACCCCTGAGGCACTCCACTAGTCACAGGCCTCTAGTCTGACAAACATCCTTCCATGATTACCCTCTGCTTCCTATCATCAAGCCAATTATGTATCCAATTTGCCAGCTCCCCCTGGATTCCATGCAATCTAACCTTCCAGAGCAGCCTACCATGTGGAACCTTATCAAAGGCCTTACTGAAATCCATATAGATTACATCTACTGCCCTGCCCTCGTCAACCTTTCTGGTCACTTCATCAAAGAACTAACAAATTTGTGAGGCATGATCTCCCACGCACAAAGCCATGCTGACTATTTGTAATCAAACCCTGTCTTTCCAAATGCATGTATGTCTTATCTCTCAGAATCTTCTCAAGTAACTTACCTACCAAAGATGTCAGACTTACAGGTCTATAGTTCACAGGTTTTGTAGCCCTTCCTGAATAAGGGCACAACATTTGCTGCCCTCCAGTCTTCCAGGACCTCATCTGTGGCTAACAGTGATGCAAAAATATCAGCCAAGGCCCCCGCAATTTCTTCTCTAGCATCTTGTAATGTTCTTGGATACATCTGATATGTAATTAACAGTCATTCTCTTCAAGGCAAAACAATGATACTGTTTCCAGGAATAAGGACTGGTTTGTTCAGAATAATGCCAACAATGTGGGTTTAATTCCTATTCCTGCTGAGGCAGCCCTGGTACCTACCTCCTGGCCCTTCTATGGGAGTTGAAGTCAATGGCTCACCACCACTAGTTAAAAATAGCTCCAGATGAAGTGACAGCAGAGCATCTGCCAAGGACCAATTTTACAGATAGAGCTCATTTCAAAAGTCAAATCAATCTGCAGGAATATACAGTGCAACCTCAGTTATTTGAACACCAATTATGCGAATTTTGGCTTATCTGAACGAGATCTCAAGGACCCAAAGCTTGGGTAGAATGTATTATTTGAATATTCAATTATCTGAATATTTGATTATCCAAACATTTGATTATCCGAGCAAAATACTCCCCGCCTGTGTTGTTCGGATTATTGAGGTTGCCCTGTAAACCTCTTTCAAAAGGAATCCGATGAGATCAAAACGCAAGCTATGAATGAGACAGATACATCAAAAACATTGATGCATCCAGTCATGGATAAAATCAAATAGGGCAAGTTTTGCAGAAAAATGGACAGAATCAGAAATGGAAACTGATTGACAAAGTTTCAGAAATTCTGTGAGATAAAAATAGAACTTGTCTTACTCAAGCATTTCAATTTGTCAATCAATTTATAAATGGTTGGTCTCTGTTTCATTTGGTAGAAATCTATAAAGGAATTGGTTATTAATTCACTGATCTGTGCAGTCATTGAATTGAAAATACGCTCCAAGAAATTTTCATTCCACCATCCCAGTGGAATTTCTCATTTGTTTTTAATTGTTCACAAGATGTGGGTATTTGTTTGTGCCAACAGGTGGTTCTGGTGGAACCCATTCTTAATTGCTTTTGAGAAGGTGTTGTTGAGTCATATTCTTGAACCACTGCAATCCACTGGGTATGGGTACACCCAGAGACAAGGAAGGCTTAGTGATGGAATTCCCTCTCAGAGTGTAGTCTGAAGGGAAATTTGTGGCTGCAGATGCAACCATGCATTATCCAGCATTGACCTTCTTGCTGAGAGAGCTTTTGGGTTTGTAAGGTACTTTTGGAAGACTCTTGGTGAGTTGCTGCTGTTTATCTTCTAGGTGGCATACACATTGCAATTGTGCATTGTTGGGAGTGTGAATGTTGGGTGCATTGATGTGGTTGCTTGTCCTTGATTGTGGAGAAAGTGAGGTCTGCAGATGCTGGAGATCAAAGTTGAAACTTTATTGCTGGAACAGCACAGCAGGTCAGGCAGCATCCAGGGAACAGGAGATTCGACGTTTCGGGCACAGGCCCTTCTCCATAGCCTACTTATAATGACCCAAAAGTGCCCTGGCAGTTAGCTGTAGGAAAGTGTAATTGAGGCTAAATGAATAGTGAAATTGGAAGTGTTGGAAGAGGGTAAGAAAGGCAAAGCTGAGAACAGAAAGCCTAGATTGGAGAGTAGGAGTGACAGAAGAACAAATCAGATAAATTAGTGGGAGAAATTGTGGAATCTAGATGACTTTTAACATGGCGCATTGAGGCCTTTTCGATTCAATTTTATCTTTTCTGGTTCTGAGCAACACTGGCAACTTAATTCTAATTAATGCTAAATGTGAAAATAATGCTCAAGGAAAATGCGACTCACGACCGTACACCACTAAAATCTAATTATAATTTCATTTGGGCAGATATCCAGGGTTTAATAGAAATTACATCAGAAAGTTGGAACACTTGATAATATTATCAGGGACAGCTTATAGCAAAGTCCTGCTTTATTTTTCATATTGATTCTGAATTTGTCTACAATAACAACTGAATATTGGACACTATTCAAAGGGAAATTATGGTTCAGTCTTTCTAAGAGATCAACTGATGGAATAGTTGAAAACTACACGTCTGTCTTAATTCCAAGAATTCAATTATCTACAATCACACAATCAGCATTCAAGACATTGAGTCTGTTCTTGTTGCCAATACTTAAAGTCTAACTTGATGATTGCATTGTTTCTTTGTTCGCCCTATTTGTGTCAGTGGGCAGTTCGGTAATGTGACATGTTTGGTGCTCATGAATAAACCAGCTTTTAATCTTGTAACTTTAGCATCTACCAGCAAGGTGAGACTTGCAAGGATAGTTGTGACATTTTAATCGGTGTATTCTTTTATACCCTAACATGATTTTTATTGCTGCATTCAATATTTTGTCTGCAATGATCAAACAATTAGGAGCTCTTAATCTATATTCTTCTCAGGAAGGAAGGACTAAGCAAATTCTGAGCAAAGGTCACTGGACCCGAAACATTAACTTTGATTTCTCTCCACAGATGCTGTGTCCTTGATTGTGCCCAGCTTCTTGAGTGTTTTTGGAGCTGCACCTATCCAGGCAAATGAGGATTATTCCACCACACTCCTGATTTATGCCTTGTAGATTGTGGACAGGCTTTGGGGAGTCAGGAGGTGAGTTTCTCACAGCAGGGATCCTAGCTTCTGACTTGCTCATTTGTTGGCAATTGGCACAATTGTTACTTGTCTCTTATCAGTTCAAGCGTGGATATTGTGCAAGTGTGAATGGGCTCCAATTGCGTCAGTATCTGACGAATTGGAAATGGTGCTAAAGATTGTGCAATCACCAGCATTTAACCTTGCGATAGAGGGAAAGACATTGATAATGCAGCTGGAGATTGTTGGGAAAAGGACACTACCTTGAGGAGCTCCTGCAGCGATATTCGAGAGATGAGAGGATTGAACTCATCATTGTTTGTGTTGGGAATGACTTCAGCCAGTGGAAGGTTGCTGTACTGAGTCCCATGTATCTAAGTTTTGCTAGGATCCTTGATGGCGTCACACATGGTTAGATGCTGTCTTGATGTCAGACAATCATTTTCTAATAATTGATGGAGGGTGGCACTTTTTTCAATATTTGAGCGAAAACTGTGATGGGAGTCAGAGCTAGTGGTTCTGGTGGAACCATACTGAGAGTAGGTTATTGCTGATTAAGTGTCATTTGAAGTACTGTTGGTGACACATCCTGTCGCTTTAGAACATAGAATAGTATAGCACAGAACAAGGCCTTTTGTCCTTGATGTTGTGCCGACCTTTTAACCTACTCTAAGATCAAACTAACCTATTGTTCAATTTGCTATCATCCGTGTGTCTACCCAAGAGTTGCTTAAGTGTCCCTAATGTATCTAACTCTACTACCACCACTGGCAGCACATTCTGCGCACCCATGACTCTCTGTATAAAGAACCTACCTCTGTCATCTCCCCTGAATTTTCCCTGAACCTTAAGATTATGCTCCCTTGTGATAGCCATTTCTGCCCTGGGAAAAAGTCTCTGACTATTCACTCTATCTATGCCTCTCATCATCTTGTACACCTCTATCAAATCACCTCTCATCCTTCTTTGCTCCAATGAGAAAAGCCCTAGCTACCTCAACTTTCTTCATAAGACATGTCCTTCAGTCTGGGCAGCATCTTGGTAAGTTGAAACTTTATTGCTGGAACAGCACAGCAGGTCAGGCAGCATCCAGGGAACAGGAGATTCGACGTTTCGGGCACAGGCCTGTGCCCGAAACGTCGAATCTCCTGTTCCCTGGATGCTGCCTGACCTGCTGTGCTGTTCCAGCAATAAAGTTTCAACTTTGATCTCCAGCATCTGCAGACCTCACTTTCAGCATCTTGGTAAATCTCCTCTGCAGCCTTTCTCTAGCTTCAACATCCTTCCTATAATGAGGTGACCAGAACTGAACACAACATTCCAAGTATGGTCTAACCAGGGGTCCATAGAGTTGCAGCATGAACTCATGACTCTTAAACTCAATTCCCTTGCTAATGAAAAACAACACACCATACGCCTTCTTAACAACCTTATCATCTGGGTGGCAACTTTAAGGATCTATGGATGTGGGCCCAAAGATCCCTTTGTTCCTCCATATTGCCAAGAATCCTACCTTTAACCCTATATTCTGCATTCAAATTAGACCTTCCAAAATGAATCACTTTACACTTTTCCAGGTTGCACTTCATCTGCCACTTATCAGCTCAGCTCTGCATCCTGTCAATGTCCTGTTCCAACCTACAACAGCCCTCCACACTAACCATAACTCCACCAAACTTCGTGTCATCAATATACTTATTAACCCACCCTTCCACTTCTTCATCCAAGTCATTTATTAAAATCATAAAGAGCAGAGGTCATAGAACAGATCCCTGCAGAATACCACCAAGCTCCAGGCTAAATACTGTCCATTTACTACCACTAGGAGAAAGTGAGGACTGCAGATGCTGGGGATCAGAGCTTAAAAATGTGTTGCTGGAAAAGCGCAGCAGGTCAGGCAGCATCAAAGGAGAAGAATCGACGTTTCGGGCATAAACCCTTCTTCAGGAAAATCCTCTAGTATGGCCTCCCCTCTAGTTAGCCTATCTACATATCACGTCAAGATTCCTTCCTCGACACACTTGAAAAAACTTTACTGTTGACAAAGTAGACAGCTGTCTGGGAAGTGAGTTGGGGGATGGGGGGAGGGGGGGGAGGTTATTTGAAATTGAAGAACTCAATGTTGAATCCTCCGGGCTGTAGGCTGCCCAGGTGGAAGATGAGGTGTTGTTCCTCCGATTTGCAGTCTGATTCACTCTGGCAATGGAGGAGGCAGAGGATGGTCATGTCGAAAAGGGAGTGGGAGGGGAAATTAAAGTGGGTGGTGACTGGGAGATCAGGTCAGCCCCTGCGGGCCCGGCTGAGATGCTCAGGGAAACGTGCCCTGAGTTAACGTTTGGTCTCCCCGATGTAGAGAAGGCCACATTGGGAGTACTAGATACAGTAAACTAGGTTGGAGGAGAGGCAGGTGAACCTCTGTGTCAGCTGGAAGGAGTTTATGGGGCCTTGGATGTAGTTGAGGGGGTGGTTGGTGTACGACAGATTTTTGCATATTTGAGAAAGCATGCACTAGCTTTCGAACCTATTCAAAAGAAAGCAACTCGACTTATTCCTGAGATGAAGGGTTGACTTATTGAGGACAGCCAAACAGGTCAAGCCTTTATTCATTACAGTTTAAGGAATGAAGGGGTGATCTTATTGAAATGTACAAGAGTCTGAAGGGGCTTTACAGGGTAAACCCAGAGCATCACTAGTGGGGGCATCTTGATTGAAGGAACATAGTTGCAGAATAGCGGGACCCTTGTTTAAAACTAAGACAAAAAATATTTCTTCTCTCAAACGGGAGTGAATGTCATGAATTCACTGCCTGAGAGAGTTGTGGAGGCTGGTACAATCACAACATTTAAAAGACATTTGGATAGGTCCATGAATAGGAAAGGCTTGGAGGAAACGGGTCAGGAGCAGGCAGGTGGGACGAGTTTAGTCTGGGAGGACCAACGTGTCTGTTTCTGTGCTGTATGACTCGACACAAGATAGAGATTTTTGGAGCATTGAGGGTTTTGAGAATGTGGCGAGAAAGAGGAGTTGAGCACTGGGGCAGACCAGTCAGAGATGGAAATGTGTTGCTGAAAAAGCGCAGCAGGTCAGGCAGCATCTAGGGAACAGGAGAATCGACGTTTCGGGCATTAGCCCTTCTTCAGGGTTAGCCCTTCTTAGCCCTAAGAATCAGCCCTTCTTAGCCCGAAACGTCTCCTGTTCCCTAGATGCTGCCTGACCTGCTGCGCTTTTCCAGCAACACATTTCCATCTCTGATCTCCAGCATCTGCAGACCTCACTTTCTCCTCCAGACCAGTCAGAATTTTGTAGACTAAATGGCCAACTTTGGGTCTGATTTCTTATGCTCTTTTGTAAAGAAATAGTGGCCAAAGACCTGGCCCTAGTTTCTGAACAGTGACTACACTATAACAGTAAGAAATCATGATGGCATACAGTGAATAGCCAAGGTCTTTTCCCCAGGGTAGGAGAGTCTAAGTATAGAGGGCACTGCTCTAAGGTGAGATGGGAAAGTTTTAAAAGGATTCTCAGGGGCAACTGACCTGGGAGACCTTCCAATGAGCCAAGGAAAACAGTGGAATCATTTGTGATCACTTGCCATAATCACCAACAGGGACTTTGGACAAATAGTTGTCACAGTTGAGGTTTAGTTAGACAGAGCTGGGTTAGATTTGGTGGAGTGGGATAAAGACAGAATACCCCAGAATTAAAGGGCACAAATCAGTTTTTCTTTTTAAAATATAATATGGAGTGTGACCAAAACTATTGGCTTGTTCAGATTTTAATCAATGTGGTCAAATTTACTGATTGCCTGGAATCGCATCTTCCAAGGCAGCTTGCTATCATTCCCGGCCCTCACACAGCAGCCTGGGTAAAGAGGGCATGCCAATACGTATGTGATTCTTTGAAGTTGTCCATGTGACCCGTGTCCAAACCTCAAGATGCGTGGCAGAAATTTCACTGAGAATATCCCTACAGTGTGGAAGCAGGCCATTCAGCCCATCCTAACTCTCCGAAGAGCATCCTGATGAAGGGCTTTTGCCCGAAATGTCGATTTTGCCTGTCCTCGGTTGCTGCCTGAATTGCTGTGCTCTTCCAGCACCACTGATCCAGAATCCATGCATTTATCATTGTCAACCCACCTAGCCTGCACATCCCTGGAGACTATGGGCAAATTAACATTTTCAATTCACCCTAAACTGCACATCTTTGGACTGTGGGAGGAAACCAGAGCACCCAGAGGAAACCCTCGCAGATACGGAGAGAACGTGCAAACTCGACACAGACTGTCACCCAAGGGTGGAATTGAACCTTGGTCCTTGTCACTATGAGGCAGCAGTGCTAACCACTGAGTGACCCAAATGTCTTTATCTAGATGTGTATGAAGAAGCCCCTATCCTTCTTCAGAAATCCTGAAGTAGAACCCTTCAGTTACATGTACCCAACAAGGTTTTCACAGTGTGCTGCACAAACTTGAATTATTTGCTGCAAATGGGCAGAACAATAAAAAGAACAACTCATTTCCAGTTTGCAATTGGGTGTCAGTCTCATCACAAGCAATGATTCGGGGTAGTGCTTTATTGCAAAATGTTCAGTGTGGGTTACAGTACTTAAAGTAGGTTCTGCCTTTTACCCTTCTATCTGTGCCTGTGTGAACTACCTTAACCAGGCCCCACCTAAAACATCCCTCACGCGCCATTATTTGCACCTTTGCCGCCTTTGTGGTTAAGACGTCAGTGCTGGCTCGCTGATGCAGAGTTCCGCTTGCAGCAAAGTGAAAGCACTTCAGACGTAGCCTTGCAAGACCGTAGCCCTGTTGGCCGTTAGCTGCGTTGTGGGAGTGATCGACAGTGTCAATTGAACCATGCCTTCCTGGAGCCGGACAGTTAAGGAGAGATATGGAGTGGGTAAGGGAAAAACATACTTCCATTCTTCCATAAATGAAGTGCTACAAAGTGAGCTTAAAATTGTCCGAAGCTGCCACATATCTGTAAGTCTGTCAACAGGATGTGGGTAGCTTGTTTCAAGAGTGGTGCTGCTCAAACAGACTAAATGTTGACACAAGTTGGTACAAATCTTCGGCAAAATTCAACACATGCAACAAAAAGGGAAGCTGCTTCCCTGTTCGTCCCCGGTGCAATAGTTGTTACGGTTTATAATTAATCATGTTTGAAACAAATTTCCCCATGTGCGGTGGATTTCAACTGGCCGGTCTGCCTAGACGTTTTGTTGAGACTGTTCCTGTCCAGCAACACACTTGACGCACTTGACTAGTCAGGCACCTGAAACCATGAACCTGCGTGTACCTCGGACAGACAGGGATACACAATAGAGGAAGTCAGATGCAAGGCCATTTGATGGCGTCTATTTCCTCAGTGTTATTGAGGGACATGTTTGTCAGGCGAGAACAGCGCACAAATCCAGATTTAGCTTCCTCTAAAACACTATGCCAAGCCTGAAAGATCCTGGATTTCAAATGCAGTGTTCAAGCGTGACATGAGAGATACCAAGAAATCCACTGTGGTTGTGGTACTGTGTTTAAAAAGCCTATCTGTATTAACACAGAGAGCTAATCTCTTATTCCAGCTACTCTTCAGATTTGTCGCTATTTCAGGAAATATGGCAGAAATATCAGTGTGTGGTTTTGATGTGGTTTTACTTGCAAAGACAAAAAATAATTTTGCTGTTTGACTGGCAGTCCATGGCAAAATACCTCCATATTTTCTCTGCAAATTACCTGAATTACTATTACACACCCTACCAATGGGAAGTGAGTTCAGACGGAGGGTTAGAATTACTTTGGGGTGTAAAATGTATGCTGCAGTTTTTCAAACATGCCCTTCAGAAGGCACTGTGTGTGATCCATGATATTAAGGGCTGCGGTTATTGTACTGCCCTGAAACACTCCAAGCACACCGGATGTTGGTGGCTGAGTTAAGTAGCCCAGATTGGCCAACCTTTTGGCTTTTAGAATCACAACTTCTTGAGATATGGACAAAGGGGCCCTGTTTCCTCATAAAACCACACCTCATGCCCATACAGTGAGGGTGGGTTTGTTTAAGTATGCAAGAAAAGGTCATTGTGTTGACCCTTGTTGCATTGTAAGGAGCTGAAAATGTGTTGTTGGAAAAGCGCAGCATCCAAGGAGCAGGAGAATCGACGTTTCGGGCATGAGCCCTTTTTCAGGAAGGGCTGTAAGGAGATTGTAAGGAGATCTCTCACGAATTGTGAAACAATGTTAAAAATCACACAACACCAGCTTATAGTCCAACAGGTTTATTTGGCACCTCCACATCATAATTGTGAGATGCAATGATGATATCTAACCAGTGGCAACAGTCCCTAAGTATTATTCAGTCAAATAAGGGATTTCTTTGCAACTCTCACCCCCATGGTGAATATGAGGCTGGAGAGAGACTGGAAGAACACCAGATAAGTCATCAATTGGATATTGGATGAACTCAAAAGCAGTAGAGAAACTATGGTTAGTTTTAGTACATTGTCTGGAGAACAATGTTTGGATTCCACAATTGGACCAATGTTTTACAATCCCCTGGCGCCTCTGCTGGCTTTTCAGAGCTGCTGACCTCTGATTGACCAGTATCTCTTTAAGGTGGGACATCCTGTCTCAGAACCAAATGGGAATCAACCTTGGCAACCAATCACTAAGCCATATGTCCTCCAGGACCAGAGGAGTCCCACATCAAGGTGGGCACTTGCGGGCCATTTACAAATGGCAGATTGACCCGATTCTGTGACTTCCGCTCCCCATTGGCATTACTGACTTGAATGCATGGGGGGGGTTAAATTAATTCTCCTGCCCCACAGTTTTATTAGTGTCAAGTCTTCTCTATAGATAGACTTGGTTTAAAGTGTTATGCAGCGTTACAGTGACATATATAAATTAAACACAGATGTGTAATATATTGGGTCAGGATGTCTATAAGAGGAGAGTCATGTGACATCAGTGAATGTTCTGACAATGCCCACTTGCCAGACTTGCTTATAGAATCCCCAAAGTGCAGCAAGTCTATACCGACCCTCTGAATAGCTTTCCACCCAGATCCATCACCTTAAAACTTTGCATTTCCCATGGCTAATGCACCAAACCTACACATTCTTGGACACTATCTAGCATGGCCAATCTATCCTAACCTGCACACCTTTGGACTGTGGGAGGAAACCCATGCAGACACAGAGAGAATGTGCAAACTTCACCCATACAGGTGCCTGAGGCTAGAATCGAACCCAGGTCCCTGGTGCTGTGAAGCAGCAGTGCTAACCACTGAGCTACCATGTTCTTGACTTTCTGAAGAGGGCACATTATCGGAATAAAAACCGTTCTGTTGTGTTGCGGCAAACTATGAGTTTGTATGTTTTTTGTTCTGACTGGAGCCTTATAACAGCCCAGTGCAGGATATACAGCACCCTGGAAGAGTTGTGACAACTTCAATTCCCAAAAACATAAAGACAGCAACTCCTGGACTGCTTTGTTGATGAGCCATCTGGTATAACTTTGAGAAAAAAGAGCAAATATGTCTATGTTCCCAATTTCATAAAGCATTGTTATCTGCAGGTCTAAAGGCTTATTTTGACAGATGAGACTGTTAAGAATGCTTGGCTGGATTTCAAAAGCATTTGTATCACCTATCTCAGCAAAGGTTGCATTGACAGCTTTAAGAGGTTGATAAGAAGGATCTGTCCTTTATGTAGTTACTGAATTGACATTTGCTTGTGTTTGAAATTGATTGATCACTTGAGGGTTCTTAACTTCATTCAATGGTTCAGGAAATATTTTTCAGTGTGGTATGTCTAAAAACCTACTCGATTTGATTGCTAGAAGTTTAATATTTCTCATGTCCATTGCAAGTTCTTCCCATAGTTATGACATGGTTCTTGAGGAGTACTAGTATGTGAGACTGAATGAGGAGCTACAGAAGGGGTGTATGGAAGAACATATATGATATCGATGGCATTTGAGGGCCTGATATTCATCAGTAGAACTGGGCCGATGTCCCAATAAACAGAAGCAGGCAAACCAGCTATCTGCTAACTTCCATTGTTACCTACAAAGTGAGGGGTGTTAGACAGTCCTGCCCCCGCTCCCCCCGAATGAAAATACAGAAGGCAGGGAACTTTCTAAGGCGACCCATCTGCCAACTTCCCACCTCCTCCAAAATGCTCCAGCCCACAGAATCATAGAATCACAGCAGGGTGCAGCAAAGGAATGGTCTATTTCACACCAAGTCTTTCGAACGAACATCCAGTTGGCCATAGGTAGTGGCGGTGGTACAGTGGCTCAGTGGTTAACACTGCTGCCTCACAGAGCCGGGGACCTGGTTCAATTCCAGCCTCGGGTGACTGTATGGGTGGAGTTTGCACATTCTCCCTTTTTGTCTGGGTGCTCTGGCTTCCTCCCACAGTCCAAAGATGTGCAGGTTAGGTGAATCTGCCATGTTATATTGCCCATAGTGGTGAGGGATTAATGAAGGGCTTTTTCCCAAAACGTCGATTTTCCTGCTCTTCGGATGCTACCTGACCAGTTGTGCTTTTCCAGCACCACTCTAATCTTGCCTCTAATCTCCAGCATCGGCAATACCGACTTCTGCCTAGGGGTAAATGTAGAATAATATGGTAGAGGAATGGATTTGGATGGGATACTCTTTAGAGGGCCCGTTGTGGACCTGTTGGGCTGAAGATCCTGTTTCCATACTGTAGGGATTTTATAATGGATTCTATGAGGTCCCCACAGGGCAATTAAGAATCAACACTTTTCTGTGCTCTGGAAAAAGATATAGATGAAGACAATTCCCGACATGAAAGTCTGGATTGGTCCTGCCATCTATAGTTACCCCTTGCTCCTGCAGGTCGCCATCTTGACCAATAATCTCAGGGTGTGTTTCATGGGCAACACCCACCTGTACCCCTTCCACGGGAATTGGCATCAGACATTCCAACCTCACCACATCATCATGGCACATTTAACTCTGAATACAGCTCTCCACTGCAAAACGGCACTTTTTGGTTAACCGACATCTCACTGCAATGCTACTGCCAGGTCACTTCCTGTACAGAGACCATCACATGTAGAACAGGACTCTTAGCTTGCTCCCTTAGCATTCACTCACTCTGCCACAGCATCTGTGCATTGTCTTTTTGTGCTTTGCCACATCATTTACAGAATTTACCATTCTTCTTCCTTGTCTTGCCTGCTGCCAGAGACCACAAAGGCAGCTGGTCATGTTTACAAGCAGTGATCAGTCAAGAGGGCGGACATATTGTTGTATGGCGCTATGCTAATTCAATGGTACACCTGCAGCATCTTACATGTCAAACACACCGAATATACTTCTACCAAATAGCCCTGTCTCAAAGTCTAAGTAGTGCAGCCCTCATTCAAGTCAATGGGACTTAATTAATTTGGATATACCAGAGCCATAAGCCAAGGGCATCAGTTGACATCAGTCCAAGAGCTTGGACATGGTTGGTGTGGCATAAGTTCAGAGGTTTCATATCATTAAGTCCCTTAGAGTGGGTAATGTGGTTCTAGTGCAGCCAGACAAGAGAAGTCAGGGAGCTGCACAGAGATCATTCATCAGTTAGGACTGTCTTTCCAACTCGAAAGGTGTGGCACTGTAAAAGCAGAGCAGGTCAGCGGCATCCAAGGAGCAGGAGAGTCGACATTTCGGGCATAATGTGTCACACATTTCTGATGAAGGGCTTATGCCCAAAACATGGACTCTCTTGCTCCTCAGATGCAGCCTGACCTCCTGCGTTTTTCCAACGCCACCCTCTTTGACACTGACTCTCCAGCATCTGCAGTCCTCACTTTCTTGCTCCCGTGGGGGGTGGGAGGGTGGTGGTGAGGAGGAGTCATGGTCAGTCCTGAATAATGATGTGATTTCATGCTGTGCTAAACATGAGGAAAAGAGCAGCACCTCCTGAGATAAGATTCAGACAATATTGTGGCACTAAGTGTAGTGCAATAGTGTAGCTTCATTTACAATGATAGTTGATTAGACAGATGTAAAGTGGCAAAATATTTCAAAATGCAAGCTTCTGTTGCAAAGAAATTACACCCATGTCACTCCATGTGGCTTCAGAAGATTTTTCTTGTTTTGTTTTACGAAGACTATGTGCACCTTAGAATTCTAGTCAATAGTTGGCAGCAATTCAGCTGGTGCATAGCTGAACTGTAAACATTGTACCAGTGACCGAAAGCATGGCAAGTCCTGGCAGTGTTGAGTACTCCCGCCAATGGTAAGCACGTTATAGAATGAGCATAGTGCAATCGAGGGATGATGCATCCAACTCAGGCTGAGAAGTGAAGAGTTGTGAAGGTTAACCTGCTAGAGCTTCACAAAGAGGCATCCGTGAAACACTCAGAAATGGAGAAGATTTTGGGCAAAATGCAAGCTATGGTTGCCATGTAGCTAGCTTTATTTCGAGCAGATATTCATTGAATTCAAAACTCACCATCAACTATGGAGGGATTTGAACCTACAGCCTTTGAGCATTGGCCTGGGAGTCTGGATTACTAGCTCACTGACATTACTACTAGACCACCACCCCAATATTTAGGAATGTAGGAACGGGAGGAAAGGAAAATGAAAGAAAATGAAACAAGACTTCTCCTTAAAGTAAGGATCATCTTAGAATCTGTGTTCTCTGGTCATTGACATTTTAGCCTTTAGAATAGAATTGTAGAATTATATAATCCCTACAGTGTGGAAACAGGCCCTTCAGCCCAACAAATCTACACTGACCCTCTGAAGAGTAACCCACCCAGACCCATTCGCCTACCCTATTATCCTAAATTTATCCCTGACTAATGCACTTAACCTACACATCCCTGAACATTATGGGCTATTTATCCAATGGTTTCCAATTTGGAAACAATTGGAACATCCTAAAGTCAGAATAGATACCCTCTACATTTCTCCTCTCCTTCTTCAATGTACTGGAACAGTAATGTCCCATGTGCTTTTTTGTTGTTTGACTCAATGTTAAGCTCATCAAAATAATGAATGCTGGCACAGAAAGTGGAACGGTCCCTTGGGCCTTCTAAAGAATTAGAACTGAAAACTGGGTTAAAGAAAACTCTTACTGCTCTCTTCCTACACATGTGCCAGCTGCTTCTACTGCCTATCTTCCTTTTTTTGGATGACCTTGAGGGTGTTCCTCTTGCAAAAGTCTCTTTGCTCAATGTAGAATCATGCCTCAGGCCTGTTCTTGTTATGAACTGAGATGAAGCATTTCCCTTGTTGCTAATACCTGACCATATAATTCCGTCTGTGCATTACTTCCTGTTCATTTTCCTTACTCTTCCAGTTCCAGTTCTCTGTGCAAAACAGCATCCATCTTACATCTGAAACTTACCAGCACCAAATCTTTCTATTCTGTTACTTTCTGCATGACTTTAAAAATCCCCTCAGCGTCTAGCTTTTTGTTATGCATTCAGTCACCATTATCTTTTCCTGTTCAGTGCTATGTCACTGTGGAGTTCATGTTTCAGTCTTTTGCAAATGCTTTGGGCACTGTATTGCAACACTTCTTTCCAAAGGACAAATGCTGAGTCCAGAGTAAAGTCAGCACTGAACAATAAAATCGAGTGGAAATCTGTGTCAGGAGCTAGGCAAGCCATTGTACAGAATGGATTGAGAGTAATTATGGGAAGAATTTGACTAGAAGTCCGTTCTTTGTCAATTTTGGAGAGTTTTATGGAGTGCTTAGGGGTGTTTCCTCATACAAATCTCCACTGTTTGCCTCATGAGCTTCACACCACATTTCAATAGCACCCTGCTTACACTGTCTCCTGCACAGCAGGCAATCAGCTTTGCCTGGATCTCCCAGGGTTCCTGGTGCTGACGCCATTTTAAAAGCCCGGACGTGCACCAGGCCAAGTTCTGCCAACTAAGATCTGCCCTTCCTGGCATGAGCTGAGTGGAAAAGTAATGCCTTTGATAGCATTGTTGACATCTCACTGCTAATGCAAAGACATGTTTGGAAATATATTGCTGCTTAAGAATGAAGGTACCCGCCCTCAGCATCATCCTGTCAGCGTACCCTGTCTAAGGGAGTGCGACTCTTTCTGCAATGCTCAGTCTAACTTGAGATGTTCTCTAGCCCACAATGAGCAAGCACATGTTGAAAAGATTGCAAATGGTTGAAAGCGTTTACTTGTACGCAGCAGCAAATTGGGTCGGTTAAATCGTGAGCTGCACAATTGGTTAGGGATGCAGAGTGCAGCTCACAGTGCAGGATTGGTTCCTGTAATAGCTGAGGTTACCATGACGATCGCACCTTCTCAACCACACCCCTCAGTTGAGGCGTGGTGACCCTCGGATTAAACCACCACCAGTCATCTCTCTCTCTGTAACATGAGAGCAGCCTCTGAACCACTGAGAACCTGGATTAATACATAGAACTATTATGTTGTAACCATTACTGAAACTTGGTTGAAAACTGGCAGGATAGGCAGCTGAACGTTCCAGGGTTTAGATTTTCCAGATGAGATAGAGAGGGATGTAAAATGGGAGGGGGAGTTGCATTAGTGATTAAGGAGAATGTCACAGCCTCACTGAGAGAGGACATTTGGAGGGCTCATCTAGCAAGGCCTTATGGGTAGAACTCAGGAATATGAAAGGTGCAGTCACTATGATGGGTTATACTATCGGCCTCCTAATATCCAGCGGGAGATAGAGGAACAGATATGTAGGCTGATCATAGAAAGTTGTAAAAACAACAGAGTTATTGTGGGTGATTTTAGCTTCCCCAATATTCACTGAACTCCTTTAGTGCCGGGGGCTTCGATAGGGCAGAATTTTTTTGGTGCATCTAGGATTCTAGAAACAATCTATAGATGGTCCAACTATGGCAAGGGCTGTACCAGACTTTGTCCTGGGGAATGAGCCTGGCCAGGTGATCAAATTTTCAGTGGGTGAACATTTTGGGAATAGTGATCATAATTCTGTATGTTTGAAGATATTTCTTGGAAAGAATAAAACTGTTCCTAGGATGAAAGTGCTAAATTGTGGAATGGCTAATTACAACAGTATTTGGCAGAAACTGTAGCAATTTAACTAGGGGAGGCTGTTTGAATGTAAATCCACATCTTGCATATGGGAGTATTTGAAAGGCCAGTTGATCAGAGTTCAGTATTAGCATGATCCTGTAGGGATGAAAGATAAGGATGCCAACATTTGGGAACCTTGGATGACAACAGATATTGAAAGCTTTGTCAAAAAGATAAAGGAAGCAAATGCAAGAGTTCGGAAATTGAAATCCCGCAAGACCCCCGAGGGATCGATAGAAAGCAAGAAAGAATTTGAACAAAGAATTAGGAGGGCTAAAAGGGCAAAGAAATCCTTGGAAAGAGAAATTAGGGAGAATTCTAATTCATTTTAAACACTTATTAGAAGCAAAAGGGTAGCTAGGGAAGGGGTAGGTCCACTTGGGGACAAAGCACGAAATTTGTGCATGAAACCAGAGGAAGTGGGTGAGGTCATTAATGAGTATTTTGTATTGGTATTTACAAAGGAGAAGGACATGGCTGATTGTTAGATTAGGGAGTGGTGTGCTGATATTCAAGGGAATGTCAATATTAAGAAGAAGGAAATATTGGGTGTCTTGAAAAACATTAAGGTAGCAAAGTCTCCAGGCCGTGATGAGATCCATCCAGCATTGTAATATAGCAAAAGAGGAGATTAGTGAGGCCTTTACAGAGATCTTTGTATCGTCTTCAGCCACAGATGAGATCTCAGGCGACTGAAGAATAGCCAATGCCGTTCCTTTTTTCAAGAAGGGCAACAGGGACAATCCAGGAAATTATAGGTTGGTGAGTCTTCCATCAGTGGTAGAGAAATTATTAGAAAAGATTCTTTATAATAGGGATTTACTCATACAGAAAAGAATGGACATATTAGGGATAGTCAGGATGGCTTTATATGGGTCATGTCTCACAAATTTGACTGGGGTTTTGGAGGAAGTTTTGATGATAATTCATAAAGTTCGGGCATTTGACAAGGGCATGGTAGGCTGGTCCAGATGATTAGGTCACATTGGATCCATATTGAATGGTAAGTTGTGTACAGAATTGGCTTGGTCAACAAAGATAGAGGGTAGTTGTTGAGGGATATTTTTCTGATTGGAGGTCTATGACTAGTTGTGTTCCACCAGGATCAGTGCTGGGACCTCTGTTGTTTGTAATATAGAACAACCTTGGTTATCCGAACATCAATTATCTGAATTTTGGATTATCTGAATAAGATCTCAAGCTCCCAGTGTTTGAGATCGGAAACCAGACTCTAATACTATCTGCAGAAACCCTCTTTCCAAGACAGACTGCCCACCAGTGAACACAGCAACTTCTCTCCCACTCTGCCTCTGTCATTTATTCTTTCTTTCTTTCTTTCTTTCTTTCTTTCTTTCTTTCTTTCTTTCTTTCTTTCTTTCTTTCTTTCTTTCTTTCTTTCTTCCTTTCTTTCCTGCCCTTCTGCTTCGTTCTATCTCTCACATTGTCCCTGCCCCCTTTCTCTCACTCCCCTTCTTCCTCTCTTATTCTTTCTCTCTGTCATACACAGCGGTAAGTTTCTGACAGCTGTTCGTTCAGGAGGCATATTTAGAGACTTACATGCAGCTTTCTTTTCCCCTTGTACTTTAATTACAATCCAAAGTTTGGGTTTGATTATTTTCAACAATCGGTTTTAGACTCGGGTACCTTCGTGACCTGCATGAGTAAAACAGCACAGCTCTGAGCAAAGACACTGACAGAAACCCAGACAGACATTTGAGAAACCATGTTAAACCACAGCAAAGAAGGCCCCGTTCCGTCCCAGAGTGCCTTTCGATTTGATTTGATTTGTAACACACGAGTCAGTGCATCTGGCTGAGGCTTTGTGTTATGGGATTCCATTTACACTTGAGAATGCTTTCTTTGTTTATGATCAGATCAGTTATCTGAACATTCGGTTATCCAAACAAAATACTCCCTGCCAGTCTCGTTTGGATAATTGAGATTGTTATTTGTATAGAATAGAATCCCTACAGTGTGGAAATAGGCCCTTTGGCCAAACAAGTCCACACCAACCCTCTGAAGAGTAACCCAGACCCATTCCCTTACCTTACTATCCTATATTTACCCCAGATTAATGCACCTAACCTAGACACCCCTGAACACTATGGGCAATGTAGCATGGCAAATTCACCCTAACCTGCACATCTTTGGACTGTGGAAGGAAACCAGAGCACCCGGAGGAAACCCACGCAGACACGGGGAGAATGTGCAAATTCCACACAGTCACCCGAGGCTGGAATCAAACCCGGGCCCCTGGTGCTGTGAAGCAGCAGTGCTAACCACTGAGCCACATTGCTGCCGCAAGTAAGTGATCGGGATGAAAATGTGGGTAGTCTGTATATTTTATGATGATGTGAAAATTGGGGGAGTTGTGGACAGTGAGGGAGGATATCAAAGGATGCAATAGGATATAGATCAGTTGGGAAGTTGAGCAGAGAATTGGCAAATGGGGTTTAATCTGGACAAGTGTGAGGTGATGCATCTTGGGAGGTCAAATGCAAGAGGAAAGTACAGTGTAAATGGTAGGACCTTTAGAGATATTGATATAGAGAGGGATCTTGGGATGCAAACCAATAGATTCCCTGAAAGTGGCAACACAAGTGTACAAGGTGCTAAAGAAAGCAGACAGCATGCTTGCCTTTATTGTTCAGGGCATTGAGTATAAAAGTTGCCAAGTCATGTTGCAGCTGTATGATACTTAATCTTGGCCACATTTGGAAAATTTGTGCAGTTCTGGTTGTCACACTACGGGAATGATGTGAGGCTTTGAAGAGGGTGCAGAAGATGTTTACCAGGATGTTGCCAGGATTGGAGCGTATTAGCTATATGGAGATTTTGGACAAACTCGGATTGTTTTCACTAGAGCATCAGAAGCTGAGAGACGACTTGACACAAGTGTATAAAATGATGGGAAGCGTGCACAGGGTTGCGAGTTGGAGTCTTCATCCCAGGGATGTCAAATACGAGGGAGCAGAGGTTAAAAACTGAGAGGCGATAGTTTAAATGAGAATGTGAGGAAAGAGGGTGGAAGGCATCTGGAACACGTTGCGAGGGGAGGTGGCAGAAACAGATATGATAGTAAAGTTTAAGAAGCATTTAGACAGACACATGAACAGGTAGGCAATACCGGGATATGGACCATGTGCAGGCAGGTGGAATTAGTTTAAAATGGTTTCATGGTCAGCATAGACATGGTGGGCCGAAGGGCCTGATCTTGTGCTGTATTGTTCTATGTTCTAGGCACAAAGTGAATGGGCACTGAGAGGGCAAGTGAGGAGCCCAGACATGCACCATGATCCAACCCATGAGCTGGGTGCTTGTCCCTGAGTACAAAGTCTCCTGACAGTAGCAGCATTACAGTGAAGTGCAGACCAGTGTTTTGAGTGGGTCAGAGTTGTGCCTTGTTGGCTGGTGATGTAAGGCCGTTATGTATCCACCAAGCTTTGTGGCTGGCGGGTGGTGGGTGGTAATTTTTTCTGGAGTATGCCCTGAGGTTTTGGTTCTTGGTGTCCGAGATGGAGGTCTGGTGGAACATGCGATGAGTTGGAGTCACCAGGTATACATGTCAGGAATTGGCAACATCTAGTTTCTTTCCAGTGCATGGGAGAAGAGGAAACTGTACATCAATGAGGTGAGATGAGAGGCTAATGGCATGCAAATAAGTGCAAAAAATGCCTCATTGCTCACTTGCAAGATCCTTGCCTTGCTGTTCAAAACTTGGTTGCAGAACTGGACCTTTTTAGTCTCAATGCCAGGAATCTCACTCCTGTCAATCACACCATATTTTCCCATTGACACCCCTTTTCCCTTCTAGTTCAGGAAGTAGGGACATTCTACTCTTTATCATCATGCTGACAGAAATGGCTAAGGAGGACAAATGGTTGTGACATGACTTTTGTTCGCCATCAACTGCAAATGGGTAAAATAATGAGTCAGTATTTCTTGCAGATAAAGGTATGTGGACATGATTCAGAATAAGAAGCAAATATTGCAGGTAACTTTTCAGTTGATGGCAAGTGACTACAGGTCCCTTTTATTGAGGGGAGTGTATGGTTACGGGGAGATAATGACCTAATTATCCTATTGCTGTTAATCCAGAGATCCAAGTAATATTCTGTGGACTTGGGTTCGAATCTCGCCACAGCAGATGGTGGAATTTAATTCAATAAAAATCTGGAATTAAGTGTCTAATGATGACCATGAATTAATTGTTGGAAAAACCCATCTGGTTCACTAATGCCCTTTAGGGAGGATAATGGCTATTCTTAACTGGTCAAGCCTACATGCGACCCCAGAGCCACAAGAATGAGGTTAACTCTTAACTGCCCTTTGACCAATAAATAGTAGCTTAGTCAGCAATCCCAGGAATGAATATATTTTTAAAAATGTGGTTTGTGTCTTCCCAATTGCAGGGAGGAACGAGAGAAAGTGTAATCAGATGAAAGATTGGGGTGAGAGGAAGATGAAATGCAACACATGAGAGAGAGTATTGACAGAGTCAAGTGAACAAGGGCAACAAAATTGAACCAGGAAAATCCACTCAGAGAACAATTCATCAAGATGATGCTTGTTGTTTGCATGAGATGGGAGGGACTTTTCTGCAAAAAAGGTTTTGGAAGGTGACTGGGCCAGAATGGAGTGACACCTACTATTGTCGCTATTACTATTGATGACAGAAATAAATTGTAAATGACCCCTTTCCGTTCACTTTCCAGTGGGTATCTTCAGCCAGCTTATGATAGTATGTCAAGATAGAACGGAAATTCAATTGGATCGTTATGTAGGCCAGGAGGAGATGGTGGTGGGATTTGAGTTGTTGTCCAGCTTCATCCTAGACTGATAAAACCTGGTCTCTTATTGGTGTTTATATTTCACACCGGACTTCCACCTTTTTCATCCAAATGCTATAAGCAAATTCTTCTGTTTCCTTCCCACCCTTCCACAGTTCTAGCTTCTTCTGTAGTAAACTGATGCTTTTCACCAACTATATCTTGTGATAGCAAGTAACACATTCTAACCACTCCTTGGTGAAAATGTCTCTCCTGAATTCTCCATTGGATTTGTCAATGACTATTTTTAAATTATGATCTTTAGTTTTAGACTCTGCACAAATGGAAACATGGTTTGTGCAATTGCAGCACCATGTTACACATCTTTGTGGTTTTGATAGGGCCACAATTTGTTCAGTTGTTCAACCCTCCAAAGTAAGGGTGTAATATTGTTGAACAGGGTAGAGAGGAAATTTAACAACCTGGGTACAACAGTGAGAGATTTCAATCACAAAGAGATTTGAGAGAACTTTGGATTGTTACCCTTAGAGCAGAGAATATTCTGGTCAGATTCGATCCAAATGTTCAAGAGTTTGAGAGCATTAGATAGTGTATTTTGGAATAAATTGTTTGCCGTGACAGCAATGTCGATAATAAGAGGGCATTTGGTAACTTGCAGAAGAACAGATGGGAGGATAGGAATTTTCTTATGCAGTGAGTACTGGTGTTCAAAATTCCTTAAGCTAATAGGCTATTGGAAGCAGTGTCAATGGTAATGTTTAAAAGGAAATTGGATATAAACTTGAAAAATTGCAGGCCTCCAGGGAAAGAACAGGGGTTTGGGGCCAATTGGAGAGCTTTACCAGTTTCTCAACCCATGTCAGATGGCATCCTTCAGCACCATAAGATTCTGTAACTTAATAACAGTAATGATTTCAGAAAACATCGTTAAGACACCTTTGTGCAATGTGCAGTCAGCTCTGAGGAATCATTCATGTTAGGACCGAGGGGATGTGGGTGAGGTCTGAAGTATTTTTGCACAGACACATGTCTGAAGACAGCTGATCAGAGCCAGGCGAATTTAAAATATACAGCAGTGGCAGTGCATTATCTGACTCAGGATGGGTAGAAAGTTGGCTGTCAGGACCAATTAATGCTAAGTTGAGAAGATCAGCAGCTCGAAGGAATCTTCAATTGTTTAAAGTCTCAGGAGAGAATGATTAGAGGTTTGAAGCCAACAATGTTCATGACAGTCTGCGAGTGATGGTTGAATAGTATTTTAAGTTGCCTAGTGGGCACTGCAGCTTAAAAAAAAACACTGCTAGTTTTGATCGTAGGAAAATTGCAGTCATTATCAATTGCAGAAAATAGGTTTCATCTGTTTCATTTTATGTTTGCAGCTTTGCTTTCACTTGTACAGTGCAGACTGCCCAATTAGCAAACCAAATAGAATCTCCATTACAATTTAAGCCTTTTCCCTTAAAGGTTTTTTTTTATTGCATGAACAATTTGAAGATGCAATAACTGGGTGATTATTTTATTGGAGCAATAAAGCAGAGTTTGTGAGTTCAAATATTGTCAATCTAAATTCAGTTTCTATAAAACAAAATGAGAAATGAGAAAACGATGCCACTTGGTTATGAACATGAACCTCCAAATGGTGTTGCACAGGAGAGTTTAATTCGGAGAACTTTCTTAAGATAGCTTTGTAATTGATTGTGTATGATCAATCTGACTGAAGTGCTGAAAATATTAAAAGGACTTTTCATTGTAGATTTGGGGAAATCAAGAACAAAATAGGATGTCCTCAATATTAGACTACAATCATTCAGGGGCACTTGCTTCCAAGCAATCAGGAAACACTTACCACATGAAGGGTAGCAGGAATTGTTTTTAGAATAGAATCCCTCCAGTGTTAACACAGGCCATTTGGCCCAACAAGTTCACACTGATTCACCGAAGAGCGTCCCACCCACTCTCACCCACCTACCCTATCCCTGTAACTCTGCATTTCCCAAGGCTAACCCACCTGACCTGCCCATCCCTGGACACTATGGGCAATTTAGCGTGGCCAATCCACCCTAACGTGCACATCCTTGGTCTGTGGGAGGAAACTGGAACACCCGGAGGAAAACCCACGCAGACACAGGAAAAATGTTCAATCTCCACACAGTCACCCAAGGCTGGGGTATGAACCTGGGACCCTGCCGCTGTAAGGCAGCAGTGCTAACCACTGAGCCACATGAATCTAGGACTCACTGCTGTGACAGATTATAAATGCAATGATTTGAGGTTTCAAATTTGAGAACGATAGATTTTGTTGGATGAAGTTTTTAATGTGTTCTGAGCAATGGAAGGTTAATTGAGTTGCATAACAGTTGGGATCGAAATGAGTGGTGGAGCAGGTCTTTGGCAAATAGCGATGGAGGAGGCAATGCCTGAGTGGTATTACTGCTGGACTGTTTAATCCAGGTAATGTTCTGGGGACCCAAGTTTGAATTCCGCCACAACAGATGGTGGAATTTGAATTCAATTTTTAAAAAAATCTGCAATTAAGAGTCTAATGATGACCATGAATCCATTGTCAATTGTCAGAAAAATCCATCTGGTTCACTAATGTCCTTGAGGGAAGGAAACTGTCATCCTTACCTGGTCTGGCCTACATATGACTACAGACCCAGGGCAATGTTGTTGACTCTTACTTGCCTTCTGGGTAATTAGGGATGGGCAATAAATGCTGGTCTCGCCATCGAGGCCGTCGTCCCGTGAATAAAGAATAAAATATGTAAAAGACTATATATACTATGCCCTTGTACTCACTGGCGCACAATTGTCCTTTGGGGAAGGATACCTACTGTCTTTTACATCTTTTCTTCATTCATTCATTTGATATGGGTACTGCTGGTAAGGTCACCATCTGTCACACATCCTATTGCCTCTGAACAAATGATAGCGAGGGGTATTTCAAAAGATAGTTAGGAGCCAAGCATATTATTATGATCTGGAGTCACACACAGGTCAGACAAGGCAAGGATCTCTCTTCCTCAAGGTATCCAGTGCATCTTTTTATAAACTTTTCTGGTTGACCCTCGTTATGCCACCATTTATTAAGGGGGATAGTGTCTTATCCATTCATGGGACGCATGCTTCAGCCATCCCTGTTTGTCCAGTTCAAGTTTAACCACATTGCTGTATATCTGGAGTCACATGCAGGCCAGACCAGCTAAGGATGGCAGATTCCCTTCCCTAGAGGGCATCAGTGAACCAAATGGGTTTTCACGACAATTGACAGTGGTTACTTGGTCACCATTATACTGGGTTTTTATTCAATTCAAATTTCAACATCTGCTCTGGTGGAATTTGGACCCATGTCCCAGGATATTACCCTGAGTTCCTGGATCACTAGTCCAGTAGCGTTACCATTATGCCCGTATCTCCTCGTAAACCATAACTAAGGTTGGAGAATTGATGTCAGCCATGGCTGCAACACACATATCTCATGCATGAATGAGAGGTTATTATGAAGGACTCTCCTTCTCAACCTCTTCCCTCTCCTGAAGTCTGGTGGTCTTCAGGTTAAATCACCCCCAGTTGCTTCTCCTTAATAAGAGAGCAGCCCCTCTGGTGACTATGGTGGCACAACAACAAAATCTGAATCTATTCTTTTCCCGTCATCCAGGATGTCTAGAGTTCCATGAGCAGCCAAAAAGTCTCAATCTTTGAGTCTTGGCCTCAGGAACCGAACACTTACTTCCCCTTCCACTAGAAAGGGACAGACTTAGAGTCATGGAGTCAGAGACCTATATCGCACAGAAACAGACCCTTTGGTCTAACTTGTCCATGCCGCTCAGATATCCTAAATTAATTGAGTCCCATTCACCAACATTTGGCCCATATCCCTCCAAACCCTTCCTATTCATGTACCCATTCAGATGCCTTTTAAATGTTGTCATTGTACCAGCCTCCACCACTTCCTCTAGCAGCTCATTCCAAACATGCACCACTGTGTGAAAACGTTGCCCCTTAAGTCCCTTTTAAATCTTTCCTCTCTCACCCTAAACCTATGCCCTCTAGTTCTGGACTCCCCCACCCCAGGGGAAAGACCTTGTCTATTTATACAATCTGTGCCCCCTCTCATGATTTTATAAACCTCTATAACGTCACCCCTCAGCCTCTGATGCTCCAGGGAGAATAGCCCCAGCCTATTCAGGCTCCCTCTGTAGCTCAAATCCTCCAACCCTGGAAATATCTTTGTAAATCTTTTCTGAATTCTTTCAAGTTTAGATTAGATTTGATTAGATTAGATTACAGTGTGGAAACAGGCCCTTCGGCCCAACAAGTCCACACCGACCCGCCGAAGCGCAACCCACCCATACCCCGACATTTACCCCTTACCTAACACTATGGGCAATTTAGCATGGCCAATTCACCTGACCCTGCACATCTTTTGGAGTGTGGGAGGAAACCGGAGCACCCGGAGGAAACCCACGCAGACACGGGGAGAACGTGCAAACTCCACACAGTCAGTCGCTTGAGGCGGGAATTGAACCCGGGTCTCAGGCGCTGTGAGGCAGCAGTGCTAACCCCTGTGCCACCGTGCCGCCCACGAAGTTTCATAACATCCTTCTCATAGGATCACTGTAAGGTAATGTAATTAGATTTTTCTTTATTTCTCTATTTAGTACTTAAGATTTGTACCTAGGTACTTTGAACCTAAGATGGCGCCCTAAGAGCTGACATTGTAAACTTTTCACTGTACTCCCGTACTTGAGTACACATTCTGCTTGTTCTGTGCCCTTGAGAGCAATGCTCCAGTACATTCAAGTATTATTGTTTGTTCTCCTAGTTTATGAAAAAACCCTTTTGTTTCTAAGTCTAACTGTTCAGGTGGGAGAGAACAGAACATACATAGAAGCATAAAGGACATACAGGATAACATAGAGTTCAACCAAATATGTGTTATACACATACTGGCTTAACTATTGAAAAGAAAGAGCCTGCAGTGAGAGACAAGAGAAAGACGTAGTGAGTGAGACCCCATGAGGTGAGGGATGGTCTTTTAATTGTTCACCACGTCAGTACAGAAAGCTTGAAAATAGGTTTGAGCACAGTTATGAGCACACCAGAGGACACCCATGGAAATTCATCTCACGTTAGCATCTCGTAATATACGTGCAGAATTTGTTTGAGGCACCCCACTTTGTCAGCTTGGTAAATAAAAAGAAAGGGTTCCTCTAGATGAAAGGTATGTTTCTTCATTGAAGTGCAAATGAGTGCCCTGAAGACTGTATCACCCTTGGGCCTGATTGCATTAAACATCAAGGCAACAATAGTGCTTTATGCCCTGTCCAGGATACTAATCCAACAAGCAAGGTTTGGAAATGAATTTCCGATAGCTTCGCCTCAAAAGCTATTGATTCACTCAAACACACAATCACACATGTTTTATTCACACATGAGCTGTTCACCGCAACTTTAACATGATTAAAGTTCCCAGGATATAAATATCACACCAGATGAGTGGTGCCTGTTGGTGTGACCTACTTGCAAGCGTTTGGTAGCTTAACCCTATTGTCACTTGGTTAAGCAAGCTTAAGTCACAGCTGAAGAAGGGTCACTGGACCTGAAACATTAACTCTGCTTTCTCTGCATGGATTTGCTGAGTTTTTCCAGCAATTTCAGTTCATGTTGAATGATAACAGCTTTAATGTCTCAAAGTTTAGGCAATTTGTTCAGCATGAATTTTGGGGGCACCGGGCATTAGGAACGATGTCTAAACTTGGACAGTTTGCATGGCGATTAACTGGAATGATGCAAAAGGGCACAGATTTAAGAGAATTGGCAAAAGAATCAGAACAAAATGAGGAGAACTATTTTTATTTAGTCATTTGTTTTGAAGTGGAAAGCTCTGCAGGAAAGTGGGGTGGAATCAGATCAATAGAAGAGGACTTATCAATCCAAATCATAGAATCCCTGCAGTGTGGAAGCAGGCCATTGAGCCCATCAAGTCCACATCAACCCTCCAAAGAGCATCCACCCAGAACCACCCAATAACCCACCACTTCAAATGGCTAATCCACCTAGCCTGCATACCCCCGAACACTATTGGCAATTTAACATGGCTAATCCACTTAGCCTGCAAACCGCTGAACACTATGGGCAATATATCATGGCTAATCCACCTAGCCTGCACATCTTTGGACTGTTGAGTGCTCCAGTTTCCTCCTAAGGGGACCCATGGAAACACAGGAAGAATGTGCAAACTCCACACAGACAATTGCCTGAGGGTGGAATTGAACTTGGGTCTCTGAGGTCCCAGAAGGCAGTAATGTTAACCACTGAGCTACCATGCTGCCCCAATCTATTCACTTTTGATGGCTTATTTCTCAATCCCACACTGTTTCCTCTCTGTCACCCAGAGATTCTTCCTTGACACACTCTCCTATTTTCACTGAAGGATGCTGGCCTTTGGTGGCATTATCAAAAACATGTTCCATTTTCACATTTATTCCTCATCAGCGTTTCTCTCCACACCTCCACTGCCTCCAAGTTCTTTGCTTGTTCACTGCTCAATGAGCAGAGTTTTCCCTCAGTGAAATATTGGGAAGGTTGAAGCAATTGCCTTTGGCTGTGCGAAAGTTTCAGTTCCTTAATCACCAACTCCATCTGCCCATCTCCCTGGCAACTGGGCTGAGGCTAAAGTGGAATGTTGATGAGACTGGTGGCATATTTGATTGCGAAGTGAGCTAACGAAAACCTCTCTGTCACTAACTTCACTTGCTTTCATCTCTAATAATATTCACCAACTTCAACCCTGCCTCAGCTCATCTGCTGAGACAACCATCTGCATCCAATTCTGGACTCTTCAGTGTCCCTGATTTTAATTACTATTATTGCTGGCTATGCCTACCACTGCCTAAGCCCTGGACTCTGGAACTGCTTCTTTGGACCTCCCTATCTCATTTTCTTCCTTTAAGATGCCCCTTAAATCCAATCTCTTTGACTAGGACCTTTGCCATCTGACCGTAAGATCTCCTTAGGTGGCTCTGTATTTGTTTTTAATATCTCCTTGATCAATTGGGTCAATAGGCTAGGAATGGTAGATGGAGCTTAATGTGGATAAATGCGAGCTAATGCATTTTGGTAAAATGAGTGAGATATACAAGCAGGAGGCTAGAAGTAAACAGCAAGCCAGGCAGCATCAGGAGGTGGAGAAGTCAAAATTTCAAGCGTAACTCTTCCTCAGGACTAGGGATGGATGTAAGGGGAGCTGCAGATAAATGGGATGGCGGGGGCAGGGTGGTGAGATAGGGATTGGTGAACACAGGTAGAGGGTACGGACTGATTGGTCAATGGGAGGAATGAATCTGGGTGGTAGCTGGAAGGAAGGGTCAATGAGAGAAGTGGAAGGGAGAGGGAGGGGCTTGGAAGGGAGTCGGGGTGGGAAGGGAGAGTATTTGAAATTCGAGAACTCAATGTTGAGTCCTCCAGGCTGTAAGCTGCCCAGGCGGAAGATGAGGTGTTGTTCCTCCAATTTGCAGTCTGATTTGTCGTGACAATGGGAGATGCTGAGGATGGTCACACCAGAAAGGGAGTGGGAAGGAGAATTAAAATGGGTGGTGACCAGGAGATTAATGTTTGGCCTCCCCCATGTAAAGAAGACCACATTGGGAAGCACCTGATGCAGTAAACTAGGTTGGAGGAGAGGCAGGTGAACCTCTGTCTCACCTGGAAGGACTGTTTGGGGCCCTGGATGGAGGTGAGGGGATTGATGTGCTGGCAGGTTTTGCATCTTTTACAGTTGCAGGGGAAGCTACCTGGGGGCAGGACTTATACAGTTAATGGAAGAGCCTTGGGGAATATTGTTGAACGTAGAGACTGAGGGGTTCAGGTACGTAGTTCATTGAAAGTTGGGTCGGGGCAGGCAAGGTATTTAAAAAAGTGTTTAGCACGCTTGCTTTCATTACTCAGACCATTGAGTATCGGAATTAGGACATCATGTTTAGGGTGTACAGGATATTGTTGAGGCCACTTATGGAGTACTGTGCACAGCTCTGGTTGCCCTGCCCCAGTAAGGCAGTATTAAATTGGAGAGAGTGGCTCAGTGGTTATCACTGCTGCCTCACAGCGCCAGGGTCCTGGGTTCAATTCCAACCTCAGGTGACTATCTATGTGAAGTTTACACATTCTCCCTGTGTCTGCGTGGATTTCCTCCGGGTACTCTGGTTTCCTCCCACAGACCAAAGCTGTGCAGGTCAGATGAATTGGCCATGTTAAATTGCTGAAAATGCGTTGCTGGAAAAGCACAGCAGGTCAGGCAGCATCCAGGGAACAGGAGAATAGACTTTTCGGGCATAAGCCCTTCTTCAGGCTTGTTAAATTGCCCATAGTGTTAGGTGCACTAGTCAGAGGAAAATGGGCCTGGGTGGGTTGCTCTTCAGAGGGTCTATGTGGACTTGTTGGGCCTTTTCCACACTGTAGGGAATCTAATCAAAATAGCTGCAAAGATGCTGCCAGGACTGAAGGGTTTGGATTATGTCGAGAGGCTGAATAGGTTGGGACCTTTTTCACTGGACCCTAGGAGGTTGATGGGTGACTTTATAGTGGTTTATAAAATCGTGAGAGGCGTAGTTAAAGTGATAGCAAAGGTCCTTTCCCTAGGGTGGGAGCTTATAAAAACTAGAGAACATAGTTTTAAGGTGTGAGGAGAAAGATTTAAAAGGGGCCTAAGGGGTATCCTTTTCTCAGAGGATGGTTCATATTTGGAAAGAACCGCCAGAGGAACAGGTAGATGCAGTCACAACATTTAAAAGACATTTCGGTAGTTACATGAATAAGAATAGGATTTGGAGGATAAGGTCCAAATGCAGGCAAGTGGGGTTAGTTTAGTTTGGGAAACATGATCAGCATTGGACCTTAGGGTTGTTTCCACACTGAAATTGATGAGAAAATAGATTGAAAAACAATAAAAATTCTACTGATTTTTTGCACGTTTTTGTATAGTGTTTGAAAAATATGTTAAATACTTTAGCTAATTCTGCAATGATTAAGATCCAAATTCAATATGAGTGTTGTACTTGTGTTTCTTATAAGCTGCTTGTATTATTCATTCTGAAATTCTTATTAATGGAGTGGAAACTTCTGATGTCAACCTATCTTTTTGCAATTCTATCCTCCAACCAGAGGCAGCGTAGCAATTCTTTCCCAGTCTGCAACGCCAATAAATTTCCTTGTTTCAACAAACTTTACTTCATTTCTCCTCCTGTTTAGCAATAAATAATAAAGGTCTCCTTCATGTATTAGATAAGGACAGATCATTATGCTTTTACAGAGGCATTGAATTATACCTGAACACTGTGGTCTGACTGTGTCTTGAGGCCTGTGCTTGACTCCTTGTAGTTGATTTTGACCTTTTAGTGACCAAATATGCAGAGGAGGTTCTAATTATAAGAAGAAACTTGGTTTTAAATGGTCTCATTTAAGTGCAGATCAGAAACTGAGTCTTACCACAACCAGAAATTTCACAAACACAAATTCAGTAATATTACAGCTGTGTTTGCAGAGATCTGTCTCTGAAGGAGGCGGTTTTGAATGGCCAGGAGATGCAGTCTAGCTTAAAGAAGGGTTCATGAAAATACTCCCAAATACATCTGAGCTGACCTTCTCAACTTTATTGACCATGAACTGAACAAATGCTGCAGGGTGCACTCCTGAACCAGTTTGGACAGAAATTGGCAACTGGAGCCTTGTTTACATCGTATACCAGTATGAAGCTTATTAATGGGGTTACAGATCCCTTCTGGTGGCCATCTCTATCCCCATTGCTCATGTCAGGCAAAGTAAATGAACTCTGTGAAAAGGCCCAGGAGACCGACTATCTCCAGAAACATAGAGAATAGGAGCTAGTGTAGGCCATTTAGCTCTTTGAGCTTGCTCCACCATTCAATGTGAACACAGCTGATCAAACCTTCCATCACACTTAAACAGTGACTAATGAGCCTAAAGGATCCATTAGATACCACCAGCAAAACTAACGTCATTTACAAGATACCATGAAAGAACTATAAAAAAACACTACATTGGACAAACAAACGAGAAACTTGCTACCAGAATACATGAACACCAACTGGCCACCAAAAGACATAACCCCTATCACTAGTTTCCATATATACAGGCAAAGAAGGACACCACTTTGACTGTGTAAAAACAATGACTGCAGATGCTGGAAACCAGATTCTAGATTAGTGGTGCTGGAAAAGCGCAGCAGTTCAGGCAGCATCCGAGGAGCAGGAAAATCGACGTTTCAGGCAAAAGCCCTTCATCAGGAATACAGGCAGAGATCCTAACCCTATCGCAGGCCTAACCCTAACCCTAACCCTAACCCTAGCCCTACCCTAACCCTAACCCTAACCCTACCCTAACCCTATCCCTAACCCTAACCCTAACCCTAACCCCTAACCGTAACCCTAACCCTAACCCTATCGCAGGTAACGCTAACCCTAACCCTAACCCTAACCCAGTCTACCCAAATTAGAGGAGACCGCATCGGATATAATAAATGATATTACTGCATGTGCAGGTAAAACTTTAATGGATGTGGAAGACTCCTTTAGTGCCTTGGATAGAGGTGAGGGAGGAGGTGTGGGCTCAGATTTTACAGTTCCTTAGGGCCTTGGATGGAAGTGAGGGAGGAGGTGTGGGCGCAGGTTTTGCAATTCCTGTTGTGGCAGGGAAAGGTGCCATGATGGGAGGATGGGTTGTAGGGAGGCGTGGACCTGACCAGGTAGTCACGGAGGGAACGGTCTTTGCGGAAGGCGGAAAGGGGTGGGGAGGGAAATATATCCCTGGTGGTGGAGTCCGTTTGGAGATGGCGGAAATGTTAACGGATGATTTGGTTCATGCGAAGGTTGGTAGGGTAGAAGGTGAGCACCAGGACGTTCTGTCCTTGTTACGGTTGGAGGGGTGGGGTCTGAGGGCGGAGGTGCGGAATGTGGACAGGATGCGTTGGAGGGCATCTTTAACCATGTGGGAAGGGAAATTGCGGTCTCTAAAGAAGGAGGCCATCTGATGTGTTCTGTGGCGGAACTTGTCCTCCTGGGAGCAGATACAGCGAAGGCGGAGGAATTGGGAATACAGGATGGCATTTTTGCAGGAGGTAGGGTGGGAAGAGGTGTAATCCAGGTAGCTGTGGGAGTCGGTGGGTTTGTAAAAAATGTCGGTGTCAAGTTGGTTGTCATTAATGGAGATGGAGAGGTCCAGGAAGGGGAGGGAGGTGTCAGAGATGGTCCAGGTAAATTCAAGGGCAGGGTGGAATGTGTTAACCACTTTGACTGGGACAACACACATCCTAGGATAAGCGAACCAAAGACACACATAAGAATTCCTAGAGGCCTGGCGTTCTAACCGAACTCCGTTAATAAACACATTGATTTAGATCTTATCTACCTTCCCTTGAAAAAATGAACAGGAAGTGACATCACTCACCTTCAGAAACCAAGGCCTATAAATAGAGAGGCGGGACATATCACCAGCGCTTCACCGGAGACTCTCACTGATGATGTTACCTAGTATAGTGATGAAACATTTGAAAACACACCTTCCAGCCCAGTGAGCTAACTTACATCCATATCATAGCTGATCATTCAACTCAGTCCCTGTTCCCACTTTCCCCTTGCACCCTTGGATCACGTTAGCTCGAAGTGCAATATCTAACTCCTTGAAAACATTGTGCTTCGGCCTCAACTGCTTTCTGTAACAGGGAATTCCAGTCTCACCACTCTTTGGGTGAAGATATTTCCTCCTCCTCTCAGTCCTAAGTGGCCTATCCTGTATCCTTAAATTGTGTTCCTGATTCTGGACTCCCCAGTCATCAGGAACATCCTTTCTTCATAGTTTCACAGTAATAAAAGCAGGAGTAGGCCATTTGGTCATCGAGCCTGCTCTGCCATTCATTAAGATCATGACTGATCGATCATCTCAGCTCCTCCGATCTGCATTATCCCCATAACCCTAAAAAAAGGGTTGTAAAATCCCATCCAACTTGAACATATTTAATAAAGCTGCCTCTACTGCACCCTTGGACAGAGAATTCCATAGATTCGTTACTCTTTGGGAATGCAGTTCCTCCTCCTCTCTGTCCAAAATCTACTCCTGCTAATCTTGAGGCCATGTCCCCTAGTCCTAGTCTCACCCACCAGTGTTTACTCTGTCTAGGCCTGTTAGAATTCTATAAGCTTCAGAGATCTTCCTCACTCTTGCCTACATGTGATTGATGACTAACAAGTTGGCTCTTAGGTTACCTCTAAAATGGCCTTTCAAGCCACTAAAATCAAGGACATGCTGGATAAACAACAAGTGTGGGTGATGTCCATATTCAGTGAATATAGCCCTAACCAGTCAAGTCTCTCTTCATGTATCAGTCCTGCCATCCCAGGCATCAGTCTGGTAAACCTCTGTTGCACTCCCTCCATAGCCAGAACATCCTTCCCAGATAAGATGACCAAGTAATACTCCAGATGTATATCAAATTGTGCCTACATAGCCACTTCTTGGAGAGCAAACACTCACTTCTCCAATACCACCCTTTTGCTATCATGTTTCAATCATTGTACGTTTATGTTACAATTTATTGCTTGTTTTCCTGTTGAACTACCACAAGCCAGAACTGAAGTGTTAGTGTGACTGAAAAAAAAGAATTTTCCCTGTGCAAAAGTTGGCTTGCTTCAAGGTCACTTAAGATGTTTCCCAAAACAATCTGTCCCCCCCCCCCCCCAGATACCTGACCAGTGGCATGAAACAAGTGACACAAGTTACTTAGGTTTTGCTATCTTTATTCCGAGTTTGGTTGTCCACACCATACTGATTAGTAACATGTCACAGCGGCACGGTGGCTCAGTGGCTAGCACTGCTGCCTCACAGTGCTAGGAATCCAGGTTCAATTTCTGCTTTGGGCAACAGTCTGTGTGGAGTTTGCACATTTTCTCCGTGTCAGCGTGGGTTTCCTCCCCGTGCTCCGGTTTTCCCCCACAATCACAAAGATGTGCAAGTCAGGTGAATTGGCCATGCTAAATTGCCCGTAGTGTTAGGTGCATTAATCAGGAGTAAATATGGGGGAGGGAAATGGGTCTGGTGAGTTACTCTTCAGAGGGTCGGTGTGGACTTGTTGGGGCTGAAGGGCCTGTTTCCACACTGTAGGGAATCTAATGTAAGTTCTATTTTAAAGAGGAGAGTGTTGAGATTGCAAGACCAACACTCAGTTGCCCATGCCCATTACATCCACTTGATGACTTCTTTCCAAAAGGAAATTTGTAATGGAATTGTAATACAGGTCATTCTGCTATAAAGCGACAGTTGCATTCCTCTGCAACCCCACACTATAGAAAATCTCTAAATCCGTTCAGTACAAAGTT
Source organism: Chiloscyllium plagiosum (assembly GCF_004010195.1). Classification (NCBI taxonomy): domain Eukaryota; kingdom Metazoa; phylum Chordata; class Chondrichthyes; order Orectolobiformes; family Hemiscylliidae; genus Chiloscyllium; species Chiloscyllium plagiosum. Next base: position 71,694,977 of record NC_057723.1, read on the forward strand.
TGTGTTATCCAGACAGCATCCACAAATGATCAATCACATTATAGCCAATTCAAGTTTATAAAATGTGCTTTATACCAGAACGACCTGTAGTACCTATTCTGTTGACATGGATCCTGCCAGCCCTAAAAGTATAACATCAATCCTCAAGTTTTCTGTTGGAGCCAAATGGCTTCTGCTTTCCACATGACAGCAATCTTGTCATATTCATACAATTTTATGACTTGAACTGGCTTTGTATGTAATATGGACATCACCAGCACTCATGGTTCATCCAGTTTGTCCTTGATTTTAGTGGCTTGAAAGGCCATTACAAAGGTAATCTAAGAGCTGACCTGTTGGTCTTCAATCATATGTAGGCCAGACTGGCTAAGGATGGCAAATTTCCTTTTTAAGATTAGTTCCTGAGGTCGCCATAACTGGAGCGGGCTTTATATTTCAGATTTATTGATGATTTGAGGTTCCACAAGTCTGTGGCGGGATTTGAGCTCACATCACCCAGTGTTATGGTCTACATCTTTGGGTTTAAAGTTGCGTGTCATTAACATTATGCTATTATCTCCCTGTGTGGCCTCCTCTAGGATGTCTCACTTGATGTCACCCTGGCATCACATTAAACCTCAGTTTGCACATTGACTGAAGTACCAATGTGAATTATGCCCTGTTCTTAATTGTGTGAAGATGATTGCATAATGGGCCGAGGAATATTATTGTCCTTTCCTTCTGAGAACTGATGTCAAATTCAGCACGGACTGAGAATTGGTCATATCTGTCTGCTAGTTTCTTTAGGCAAATGATAATATAAAATCATTCCTAATTCAAAATCTGTTTGAAATTTGATTCAACGATGGCTAATGAGCGTAGAGGAAAAAAATAATATTGACATTCGCTGGTACAGCAGGCACTTTACTTCACAGAATGGAGGGAACTTTACTCTGCACCCATCTCAGCCACACTCGATCTGTGACTGTTTGATGGTGCAACTTGATATTTGAAGCATTGTGTGTCCCACACATACATCAGTTGAAAATATACTAAACATGCTTAAAGACAAGTTTTTAAATAATGTGTAAACAGCACCAGAAGGTGTGGGTGAACAGGAAGTAATGAGTGCAAAGACGACAATCTGCCACTTCATGCTTAGGAAGGCCAGAATGAGAGAAACTGATGTAACTTCTGTTTTTGTTGGTGTCTATTTTTGTACAACACACTGTTGCGAGGCTCATATTTGATTGTGAAAGTATTGTTCCAGTGAAGCCACAGCTTTGACTAACAGATGAAATTTATCCAAACAAGTGACAGACACTGGGCAAGTCACATTTCACTTGTCGAGTGAAACGGACTGGTCTGTTACTGCATAACCTTCCTTCCTCTTTTGACCTTTCCCATGTTACTGAAGACCTTCATATCAACCATCAGTTGTGGATTTGGCATCTGGTTCACAGTTTGATTCCTTTTCCCAAGGCCAAGCCGCTCTACTTAATAAGGATGGCTGTGCCATACACTCTGGTTTTCCTGCACCAGGGCCCACTAAGCGGGACTTGAGCACGTAAATACTAAGTCCCAGGCCCTTGTACATGTGTTCTGCATAGCAAAGAAAAGTATGTTACTTATAAGAATATAGTAAATTGTTCCTTGAAGTCTGCTCTATGCAGCAAAATGATGCATAAACTTTCATGTTGCTAACCAGGTTTGAAACAGGAGTAGGCGAAAATGAGGACTGCAGATGCTGGAGATCAGAATCAAAATATGTGGTGCTGGAAAAGTACAGCATCCGAGGAGCAGGAGAGTCGACGTTTCGGACATCTGCCCGACATGTCGACTCTCCTGCTCCTCGGATGCTGCCTGACCTGCTGTGCTTTCCCAGTGCCACGCTTTTTGACTTTGAAACAGGACTAGACTTGGTCAAGCGTCTGATTTTCACTTGTGACTGATCTGCAATGGCTGGTTCAATATCCGGGCAGCAGCAAGGTTTTCTGATATGGTGCCTTCAAAGAGTTAAAACATTATATTCAAATAAAATTCGGCGTTGTGTTACAAAAGAAGCCATCAGGACAGATGATCAGAAATGTAGGTTTTTAAGAGTGTCTTAAAGGTGGAGAGAGAAGGAGGAATTCATCTCACGTTTCCTTTCTGTAACCCAACTTTGATAGATCCCCAACAGGGACAAAGTATCAGACCAAGTTAATGACACTGTGTAGAATGGTTTTAGCTCATATCAGCACAATTCTTAGTAGCTAGATTCTAAATTTAATGTTTACCATTGAACTATTTTTAAATTTCGGCCTGTGGTGAGGGATTGTGAAATAATAAGCCTTTTCTTTAACAGAATGATATAGGCAATAAACAAGGAGATGAACCTTTCACATGAGTGCCTGACTTATATAATTAATGGTAGGGCATGGGTAGTGGTGTAGGACAGAGGGACCTGCGGGCTCAGGTACATTATTCTTTGAAGTTTGCAAAACATATAGACAGGATGGTTAAAAAGGCATTTAACACATAAAAACATAAGAACTCGGAGCAGGAGTCCTAGAACCTGTTCTGCCATTCAATAAGATCATGGCTGATCTTTTCGTGGCCTCAGTTCCACTCACCCTCTCACCTTCTCACCGTAATCCTTAATTCCTTCATTGTCAAAAAAAAGTCTACCCTAGCCTTAGAAACATTTACTGAAGTAGTGTCAACTACTTCCCTGGGCAGGGAGTTCCAACGATTCACAACCCTCTGGGTGAAGAAGTTCCTTCTCAATTCAGTCCTAAACCTGCTCCCCCTAATTTTGAGGCTGTGTCCTCTTGTCCTAGTTTCACCTACCAGTGAAACCATCCTCTCTACATCTATCGTATCTATTCCCTTCATAATTGTATACATTTCTATAAGACAAGCACACTTCTATAAGCATGCTTCCCTTCATTGCTCAGTACTTTGAGTATAGGAGTTGAAGTTGTTTAGGACATTGGTAAGGCCTCTTCTGGAATGCTGTGTCCAGTTCTGGCCAACCAGTTATGGGAACGATATTATTAAACTGGAGAAGGTTTAGAAGAGATTTACCAGGATGTTGCCGGGTATGGAAGGCATGAGTTATAAGGAGAGGCTGGATAGCCTGGGCCAATTTTCTACTGGAGTGTATGCGGTTGAGAGGTGACCTTATAGAGGTTTATAAAATCATGAGGGGGATAGATAAGATCTTTTCCCTAGGATAGGGGATTTCAAAGCTAGAGGAAACGTTTTTAGATCTCTCTCCTCTCACCTTAATGACCTGGAGTGGTAAATGTTTTGCACAGAGGGTGGTTCATGTGTACAATGTACTTCCTGAGGAAGCGGTGGATGTAGGTACAGTTACAACGTTTACAAGACATTTGGATAAGTAAGTTAATAGGAAAGATTTGGAAGGATACGGGCCAAACACAGGCAGGTGGGACTAGTTTAGTTTGGGATTATGTTCGGCATGGACTGGTTGGAATGAAGAGTCTGTTTCCATGCTGTTTGACTGGACATAATCGTTTTCCCATGTCTGTGCGATTTCACAGGAATTTTGTTTAATCATCCCAAGTTGGATGGGGTGGGGGTGTGGGGGGAAATTGCTGACAAGATTAATAATCCCAGGCCATTCCTTCTTTGAGATATCAGCAATGGACAATCTTTGTGAGCCACTGCTATTTATGCTGGGTGTTCCCTCAGTCAGGTCACAGATAGGAAAGGGAACTCATCATCCAGTGATTTATGAACGAATGGCCATGTATGGCCAACTTGATGTAGCAAGTGATGGGGAGGATAATGTAGGGTGTCTAGCAATTGTGTACATTTTCTGACGTAATCCTAACAAACCTGCAAACTTCAAGTGATAAGCTACTGCTAAAGAAGGGTATACGTGTGGTCTATATGTAGATCAAGGCTTCCCAAACTGTCACGATCCTAACTGGGAGTGATAAGGTGGAATTCTGGGATTTACATGCACTGAGACAGCAATGGCTGCCATCAGCTTTAACAAAGTGCTGACAACAGTGAGACCCCCTATAAAACCATGCATTTTTTAATGAGTGGACGTGGCTTAATGGAGTGCTTTTAGGGCCCGATTCCTGCTTGGAAAAACCCAGTGAAAAGGTCAGTACTTTCTAACTTTAAAAACACGCCATATAAAGAGTTTTGCCCTCACAGGTCTTTCTTCTTTCAGACCACGTAATCCTGTCTCACCCTCACCCCTCTTCAACTCACCTCACCTGACTCCATGTTGCTTTCGCAGTTCTGGGGTCATGGCAATTTTCAGGCATCGACCTAATTCACTTAATTCTTTCGTGGAATGAGCACATTGCTCACAAGGTCAGCAATTGTTATCCATTTCTGATTACTCTTGGACTGAGTGGCATGCTTGGCCTTGTCAGAGGGTAGTCAAGAGTCATCCATATTACTGGAGTCACATGTAAGTCAGATTGAGTAAGGACGGAAGACTTCCTTTCGGGAAAGGACATCAGTGAAGCAGATGAATTTTCACAAAAGTTTCACAATCATTTTTATGATGTTACTTGTTGAACTAAAATTTTACCAGTTGCTGGGCTGAGATTTGAACCGACATACTGAAAGCATGATAGTCACACAGCACAGAAACAGATCCTTCAGACCAACTGGTCTACGCCGACAAAATTTCCCAAACTAAACTGGTTCTATTTGCCTGCATTTGGCCCATATCCCTCCCAACTGTTTCAATTCATGTAGCTGTCTGAATGTCTTTCAAATGCTGTAATTGTACCCTCATCGGCCACTTCCTCTGCCAGCTCATTCCACATAGGAACTACCCTTGGTGTGAAAAGGTTCTCCCTCAGGTCCCTTTAAATCTTTCTTCTCTCACCTTAAAAATATGCCCTCTAGTTTCAAACCCCACCGTAGGGAAAATACCTTTGCCATTCACCTTATCTGTGCCCCTCATGACTTTATAAATCTCTATAAAGTCACCCCTTAACCTCCTACACTCCAGAGAAAAAAGTCCCAGCCTATCCAGTCTCTCATGATAACTCAAACCTTTCAGTCCTGCCAATATCCTGGTAAATGTTTTCTGAACCCTCTCCAGTTTAATAATATCTTTCTTATATCAGGGCAATCAGAACTGGATACAGTATTCCAAAAGTGGCCTCAACAATGTCCTGTACAACCTCAACATCACATCCCAACTCCTGTACACAAAATCCCTATCTGCTCAGATCATTACCACTAGGTCACTATCACCAGACAGAGTTGTTTAAGTGGCATTGCTGCCAATAGTCCACACATCGATGAGTCATAGTCTGCAATCGGCCAGTAAGAACAGGTCAGGAAAGAGCTGATCAGAGGTGCCATCTTTTATGGACCAGGCCAGGCCCCCTCAAAACATTTTAAGAAGGTAGCACAGACCTTAACACTGCTAGTTGTTTTAAGCAGGAGTTTAGTGGATAATCCAGGAATGATGCAGCTCGTCAAAAGTCCTCGGTTTCAAACAAAACAGAATTTATTTACAGAGTACAGGATGAAACATGAACAAAAGAGATCAGAATACAGAATAACTTATCCTATCTGAAAGACTATCCCAACTTAATTATGCTGTTCCAAATTCCTGCAACAATCCCCATAAACACCCCTTGACAAAAAAGGTAAAATTAAACACAGGGTCTTACAGGAGAGAGAGAGATGGCAGAGAGATTCAGCATGGAACATCTTCTTCCATGGAGCTATTTCTTGGACTGGCAGCCTCAAAAAACTAACTGCTTGCTAAAACCAAACCAGAGAAAAGCTGAGCTGGGAGAATGGGCCACGCCCCTTTCATTGTACAAGTGTTTGTTTAAAAGCTTAAAAGCTTCTTCAAGTAGATACATTCTGACCTTTCGGGATCTATTTTTGACCCCTTCTGAAATAGAAAGTCAAGGACAACCTAAGCTGGTTAGAGGAGCAGTTTCTGTTCCTTGCCCAGCCCTGTTACTGGGTCTTGGAGAATTCCCAGGCTGCTCTAGAAGTTCCAGCCATGACCCCAGAGAAAGATCTTGGCAGAGCTGACTGATGGCGAAGATGTTAAGTTCTCATTTGCTACTGCGGATAGATACAAACAAATCTCAGAAAACCGTAGTGGTCTCCTGGTTGTCTGGCCAGGCCTCCTCTTTCAAACAGTAAGTGATGGAAAAATGCACAGAAGGTTATATTAATTTTTTCAGACGTGCACAGGAAGTGGGCATTACTGGCCTACATTTTGTTGCCCGGCCCTACCTCAATAAAGCGTTGGCAAGCTGTCTTCTTGAACCACTGCAGCTGACATGGTGGAGATAACACTTGCTGTGCTGTTGGGGAGGGAAACATGAGCAGAACAGAGTATTGCAAAATCTTTAAACCTATCTATGCTGATGCTATATCTGTTAACAGTAGGAGTTTAGAAGAACTGAGATTTTGAAGTTTCACTTAGCTGCAGGTTTGAACCTCTAGATAATCCAACTCCCTCAAATTAAGTGCTAATCCTTGGTAACATTTCCAGACTTGCTTGGACTTTATGGTGTTTATAGATGTGTGCTGTAAGGGCCTTACAGAGTTGGACATGTTTCATTTGCACTGGGTTGACAAGATCATAGATTATCCCCAGTATCCCTTGAGGTTTTGAGGTTTGTTAACAAAGTATGTACTCGGGCTACTGATTGAGCAAGGAAACACCCGTAGGAATTGGTTTACTCAATGGCTTCCTGTTTCAGTGCTAAGGTCCGTCATTCTCAGGCTCCCGGTACCCGACTTCCTAGTGTTCCCCTCGAAGAGAAAATCCACACTTGCGCAGTGAAATTATCTTTAGTTTTGTGAAGTCACACAGCCTGCAACGTTAACTCAGTCATATCAGGATTTCCATACTGAAGTAGACTCGAAAAGGGAAGTCCCACCACAATAGTCACATTTTAAAAAGCTGACAGAGATATGCATGCGAGGATATTGATTGTCAGTGCCTTTTGAAACTTGCATGCCTGAACTCCATTTTTGAGTTCTTGCAATTGGCTGCAAAATGATGATTGGGTGTTTTGATGGAACATTCCACCCTGGAAATTGTTAGACTTGATTATTTTATGACGTTACTGGAACTTTGTGGTGTTGAAAAGCCTGGAGATAAAGTGAATAAGAGTCCCATGCAGACCTCCAGGGCTGAAGTTCAATGAGTTCATATTTTTGTATAGTAGGATTCCATTAACAGCAATGATGAAAATTATGAATTAATTTGGGATAAGTATTGACCAGGACTTTGGAGAAACCCTTCCTACTTTTCCTTTTACCAGGTTAAAGTCATGGAGTCATTTCAAGGTATCTCAATATCTCTTTCAAAAGTAGTATGTCAACTGAACAATTCTCCCACAGTACTCCACTGATGTGTTGACCTGGGGTTTAAAAATGTTTTTCAATCACCATATTTATGGGACAGGTGGGCCTTGAACCCATGACTACTGGCCCAACTACCCCACAATAACCTGTTCAACCCGGGTGTTATGTTCAGTTATCTGAAGAGGCACTCGAATTTGTGACTTTTTGACTTGAGAGTTGAGTGTGTCCAATTTATGTTTGATTAGTCCCAAGAGAGTTCCCTTGAGTGCCCGATAAGGAATTGCTTGAGAACATGAGTGGACAAGTTTTTTTTTAACAAAAATCAGTTCATGGTCACCATTAGACTAATTCTTTTAATTCTAGATTTGGTTGAATTCAGGTTTCAATGTCTACTGTGGTGGGATCTAAACACAGGTTCCTGGAGCATTGGTGTGTGTAACCAGTGACATTACTAATAGTTTAACATAGTCCTCGTTACAGTGGGACTTGGAGGACCCTGATAAGGAAGGCCATTGAATGTTTCCCCACGGACCTTCGACATTAGGAAACCTTATTCTGATGTATGCAGTGCAAGCAATCCAGCACTACTATGACAGGAGCTTGGAAATGTAAATAAAAACCTTGTCCCTTTCCTATTTTCTCACATATTCTCACACACACGTGTATATATATACACACACACACACACGTATCCTTATGAATTGCTTATGGCTGAAATGTTGATTCTCCAGCTCCTCGGATGCTGCCTGACCTGCTGAGCTTTTCCAGCACCACTGTCTCGACACGCACATATGCACACACACATATATACTGTGCACACACACGCGCATGTGCGCAAATACACACAAACGCGCACACATACACGAGTGCATGCACACACACACAGACACACAGCTCCCACCCTCCCTCTCTCAAATGCACACACACGCGCATGTGCGCGCGCGCACACACACACACACCGCCCCATGGAAGGCAGCATTGCAAATAAGAGCATGTTGTCAAATACGTAGCAACCATTTTCATGGTGCATTTACATGGAAAGCTCTGTGGATCCTTGATTGGCAGAGTGGTGGCAGGTTCAGCCTGGTAATCAGGGCCCCACTCCCCCAACCTCCAACTCTGCACTCCCTGTCAACCCCATCTGTACTGAGCTTCTCACTCGGCTCTTTCAGTTAAGTCTTCATCTACCAACATTAACTTCTGACGGCTGGCTTTACAGCTTAGCTACATTGAAAAATGTGGTGCTGGAAAAGCACAGCAGGTCAGGAAGCATCTGAGGAGCAGGAAAATTGATGTTTCGGGCAAAAGCCCTTCATCAGGAATGTGGTGGTGTGGAGCGTGAAGGGGGCTGAGAGATAAATAGGAGTGGGTTGGGGCTGGATGGAAGACGATAGGTAGATGAAGGTTGGGGGTGTTGATGATAGGGGAAGGTGGAGTGGATAGGTGGGAAGGAAGATGGACAGTGGGACAGTTCAAGAGGGTGGTTCTGAGTTGAAGGGTTGGATCTGGGATGAGGCGGGGGGGAGGGGAGTTGAGGAAACTGGTGAAAGACACATTGATCCCATGTGGTTGGAGGGTCCCAAGGCGGAAGATGAGGTGTTCTTCCTCAAAGGTGTCGGGTGGCTCGGATTAACTAGATTAGCTACTTCACCTATTGTGCTGTCTGTCTTGTCCCCTCCACCCAACTCTCCTTTATCATGCAACCATCTATTTTAAAAAAGCCCTTCATCAGTAACCCATGTCCTCCAGAGCACTTTTGCAGATGGAAAATTGGATCCTTTTGCTCCCTGGACGTTAAGACTGTATTAGTTAGAGACAAAAAAACCCTGCAGATGCTGGAATCCAAAGTAGATAAGGCAGGAGTTTGGAAGAACACAGCAAGCTAGGCAGCTATCTAGAACAATGAGTAATTGGATTAATGTTTGCTGTGAAGGGAATGTAATTGTTGGCATTATGAATAAACTAACAGTAACATTTCAGTGGGTGACTACTAATGATTGGCAAATGAAAGTTCCTCTGACCACTTTTCTCTGTCAAACTGCCCCCTTACCAATGCCCCCTCACTGGCACATACCCACCACGCCTCTGGTTTTCTCTTGGGGAACAGAGAGAGAGATGGAAAAGGAGACAAAGATCTTGGACAGAATTCCGCAGGAAATCATTTCGAATGACTGCAGTTGTAATAAATGTCTGGAAACAAATGCTGTAAAACTTTCCAGAGCAGATCAGAAACAGCCAGAAATTGAAAGTAAGCCACAAAGTTGTGAAATTCAGTGCAATCATTTTGCCATGTTCATAACAGATCAGGAACTGGTCCAGACTGTATTTGTTTTATTTCATCCAGTTAGAAATCCTGAATTTTAAAACATAGAAGTGAACTGAGCAGCTTGCATTGTCCTGGCCGTGTCAGAGCAACTTGTCCATGAGGTCATGGTGGACTCTACCTGAAACTGAATAGTTTACACCAGAGGACAGAGGTTGGGTAAAACCCTCACATTTTATCTTGTACTGTGCTAGAGAATCTAACCAGCTCTCAGATCTTTGTCCTTTCATGACAGAGATGAATCAAGTTTTTTGTGAGATTTCTGGGGACAGAGAGGGGAGAGTTGCGTGGAGTTTCCAATCAAATCAATTCAAGAGGGAAGTTAAACTTGGAGTCAGGAACTCACCTTTAGTCAGCACAATGAAACCTTCTGTGGTGGAGAGTGGGAGCTGGTGAATCATCAGAATAGAACTGAAAAATGTGTTGCTGGAAAAGCGCAGCAGGTCAGGCAGCATCCAAGGAATAGGAGAATCGACGTTTCGGGCATGAGCCCTTCTTCAGGAATGAGGAGGGTGTGCCAAGCAGGCTAAGATAAAAGGTAGGGAGGAGGGACTTGGGGGAGGGACGTTGGGAATGCGATAGGTGGAAGGAGGTTAAGGTGAGGGTGATAGGCCGGAGAGGGGCGGAGAGGTCGGGAAGAAGATTGCAGGTCAAGAAGGCGGTGCTGAGTCTGAGGGTTGGGACTGAGATAAGGTGGGGGGAGGGGAAATGAGAAAGCTGGAGAAATCTGCATTCATCCCTTGTGGTTGGAGGGTTCCTAGGCAGAAGATGAGGCGCTCTTCCTCCAGGCATCGTGTTGCCATGGTCTGGCGATGGAGAAGGGTAAGGACCTGCGTGTCCTTGGTGGAGTGGGAGGGGGAGTTAAAGTGTTCAATACCCTGAAGACCAGTACAATCCAAATGTACATGCGAGGTTGGTCCAGGTATATACTGGGAGCTGGGGGAAGCGGGGGTGGGGGGGGGGGGGGGGGAGGGAAATGGAAGACAGGAACATGTGCCAGAAGTGAGCTTCAGGTTTCCCCTTTAATCTCTATGTAATTGTCTATTCTCTTAACTCTACTGACATTATGCTAGTAAGACCTTTACTCATAAGACCATAAGATATCAGAGTACAGTTAAGCCATTTAGCCCATCGAGTTTGTTTCTCCACAGGTGATATGCTTCTCAACCCCATTCTCCTGCCTTCTCAATGTAACCCTTGAGCCCCTTACCAATCAAGAACCTATCTACCTCTGTCTTAAATACACTCAATGACTTAGCCTCTACAGCTCCTTTGTTGCAACGTGTCCCACAGATTCACCACTCCCTGGCTGTAGAAATTCCTCCTCATCTCAGTCCTCAAGATTCATATCAAGTTCATTAGGCTGTAACATTCTGTTTTCTCTTTCTCCCTTTTCATCAAATGTAACATTATATGTGCAACCTTCTAATTAATGAAGAAATGTTTAGAATTGATTGGAAGATCTGGAAGGTAAAAATCGACGCATTTACTATTTCTGCAACCGTCTCTTGAAACTTTCGGATGCAGACCATCAGATCTCTGGGACATAACAGTTTTTCATCCTATTTATTTTCTTTAGAATGCTTATACGTTACAAGCATTAATCATTTTTAAGTTCCACTCTTCATAAGATAAATTAGGGGTGGGGGGGGGCATGGTGGCTTAGTCGTTAGCACTGCTGCCTCACAACACCAGGGACCCGGGTTTGATTCCAGCCTCAAGGGACTGCCTGTGTGCAGTTTGCACATTTTCCCTGTATCTGCGTGAGTTTCTTCCAGATGCTCCGGTTTCTTCCCACTGTCCAAAGATGTGCAGGTTAGGTGAATTGGCCAAGCTAAATTACCCATATTGTTCAAGGATGTGTAGATTAGGTGCATTAGTCAGAGGTAAGTATAGGAGAGGGGAATGGGTCTGGGTGGGCTACTCTTTGGAGTGTTGGTGTGGATTTGTTGGGCCCAAGGGCCTGTTTCCACACTGCAGGGATTCTATATTATGTCGTACCAAGTAATTTCGCACAATCCTGGACATGATTTTTCCAAAAACAAACACAAGATAGCTGAAAAGTTCTGTCATTTCCTCAATGCCCATTAAAATTCTGTCTTTAAAGGAGCCACATTTTTTGACCTGATTTCCTTTCTACATACATGTGAAAGGTGTTACAATCTATTTCTTGTAAGTTTACTCTCATTCTCTTTTCTCCTTCATTAATTCTTTGTTGAGCTTAGAGTCATGGAGGTCTACTGCCCTTTGGACCACTGGAGTCTGCGTCAAAATCAACCACCTAACGATTCTAATCCCAGTCTCCAGCACATGGCCCATAGCCTTGTATGTCTTGGCATTGCAAGTGCACATCTAAATACTTCTTAAATGCCAAGATGGTTTCTGCCTCTAATACTCTTAATCTCCAATTTAGCCTTGCCCTCTTGATCTGTCCTCCTGTCCACATTCCTTCCCTTGTATCCAGTCCATCCTCCACTCCGACCTATCACCATCACCCCTCACCTTCATCTACCTATCACCTTCCATGCCAGCTTCCTCCAGCCTCCAACCCCCTCCCATTTATCTCTCAGCCCCCTTGCCACCCCTCCCCCAACATCCTGAAGGGCTGACGCCGGAAATGGCCACTCTCTTGCTCCTTGGATGCTGCTTGACGTATTGTGATTTTCTAGCACCACATATTTTGACAGTGAGCTTTAGATACCCAACATTCTTTAGTTAAAAAAAATCATCCTCACATCCCTTCTAAACCTTTTGCCCATTATCTTAAATCGATGCCCCTTGGTTTACCAAAGGGAAAGGTTCCTTCCTGTCTACCGTCTCTATGCCCATCATAATTTGACACATCTCAATCATATCCCCTCTCAGCCTCCTCTGCTCTATGAAAAACACCTCCCAGTTTGTCCAATAGTCTGGAAAAGCACAATAGGTCAAGCAGCATCCGAGGAGCAGGAGAGTCGACATTTTGGGCATCAGCCCTTCCTAACTGAAACTCTCCTGCCCAGGCAATATCCTGGTAAATCTCCGCCCCCTCTCCAGTACAATCACCTTCCTCATGTGATGTGGATCCCAGACCTGCAGACAAATACTCTACCTCTGGCCTAAGCAGTATTTTTAGAAGTTGCAGCACCACTTCCCTGCTCTTAAACTCTATTCCTTGGCTAATAAAGGCAAGTATCCCGTCTGCCTTCCTCACCATTTTGTCCACCTGTCCTGCTACCTTCATCAAACAATGGACATACACCAAGGTCCCTCAGATCCTCAGTGCTTCCCAAGATCCTACCATTCATCATGTATTCCCTTGCCTTGTTTGTCCTGGTCAAATGCATCACCTCACACTTACCCAGGTTGAATTCCATTCACCAGTAAGATCACATCTGACCAGCTATCTTCCTCCTCCTGCAATTTAAAGCTATCTTCACTACCCAATTTTCATATTGTCTCTGAACTGACTGACTGACCCTCCCACACTCAAGTCTAGATCATTTAAATAAACTGCAAAAACCACAAGCCCCAACATTGACCCCTGGACACAGGCTTTAAGTCACAAAAATACCCCTCAACCATCTCCCTATGTTTCTTCCCTCAGCCAATTGTGGATCCAACTTGTCAAATTGCCTCCGTCCCAGGGGCTCTTACATTCATTATTAAGCTCTCATATGGGGACTTATCAAAAGCTTAAGTGGACTGCATCAAAAGTACTGCCCTTATCTACACACCTGGTGACTTCTGTCAAAGTTTCAATCAACTTGGTCAGATCTGACCTCCCCTGAACAAAACCGTGCTTCCTGTTCTTGATTACTCCCTGCCTCTCCAAGTGCAGTTTAATTTTGCCTTTTAAAACTTGCCTCCAATGGTTTCCCCATCATTGATGTTAGACTGACTTGTTGCCTTGAATAACAGTACCGTATTAGTTGTCCTCCAGTCCTCTGGCATCTCTCCTGTGGCCAGAAAGGATTTGAGAATTGGTGTCAGCACACCTACTATTCCCTTCTTTGTCTCATGCAGCAGCCTGGGATACTTCTTATCTGGGACTGAAGATTCATCCAGTTTTAAGCCTGCCAGACCACTCAATACCTCCTTCATTTTGAACCCTAGCAAGATCGTCTGGTTCCATGCATAAATTACCACTGAGGTCCTTAATATGTTTGACTCTTTCCCTGGTTATCTTTTATGCTTTAATGTAATTGTAAAATTACATTTTTCTTTATTTTACCTGCCTTTAGTCTTTCATGCCCCCTTTTCATTCTCCTAATTTTCACTTTTAGTTCCCCCTTGTACATTCTGTTCCCTTTGTGACCTTCTCTAGCTTTGCGCCCTCAGTACCTGCCATCAGCCTCCCTTTCTCTCTTACCCAATTGTATATATCCCTCAATATCCAGTGTTCTCTGGATGTATTGATGCCAGCCTTTTATTTTTATTGGGCAGGCTATAAAGTCCTGTTTTCTCATCTTCCACTTTCTGCAAAAGTGTCATTATATTTCCCACCTTCCAATTAATGAAGAAAAATCAGAATTTAATAATTTCAAAACCAATGCAACTGAAACCATCTCTTAAATCCCAAGGGTGCAGATGTGGAGATATTGATAGTTTTTCACCGTATTACCTTCTTTAGTATATTTTTATTTAACAGGCATCAATCATTTTAAGTCTCACTCTCATTAGATATATAATTGCACACAATTTCTCCTATATGCCTTTGCGTTTTCTATTGTGCAGACAAATACAAGGTTACTGCTGAACGATTCTGCAGTTTTCTCATTGCCTGTCGTAAATTCTGCCTTTAAAGAACCCGTATTCTCTTGACCTAATTTCCTCTTATATACTTGCTAGAAATCTTTCAATCTGTTTCTTGCAAGTTTATTCTTGTATTTGGTTTTCACCTATCGTCTTTATTGTCTTCTGTTTATTGATTTTAAAACACTCTCATTTTCCTTAAAAGATTTGCTATTCTTTTTGACAATCATTTAACTCATTTCCTTTTCTTGGGATATCTTAATTTGAGAACATCCTTAACTTTTCTAGCTTTCCATGGTTGTCCGCCTTAACAGATAAGTGTTCTTCTTAAAGAAAATGCAGATTTGTTCAGAATTATGTTCACTATTCCTTTAACTACCACATATCTGAGTCCAATTAGCAATCACTCTCACAACTCTGTAATTCACCAAATCATAGCATTGTCACAGCAATAACATCATCCGTCCCATTGTGACTGTGCTGTCTCTGTCAGAATGTAATGTGGAGGTTCCGGTGTTGGACTGAGGTGGACAAAGTTAAAAGTCACACACCACCAGGTTATAGTCCAATAGATTTATTTAGAAGTACAAGCTTTCAGAGCGCTGCTTCTTCATCAGGTAGCTAGCACTTTTTCACTAGCTACCTGATGAAGGAACAGTCCTCCTAAAGCTAGTAAACCCAAATAAATCTGTTGAACTATAACCTGGTGTGTGTGATTTTAACTTTATCTCTGTAAGAACAACACAGCTAGTTGCATTTGGCTGTTCTTTCCCTGCATCCCTGAGAACTTTCTTGCTCTCAAGTACTCAGTCAATTCTCTTTTCAAAACCACAATTGATTCTGTCTCCTCCACACTCTCAGGCAATATATTCAAGATCAGGATCACTCACTGCATTAAAACAAAAATTGTCACCGTCTTGCCCTTAGGTTATTTTCTTGCTATTCACCTTTAATTAGTGTTGCCTGGTTCTCAACAGTTGTATACATGGACACATGTTTCCCTTATGCATTTTTTCTAGATTCATCATGATTTTGAACATCTCTACAAAAGCTCCTCTCAAACTTTTCACTGGAGATAGCAACCTCAGCCTCTCTAGTCTATTCATACACCTGAAGCAGATCATTCCTGTGGATTTTTCTTGCACCGTCTTTAATGCCTTCCCAACCTTCCTAAAGTGTGGGACTTGGAATTGGGCAGAGTGCCATACTTTTCAAAGGTTCAATAAGAAGCATATTATTAAACGGGAGAGGGCTCAGAAAAGATTAACCAGGAAGTTGCCAGGAAAGGAGGCTTTGAGTTATAGCTAAAAATCGCACAACACCAGGTTATAGTCCTGATGAGGAGGTGCCAGTGTTGGACTGGGGTGGACAAAGTTAAAAATCACACAACACCCACGTTATAGTCCAACAAATTTATGTGGAAGCACTAGCTTTCAGACTGCTGTTCCTTCATCAGGTTGACTAGTAAGGTTATAGTCCAACAGGTTTATTTGGAATCACTAACTTTTGAAATGCTGCTGGACTGTAATCTGGTGTTGTGTGATTTTTAACTTTGTCCACCCCAGTCCAACACTGGTTCCTCCAAATCTTGAGTTATAGAGATAGGTTGGGATTACTTTCACTGGAGTGCGGGAGGTTGAGAGGTGTCCTTATAGAAGTTTATAAAATCATGAGGGACAAATAAGGTGTCATGGTTTGGAGGTGACAACCACTTGATGAAGGAGCAGTGGTCCGAAAGCTAGTGCTTCCAAATAAACCTGTTTGACTATAACCTGTTGTTGTGTGATTTTTAACTTTAGCAAATAAGGTGAATAGCAAAGGTCTTTTCCCTAAGGTGGGGTAGTTCCAAATTAGAGGGCATATTTTTAAGATGAGAGGAGAAAGATTTTAAACAGGGCAGGAGGAGCAACGTTTTTATGCAGGGAATGGTTAGTGTGTGGAATGAACTGTAGAGTAAGTGATGAATGCAGGTACAGTTTCAATGATTAAAAGCTATTTGGATAAGAACATGAAACGGAAAGGTTTGGAAAAAGATGGACAGGGAGGTGGGACTAGTTCAACTTGGGAACATGGTTGGCTTGGACTTGTCGGACTGAAGGGTCTGTTTCCATGCTGTGTGACTCTATGACTCCAAATAATGTCTGCAGTTTTGTGATTTATGCCTCCATTAATAAAACCTAGGATCCCACGTGACTTTTTAAAATCCACATTCTGTGCACACATATTCATGTCCCTCCACTCCTGCACCCTTTTAGAATTGCAGCCTTTAGTTTACCTGGATTTTCTACCAAGGAAATATCTTTGTTTGAATTGAAGACCCTAGTTTCCGATGTTAACCATGTCACTCACAAATTTAATGGTCCAGATATTGCAATGATCACTCAGGCAGTTTCGGATGGAGTGTGGAAAATCCCCATAGCAGCAGACTCTGTGGGAATTGGCTGGGAAATTGAATTTTCCAGTGGGCAACTCCCCTGTGTTGGGGACCCTTCAAAAAAGTCCATTACAGTTTCAGGTATTGCAAGGCTTTGATTCACTTTAGATTAGATTAGATTACTTACAGTGTGGAAACAGGCCCTTCGGCCCAACAAGTCCACACCGACCCGCCGAAGCGTAACCCACCCATACCCCTACATTTACCCCTTTACCTAACACTACGGGCAATTTAGCATGGCCAATTCACCTGACTTGCACATCTTTGGACTGTGGGAGGAAACCGGAGCCCCCGGAGGAAACCCACGCAGACACGGGGAGAACGTGCAAACTCCACACAGTCAGTCGCCTGAGTCGGGAATTGAACCCGGGTCTCTGGCGCTGCGAGGCAGCAGTGCTAACCACTGTGCCACCGTGCCGCCCACTAGTTGAACAGTAACTCGGGAAAAAATGTAGGACTGAAAACCTACTCTAACTCTTGGGGAACTGTTAAACTGTACCCCCGATGACTCCCTCCTTGATCCTTGACATACTCCCATCCTCTGCTGGGTCTGACCTCTTCCACTTCCTTTCCTTATCGCCCCACCCCACTGTTTCTGTTGGAGCTGAACTTGTCCAGTATTGGCCTGACCCAATCCTGCTGGAGTTGACACACCTTCCCTCCCCCAAAATACACTCAACACATCGGGATCCTACTGGAACTGTCACCTGTCCCCACTCAGTCAGGTTCAAACCTTGCCCTAAACACTCATCCACTTAACTGATACCCTACCCAACTGGCACACAGTCCCTTTACTTATTTAGTTGCCCCTTTAGCCTTTTTACTTATCTTACACACTTCCCTTTCCTTAGCTGCTGTCAAAGTGACTATAGGATGTGAAATGCTAGAAATATGTTAGGAAATGTCCTTAAAAAAGGTACATTGGCATGCAGTACTATTGTGCACTGAGTGTATTTCTTCCCAACTATCTCTGATGGGTGTATTGTTTCCAGAGGGTTATTATCAGTCAATAGTGTACCGCCAGTAATGGAAACATCTGAGCCAACATCAAATTTTATCATGTTACAATCAGTTTTGCCAAGAGTGATTTGCTCTGATGTTTCACTCCTAACAAAGGGAGCTTTCTGTGTTCAAATTAACAGCTACATTTCCTACCATCCAACAAGAGTTACACTTCAAGAGTACCATATTAGCTGTAAAGTGCTTTGCAACATCCTGAGATGATAAAAGACACTGTCTAAATGCAAAGTCTTCCATTCTAACGATGGAAATGAGGCCCACAATAGTGGAGTTTGCTGCACCATTTGTCAGGAATGTGTAATGGAGGAAGTAAGGTTTGACTGAAATTGTACCAGCCCATCTATGGGAAAGAGGATCCAGATACACAAGAACTAACAAGGGGAGCAGGCCATTCGGCCCCTTGAGCCTGTTCTGCCAGTCAAAAAACTGAGCTGATTGTGGCCAAAACTTCACTTTCCTGCCAGATCCAGATAATCCTTGATATAATTGTTGACTGAAAAATCTGTTTAACTCTCTGCCTTAAATGACTCAGCCTCCATTGCTGCCTGGGAAGATGATTCCACAGGCTTACAATGAGAGACTAGAACTAGTTGACTTAAATGGGAGATCTTCAATTTTTGAACTGTGTCCCCTAGTTCTGGATTTCCTCACTCGGGGAAATGATCTGTAGCGAATGATGAGATTCAAATATCAGTATGTGACACTTGTCAGATTTTTGATGAAGAGATGGGAAGGTCATGGTTTTCATTCTGGGGTTTGGTACTGATGGCATGGGGTGGCATGATGTCTCAGTGGATAGCACTGCTGCCTCACAGCGCCAGAAACCTGGGTTCGATTCCAGCCTCAGGTTGCTGTCTGTGTGGGGTTTGAACATTTTCCCCATGTCGGCATGGGTTTTCTCCCACTATCCAAAGATGTGTAGGTTAGATGAATTGGCCATACTGAATTGCCCATAGTGTTCAGGGCTGCGTAGCATAGGTACATCGGTCACGGGTAAATAAAGGACAATAAGGTAGGGGAATAGGGCTGGGTGGGTTACTCTTCAAAGGGTCGGTGTGGACTTGTTGAGCTGAAGGGCCTGATTCCACACCGTAGGGATTCTTTGTTTCAAAGCCTGTGAGGCAAATATGGAGGCATGTGACAAGCAATGGTGACAAGGCTTGCTCAATTCTCTGGGACTTTAGCACACTTGTATTAAAGGCAACTGCGCATCTCACCCTACCCACTGGAAACACTGTTTGTGGCCCCTCCATGCCCCCATGGCTCAACATATCCCCCTCAATTTTGCCTTCCACTCATCTTCTCACTGCATAGTCCCATGCTTCCTTAATGTCACTCATACTCTAGATCCCCCTTAAGTTCTTATTTACCTCTGCGTAGTCTATTATTTCTCCAAAGTCACTAACCCAATGCTCACAAAAATTTAATCCAAAAAGCAATTTTAAAAACGTGAATCCCTTTAAGGCATCCACCTCTTGTAAAAACAAACATCTACTTCAGTAAATACATCAAAGACAGCTAATCCTTTAATAACCTCTTAAAAATGTCAATTAATATATCCGTACAGAACCTCTGCTGAGATGAATGGTTCTGAAATTCTGAAAGTCAGCCAAAAAAATTACAAAAGACTTAACAAAAATAACAAAAAGACTTAGGAGATTTGAACATGGTCTTTTGAAATTGGATTTTACAATGTCAAATGGATTTTCTAAGCTCTACCAGATAGCCAGTTAAACCAATACACTCCAACATTAAGTGTCTTTCTTACTCCAAGTGAAAGCTGCAGAATTGTTTTTAAAATGTAAAAAGCTGCAACACAAATCAATTCAGATCATGAAGCTTAAGCATGTCTTAAATCTTCCTTTCACAAGCATTTATACCTCCTCTATAAAGTTATAGTTTCCACAATGTGGGTTTAGATGCTTGGATCAGCAAAGCCACACTCTCTTTTCCGTACTAATTCTTATTGGCTCAGCCGATTTGTGTTTTATATTTGTGCAATTCGTGTCTCATTGTCTTTACCCTTATATCAAAAATAGCATGGGACTATGGCTTCCAAACTCCAATTGTCATTTTCTAGAGTGGTTTGAATTTAGCAATAAATTAGTGCTAAATTCATAGAATCCTGACAATGTAGAAGTAGGCCATTTGGCCCATTGACTCTCCAAAAAAAAAATCCAATCCAACACTCCCATAGTTAATCTATCTAGCCAGCACATCGCTGGACAGTTTAGCATGGTTGATCTACCTAACCCGGACATCTTTGGACTGTAGGAAGAATCCAGGGCATCCAGAAGAAACCCACACAGACACATGGAGAGTGTGCAAACCCCACACATCGAAAGTCTCCCAGCGGTGTGATTGAACTTAGGCCTCTAGCACTGTGAAGCAGCAGTGCTAAACACCCAGCGACCATGAGCTGGGGTATTTGACCTAGCTCTGGGACCACTTTCCAGGCCGTGCCTTTGGAGACATGGAGGCAGGCTTTGGCGGAGAAGGTATGAAAGGTAGGTTGGGAAACATGCTTACTTGTCAGACTCAACTCCACCAATAATATTAATGCACTGTGGATGTGGGCAAGGGTGGGGTCACAACATGGTTCACAGTTTCTCTGAGGAGCTTTGTACACACGTTTCCAGAGTTGAGGGGTGTGAGTTGGGGTAGTGGTGGTTGCTTGCTGGTTGATGTGAGAGAGGGTTGGAACTATCCACTTCTGCAATAGAATTGGCAAGGGCCGGACTGCTCTGTGTGCACAGAAACAGCTGAAAACGGAAGTGGAGATGCAAAACGTGTCCTGCCCATCATATTTAAAGAACTCTTGAATATGTCTGACTCAGCTGTGGTGAAATTAAACAAATACTGAGCTCATTTAGGTACAAACTATTGTTGTTACTGGGACCTTCAATATATTGTTAACTGGTTTTTTGGGAGAAGCTAGACTATCTCAAGGTCAAAACTGTCAACAGGAAATAAAGTGGCTTGTTTTCTATAAATATCATTTCAAAACACAGAATGAGAAGGCACAGAATTAATGATTTGCAAACATAGCAAATATGTTGTGCAAAAGGTCTTCTAACACAAAGTGGGGCAGGGACAGAGTATGTATACACAGGAAAACAGCAGTAAATAGAGTGAAAGGGGCAAAATAGTTGGCTCTTGAATCTACATAATGTTCAGAACAAAATAAATGAATTGACAGCACAACCACAGGTTAATAGCTATGATCCTATAGCCATTACTGAGATATGGTAATCCGGAGATCAAAGCTGGGAACTAAATATTCAGAGGTATGTGACTTTTACAAGGGCAGGCGGAATAGGAAGAATGGTTGGGGTAGCTTTGTTAGTATAGGATGGAATAAGTGTGATAGTGAAAAATAGTCATAGAGTTGTAGAAATGTGGAGCATGGACACAGTCACTTCCGTTCAACTCATCCATGCTGACTAGCTATCCTAATCTAATCTAGCCCTATTTGCCAGCACTTGGCCCTGATCACTCTAAACCCTTCCTATTCATATACCCACCCAGATGCCTTTTAAATGTTGTCATTGTACCAGCCTCCACCACTTTCTGTGGCAGCTCATTCTATACATGCACCACCCTCTGCATGAAAAATTTTCCCTTTAGGTCGCTTTTAAACCTTTCCCCTCTCACCCTGAACCTATGCCCTCTAGCATTGGACTCTCGACCCCAGGGAAAAGGCCTTGTCTATTTACCCTATCCATACCCCTCATGATTTTATAAACCTCTATATGGTCAGCCCTCAGCCTCCGATGCTCCAGGGAAAACAGCCCCAACCTAATCAACTTCTCCCTATAGCTCAAACCCTCCAATCCTGGCAATATCCTAATAAATCTTTTCTGCACCCTTTCTAGTTTAATAATATCCTTTCTATAGTAGGGGCAATCAGAACTGCATGCAATACTCCCTGTCAATGTAACACCTTTATTTAGAAAGGGAAGGAGACATAAAAGCAGGGCCCTATAGGACACTTAGCTTAATGTCTGTTATTGGGAAAATGTTTAAGTTGATTATGTACAGCAAAGCATTTAGAAAACATGATATGATTAAGCAGAGTTAGCACGGCTTCATGAAAGGGAAATCATGCCAGCCAAATTTACTACAATTCTCTGACGATGTATCAAGCGTGGATAACGTGATTTCAATTTTCAGAAGGTGTTTGATATGATACCACATGTTTGCCCATTTAATAAGATAAGAGCCAATGGCATTAGGGATTGTATGTTAACACAGATAGATGATTGGCTAACTCATTGAATACAGAGAATTGGGATAAAGAGAGCATTTTCTGGAAGGCAACATGTAACTAATGGAAAGCCATAGGAATCAGTGCTGGGATTGCAATTGTTTACAATATTTATTAATGACTTTGAGGAAGGTGAACACACTGTCACTAAGTTTGCAGATGAACCCAAAAATAGATGGGAAGGCAAGTGGCTGGGGTGAGTCAGAGCCTGCAGAGACATGGACAGGTTAAGAGAATGTTGATGGATGGAATATATTGCAGGAATTGGATGTAGGTTTGCATGCTAAACTGAAAGGTTCATTTTCAGATATTTCATCACCATACTAGGTAACATCATCAGTGAGTCTCCAGATAAAACATCTGAAAACTAAATTGTCCATAGTGTTAGGTGCATTAGTCAGAGGGAAATGGGTCTGGGTGGGTTACTCTTCGGAGGGTGGCTGTGAACTTGTTGGTCTGAAGGGCCTATTTCCATACTGTAGGGATTCGAACCTTCCAGCTCAGAGAGCAAACTTACATCCAGAGCCTCAACCTGAGCTACGAATCTTCTCAAAATTCAATAATGTAGGAAATGTGATACCATGCACTTAAAGAATAGAGGAGCTGAATATTATTTAAATGGAGAAAGTTTGCAGAAAACTACAACACACAAAGAGATTTGGGACTCCTTGTGGTTTATTCACGGGAAGATGGCATTCAAGTTCAGGTAATAGGGAAGGCAAATGGAATGCTGGCTTTTATTCTAAAAGGAATGGAGTAGGGAGGTCTTCTTGAAAGTACATTAAGGTACCAGTCAGACTACAACCTGAATACGGTGGACGTTTTTGGGTCTCTTATGTAAAGAAAGATGTTCGAACATTCAAGACAGTCCAGAGATTATTTCTTTGCTTGATTCTGGATTTGGAGGGATTGTATTATTAAGAGATGTGGATTTGGTTGAGCCTGTCCTCAGTGCAGTTTAGAGATTGTGAGGTCACTTTCTGGAAACATATAAGATCGCGAGAGAACTTAACAGGTCAGATGTAGAAAAGTTGCTTCTCTTGTGGGAGAATCTAAGAACAGTAAGTGTAACCTTTAAGTAAGACGCCCATTTATGATAGACACGGAGGAATTTCTTCTCTCCATTTTTACTGAATCTGTGGAATACTTGACCACAGATGGCTGTAGAGGTTGAGTCATTAAGTATATTCAGGCTGAGACAGATAGATTTTGAACAAGTCAGGGTATCGAGGGTTATGGGGAAAAGGCAGGAAGGTGGAGTTGAGGATTACCAGAGCAGCCATGGCCTCGTTAAATGGCAGAGCTGACTCAATGGGTCCAATGGTCTCTTTCTGTTCTCTTTATGAATGGGTTGGAATTGTCTGAAAGTGCGGTGGAGGCAGAGTTGAGTGAAGCATTCAAATGGACACCTGATGATTATTTGGACAGAAATAATGGACAAAGATATGGGGTAAATGTCAGGCAACAGCATTAGGCCATGATGCTCATTGAACAGTTGGTGTAGATCTGATGTGTTGAATGGCCTCCTCCTATACTATCCAAGGTCCTGAAGGAAGAGGGAAAGACTGGGGGAGATAAGGAGCATCAGAAAGAGCGGAAGAATGCCTGTGGGGAAAGATGGGGCAGGATCTAGGAAGAGGTGGGAGTGGAGAAGATGGAAAACCATCTACTTTCAGATGAGATCTTTTTTATCGTTCCCACGTATCCAAAATGAAAGAACAATCCAGTGTCCTGCTTGGAAAGTTGCTGCAGCTATTAATAATTCTCCTCACTGTGATAGCTGGCTCTCTGATTCCCGTTCTTATGTTCCTAAGTTTCATATCGGGACTTCCACCATACCAAAATATTCTGAACGAGTCTTTAAAATTGAGATTTACTCGCTTTTTCAACTCAAGAGGGCAATCTGAAACTCTGTAAAGGCCATGCACTTTCACACCAGCACACTGTTCCCCTTCCTGCTGTCCTGTGTGATCTCCCACAAGGAAACTCAACAATTAAAAGCAAGATAGTGTCCACTCTGTAGTCATCGTGCCCTGAACTGATTCATTATTCAGTGTACAGAACCTGTATCAACACACTGACACTGCAAGGCAGTGCAAACTGAAGTTTGGAATTATTCAGGCCATCAAACTCACACCCTCATTTCACTCTCTACTACCTCACTCATACCTTAGACAGGGTGTTTTCTCCCTGTTTCTGCCACTAAACACAGGGTACTGATTGCTTTGCTGCTTTGTATTGATTCTGTGATCACTGCGGATGTGAACATGATAGAAAACTTTCCTATTTCACTAAACAAGTATCAGTATCAGCATGAAGAGCTCATGCTTGAAACGTCGACTCTCCTGCTTCTCAGATGCTGCCTGCTTGGCTTTGTGTTTCCAGCACCAGACTTTGCGACTGATCTCCAGCATCTGCAGTCCTCACTTTCTCGTCAGTATCAGCATGGATCCGGCACAGGCTAGTTACAGAGTGAAACTCCCTCTGCTCTGTGGATCCTAGCAGAGAGGTGAGCTCTTCGTTCAGACAATGCCAATTGGCAGGTTCAACACCAGAAAATGTGGCATTGCTGCTGTGACCTCTCAGGCAGAGAAATAGAACAGGAAATGACATCACCACAGGAAATGGCATCACCAACCCAAGGATACCTAAACACACAAGTAGAAAGTGGGTCACTAATACCAGTGCTTTCACTGGAGGCTCACAGATGATGTTACCGCGTATGGTGATGAAAATGAACTTTCTAGCTCAGTGAGCCAACTTACATCCAGTAAATTCCAATGATTGTTCCTAGTGATGGATGACATTCTAGAGGGAGGAGAGGAAATAAATTCAAGAGGAACGGGAAAACGTTTCAGAAAACACTCGAATACATATTTGTCATCCCTTCCCCCGCCTCCTCCCCATGAAATGCTTTACGTTCTTTTCAAAATATTCTTTGCCGGATGGGTTTGCATTTGTAACCCATCCTTATTTGCCCTTGAGAAGGTGGGAGTGAGCTGTCTTCTTGAGCTGCTGCACTTCATGTGATATAGATACATCCAAGGTGTTACTAAGGAGGGAAGCGTTTCCGTCAACCCTTGCAGGCTTTATATTTTGCAATGATAGCTATATTGTCCGACAGACGTGAACGACAGATGAAAAGCAATTGTCGGGAAAGTGTCTGCTTCTGTAACGAGAAATGTATACATCGATAACACTGAGTGGGGGGTGTGTTGGTTGCAAGGACAGCAAATGAATAAAGACAGGATGGCAGAATATATTAGTTGTTGTGTGTGTGTATGGTTGACCAGTTAAATGTTGCATATCTTTGATTTTGGGGTGTTTGTGATAGCTTGTTGAGTTTAAACAGCAGCAGTTTTGAGATGATACATTCAATATCAGGTAAAGAAAGTATACAGACATGAAACAAGGGAATGTGCAACTGATCCTAAATCTATTCTGTAGAAATTTCCCACAAATGGGTACTTATGGTTCCTGAGCTGCCATAAGAACATGTGGTGTAGGGGTAGAGTTGTAGAATCCTTACAGTGGAGAAAAAGGCCATTTGGCCCATTGAGTCTGCACTGACCCTCTGAAGAACATCCTACCAACCCCTGCCCTGCAACCCCAAATTTACCATGGCCAGTCCCCCTAACCTGCACATCTTTGGACTGTGGGAGGAAACCCACACAGACATGGAAGAATGCGCAAACTCTACACAGTCACCCAAGCGGGATCGAATCGGGGACCCTGGTGTAATGAGGCAGCAGTGCTAACCATTGACCCACTGTGCCACCTCAAGTAGGGTGTTAGGAAGTAGGCCATTTGTCCCATTGAGTAAGTTCTGCCATTGAACGAAATTACAGCTGTTCTGATAATCCTCAACTTTACTTTCCCACCATATCCTCATAGTCCTTGGTTCCCTTACTGATTAAGAATCTGTCTCCCTCAGCCTTGAATATGGTTAGTGACGCAGTCTCAACAGCCCCTTGTAGTAAACAATTCCACAGATTCACTCCCCTCTTAGAGAAGAAATTCATGCTCATCTCTGTTTTAGGTGAGTGACCCCTTACTCTGAGGTTATACCCTCTGGTCCTAAACTCTCCCACAAGGGGAAGCAACCTTTCCACATCTACTCTATCAAGTCCGCTTTAGCATTCCAGAGAGTACATTCGCAATCCACATCACTATTCCTGTCATATCTGTCGACATTATTTACTTAATCAATTAGTTACTCACTCATTTTGCTAACAGAATAGTAATTTACAGTCTCCTGAATAACACTTGACAGTTGGGCTTCAGCTAGTAGATGCTTTTACATGGTTACATCATTAATCCCACATTTCAGACTCTTTCAGCACCTCATTAAAGGTTAAACCAAAGTCTCATGGTTCTACCAGTCATCTTAATCAAAAACCCCGATGCAGAATCTCCTGATTCTCAAATTGCCAAGTAAAACTGGCAGCATTTCAGATTTAGAGGATGTTTGGGATTGTAGCATTCCTTAACTAAATCCGCCAACTCTTGAAAGGTTTTTATATCTAGTATCTTAGAAAAAGTAGGCTTCCAATAACCAAAAAAGCTGCAGATCCACAAGTTGTCAGATGAATTACTAGTTTCTTTGCGTCTGCCCCAGAGTCATTTGCCCAGAAAAGTTAACGCATTCTTACCACATACTGGGCTCAGTCTTGGACTGCAGGATTGAACAAGTAAAGTTTCCCAATTAATAGCATGAAACCAAAGTGCTTATCCCCAACTCAAAGGCGATTGTTCCAAGTGACTTTCTTCAGGAGTGTGCTTTTTCATCATTGCCACTGAGATAAATCCACAGAGGCCGGTATCTCATCACCAAGTCACCCTTTATTTACATATTGAGAGTCCTTGACACTGACACAGCTTCCTCAGAGTCAGCCCTCAGAGTGTCAGAGACTCCTGTTCTTATCTGTCAGCCAAGGCTCCCTGATTGGACTAGATTAACAGCCCCAATCAGGGGACTCATATTCGAGGAAGTCCATCTGGCTGACTTTATTGCAGTCACTACATCCTGTTTTCATGCAGAAGAAGAACATTCACCAGCCACTGAAGATTAAAATAAAAGCTGCAAAGATCAACATCACCTTCCCACTCTTTACGGAGTTCTCACCCACACCAAATTTCTGACTTTGTACTCAGCTCACAATGCACTCTTTCCACAGATCAAAGCATGCACTAGCAAAGCCTGAGTTAGGAGAGTTGATTATTTGTATCCAAGCTTTATCTGCTGAATCACCTTCCTATGACAGAAATTATTCTGCTATCCAGTTTCAATTGATCAGCTAACAAGCTGCCGCCACCAATCTGTTTCTGTAACAGGCTCCTTATGTAGATTTCAGCTTCAATTTTGCCAGTCAGTGCCTGACCATCAAAATTACTGTTTGATACTTACTGACCAGGGAGATCTCAATTGCCCGAGATTCCCGACTTAGTACTTGACAAAGGAAGCACTATGGTTTCCGTCCACTCTCTGCCTCTTCAATCCTGCCACCAGTCATCAACAGCAACATCTTGCATTCATATAACACATTTAACCTATTAAGATAGGAGAGTTATATGCAAGTGTTTCTGCCGAGATAATGAGATATTGTGGGAGATAGGTTTGAAGTAGTGGCTTAAAAGACAAAGAACAGGCAGGGAAGTGTAGCAAGGGAATTCCAGGGCTTGTGACAGAGCTAACTGAAGGCACAACCGTGAAGAGTGGAACAATGAAAATTGGGGATGCAGGCGAAATCAGAATTAGGTGTGAGGAGGAGCCTAAAGGAGATGACAGTGTGTGACAATATACACCTTTAAGAGGGGACTGTTCTGTCCTGTTTCTCTTGAAGGGGGTCATTGAAAACCTGGTGCTGAGACACCTGCTCCATGGAAAGCAGAGTAAATATCTTTGGGTTCTTTTTAAAATTAGTCAAAGGAAACATGAGTGGGTGGAGTCAGGCTCACATTGACCCAAGGTTTTCGTTTTGCTTTCAGTTGTTTAAGGTGAGGGTTTGGAAGTTGAAGCTGCTAGATACATCTCTCTCTCTCTCTCTTTCTCTCTCTGTGTCTCTCTCTCTCTGCTATAGTTGCTGAAGCCTGAACTTTCTCTCGCTGCTGGATTCATTCTGTCTATGTCCCATCTCTTGGACTAGAGGAGATAGCAAGTGAGGGAAATCTGTTTTGCAGAATTTGCCTTTGTGAAGGATGTGTTTGTGGGATGCTGCTATATTGGAACAGTTGATGACTAGTAATAAAATAATGTATTATATGGTTAGGTGTTTCAATAGAGTTAAAGTGATGCCAATTCCTTTTTTTTTGTTTGTATTTTAACTATGGTGGAAGAATAAAATGTGCTTTGCTTAAAACTTAATGGTTTGACCAGTCAAATTGCATCTGGAAAACAGCACCTTGCGCTTACCTTTAAATAAGTTAAGAGTTTGGGTCTCAGTTATCTCCTTCATATATTTTGAGGGGGTTTGGTCTTGTCCATAGCAAGAAACATAAAGGTAGGGATTCAAAACAAGGTTGACACATTGATTAACTAGGAGCAAGAGGGGGTCAACAAGCATAGGATCGGTGGATGAATGGGACTCAGTGTGAATAACATCACAGCCAGAAGAATTCTGGATGATCTCTAGTTTACAAAGGGTAGAATGAGGTCAGGTTTAGAGATAAGGAAGACATGGCTGGGATCTCTGCAGTTGACCAGCTGAGGTGGGGGGAGTGGGGGGGGGAAAAGAGTCAAGAGATATTACCAAGACAGAAATATGTAGTTTCAGTGGTGGCATGGATAGATCGTTGATTTAAATTCTTTTGGTGTTATACATAATAATGAAATGTTCAGCTTGAGACAGTTTCCAGGGAGACAGATGGAGTGATTAGCTAATGAATGGAACTGGGGATAGATCTCAAGGGCATTGGTTCAGCTTTCCAAATATTTAAGTTAAAGGAGGTTTTTGCTAATCCATTATTGGATATCAGTTAAACAGACTGATAAAGGTGAAGGGAGTTGAGAGAGGTTATGTTGAAGCAACGATATCCATCATCAGTGTATTTTTTAGAAGAGGCAGTAAGTAGATAAAAAAAAAATGGTTAATGTTAAAAAATAATATCTGAAGAGTTGCTACTTGTACAGGGGAATAAAGACTTGCATTTACATATAGCCAGCTGTAACCCCAAGACACCCAATTAAGTGCTTTTGATTAGCCACTGCTATATTGGAAAAAAATTACCACAGGCAATCTTTACTCATCAAGCTCCCAAATGCACCAATAAGACCATTGTTATGATCAAGTGCAGAGGGGTGAATATGTTCCTCAGTTTCCTCCTTATGTTGGCAGACCTGAGTTTGATTTTTTAAAAAGAAATATGACTTTTTGAATTATATATAGTGGTCCCATGACAAGCCAATCAGATCCGAAACCGGCAAGAAAAGAGTTTATTTATTGTGAAACATACTTATTCAGCTAAAGGTATATGCATTGTGAAATGCCATCCTGAAAGCCATTAACATGAAAGCAGCCACAACAGGTTACTGCGGGTAAGCTGGAATTGGGAAACAAAATGTTAAAGTTCACAAGCACAAGAATAATATCTTCCTGTGCTGATCTGCTGGTGTTCCATCTAAAATAAACTGTTTGCCTGCAGTAAAACAACAGTCTCTTTAAACTTCAGTCAGCTCTATTTCAGAGTGGGTCCTCTGGAAGTTCTCTATCTCAGTGATGTATCCCAACTTGTAACAGAGAGAGGGTCTCTGCTGGAAAAACGATGTTGGAGAGAGGGATATGGATATTTTACAGGCCTTCCTGAGTTTACTGTTTCTATACTTTATAGGCAAGTTTATCACCATAATTTTACCCATGGGGTGGGGGGCTTCAATCAGTGACAGCTGACTATTGACACATGTTGGAGGCAAACCATATTAACAAACAAATTTTGATCTCCAGTTGCCAAAGCAATTAAGATGCCATCAAAATAGAAAATGAGTCTCCACCATCCTTTTAGCATGATGGACTTGAATGGGTTTCCTTTATGTCTGGTAGCTTCTGAAGATAGGAGCAAATTAGTGCAGATGCCTGAATCGGTACTGAATACAAAAAAATGCTGGAGCTTGCAATGGGCCAGGCAGCATCCATGGAGAGAGAGCAAGCTAACATTTCCAGTCTAGATGACTCTTCGTCAGAGCTGGCATGGAGTGTGAAGGGGGCAGCATTTATGCAATAGTCGGGGGAGTGGAGAGGGGGGAGAGAGGCGAGTGCTGGAGAGGAAGGAGGTTGATAGTTCAGATTAAAGGATTGGCATGTCAGAGTGGCAGAATAATGGCGTGTCTAACTACCAGACTGGAAAGAGAAGACAGGGAGTCGGGAAGGGAAGAGGTGGCAGACACGGTGACAGAGAATGTAATAAGTAAAGCTAAAAGAAAGGGAAGGAATGTGAGTGAGTTCACAATCTGAAGGTGTTGAACTCAAAATTAAGTCTAGAAGGCTGTAAATTGTCCAGTCTGAAGATGGGGTGTTCCTCCAGTTTGCGCTAGGATTCACTGGAACACAGCAGCATGTTGAAGGCAGACATGTGGGGCATGTGAGGAGGATGCTGTGTTACAATGACTGGCTACAGGAAAGTCAGGGTCATGCTTGTGCATAGACTGGAGATGTTCTGCAAAGAGGTCACCCAGTCTGCGTTTGGCTTCTTCATTGTAGAGTAGGCCACATTGGGTGCAGCGAATACAATCCACGATGCAGTGCTACAAGGGTACCCTCCCACAACTCTTCCTTCGCTACATCGACGACTGATTCGGTATGCCTTTAAGCGCTCACCTGAACTTGAAAAATTTGTTCATTTTGCCTCCAGTTTCCATCCCTCTATAACTTACATATCATCCATTTCTGACATTTCCCTTCCATTTATTGAGCTCTCCAGCCCCAATTTCAGGGAATAAACTGTTCACTGACTTCCACTACACAGCCACTGACTCCCATAGCTACCTTCACTGTAGTTCGTCCTACCCCAGTCCCTGCAAGGACTCCATCCCATTTTCCCAGTTCCTTCGCTCCTGTTGTATCCGTTTGGATGATGCCACCTTCCACAATAATGCTTCTGACACGGCTTGCTTCTTCCATAATCGTGGTTTCCCACCCACTGTGATTGACAGGGCCCTCAACCGCATCCCATGTAACACCCTTGCTTCTGCCCTTGCCCCTTCCCATCACCTCTTCCCAGGCATGTTCGGGTTCCCCTTGTCCTCACTTTTCATCCCACCAGACTTCACATTTTGGACAACTCCAGCAGAACACCACCACTAAGCACACCTTTCCCTTTCACAGGGATCGTTCCCACCAGGATACCCTCGGCCATTCCTTGATCATCAACACCACTCCCCTGTCCCCATGGCACCTTCCCATGCAACACCTGCCCCTTCCCCTCCTCCCTGCTCACCGTCCAAGGGCCTAAACAGTCTTTCCAGGTAAAGTAGCATTTCACCTGTACCTTCTCCAATCTTGTGTATTGGATTTGATGCACCCAATATGGCCTACTGTACTTTGGAGAAACCAGACATAGGCTGGGTGATTGCCTTGCGCAATGCCTCTGGTCCGTATGTAAGTATGACATTCCCAGAGTTGTTTATTTTAACCTGCTCGCATGCCCCACATGTCTGTCTTCAGCACGCTGCAGTGTTCCAGTGAATCCTAGCGCAAACTGGAGCAACGATATTTCATCTTCAGACTAAACATTTTACAACCTTCTGGACTCAGTATTGAGTTCAACACCTTCAAGTTGTGAATTCTCTCCCATTCCTCCCCTTTCTTTTAGCTTTACTTGTTACATTCTCTGTCACCATGTCCTCTTTCCCCGCCCCACCTCCCCCCCCAACCGCCACCCCCCTCACCTCAGAGGGACTGTCTGCCCTTCCCAGTCTGGCAGTTAGACACACTGTTCCTCTGCCATTGTCACATTCTGGTCACTAAATCTGAACTATCAACATCCTTTCTCCCCCAACTCTCCCCTGCTATTGCATAAATGCTGCCCCCCCCACACTTCACTTCAACTCTGATGAAGAGTCATCTAGATTCGAAATGTTAGCTTGCTGTCTCTCTCCGTGGATGCTACCTGACCCACTCGGATCTCCGGCGTTTTGGGATTTTAGCTTTTGAAGGTGGCTGATGCTCATTGTCCTTAGGCTATCACAGATCATTCATGCAATCCGAAGTGTTACATTATGCTGGGGCACCATTTAGATGTGTCTACTTTTAGTCCACATAAAACGAGTTAATCAAAATGTGGCCTGTCATGTAGATCAGATGACTTCCATAGCCATTTTAAACAGTGTCCTGGCTTATTTAAAGTTGTATTCTTTCATGAAAAGTGCCAGGTAATAAATTAATCTGTGCAATTAAAGATTCATGCAGGTCGTTCTGTTATAAAGTGCTATTCACCAATGCAAATTCGCTGTAATGTGATTGACAAATTGGGGACACTGAGCAAACTTTTAAAATGTGTGTTGGCTGTAATGTGATTACAGCACAAACACTTTAAACCTGTTTCTAAAGTGTGATTTTTCTATAATGTAGGGTTGCATTACACAACTATTGCAATACAAAAAACCTGACATTATTCTACCTGGACTGGAGGGCATGATTTATAAAGAATGGTTAAGGGACCTAGGCCTTTTCTCATTGGAGCGAAGAGGATGAGAGGTTACTGGATAGAGATGTCCAAGATGTTGAGAGGTATAGATAGAGTGGATAGCCAGAGAGTTTTTCCCAGGGTGGAAATGTCTATCACGAGGAGGCATCATTTTTAGGCGATTGGAGGAAGGTTTAGGGGAGATGTCAGAGATAGTTCTTTGCACAGAGAGTGGTGGGTGCAGTCATACTAGAGTCAGATACATTAGGGACTACTAAACTACTCTTGCATGGGCACATGGAAGATAGTTCAATGAAGGGTATGTAGGTTAGTCTGATCTTAAAGTAGGATAAAAGGCTGGCATAACATTGAGGGTCTAAGAGTCTGTACAGTGCTCTGTTCTATTCCATATGCTACACATTCACAACATAGTGAATCGATTTGTTTTCGTGATGTTGGTTGAGGGATAAATGTGGAACACAACACTTATTGTTAAAACTCCCAATTATTATTTATTCCACCGGTTGTTATGGTGGGATTTGACTCCATAACTCTAGAGCTCTAGCCTTTGAATTATCAGTTCAGCAACATTGCCATTGTGCCACCATCATCCTCTGACTGAACACTCAAATCCTGAACCAATGAACGTTTGGCTCAAGAGTGCAAGCAAAACACCTAAAATGACACAAGTGTCAAAATATTCACCGTCATTGTTGACAATATCTTCCAACCAGACAATATTACCATCTGTTTAAAGTTTGCTTTCTTCACTTTCAGGTTGTAGAATCTATAGCAGAGAGGAATCTGTTTTACCCAGTGTACAAAATCAGCTCTAGTGTCACTATGATGTCCTCATACAGGGCTGATATCGTTCCCAAACTGAAAAACATGGAATTAACTTTCTTGGGTAATAAGGGTCATGGAAACACTTTGCGCATAACATGAAAAGAAACAAAAATCATGTTATTGTATTTTTTTATAAACATGTGACTAAGAATCTAAATATTAAACTGATCTGTCCTAATGCACTGATGAATCAGAATCTATCTGACTTTTTTCAGCTAACTTGGATCGAGTTAACAGTTTGTGCTTCATTTTCTTGCAAACCACAGTCCAAACAATTGGAATTCTCATGCTGTATAAATTAGTGTTCCCTTTCAAACTTTAGTTTCTTCCATCCCTGTCCTGATGAATGTAAGGCAAAACATTTTGACTTTTTTTTATATCTCTTTAGTCATGTTTAAATTCTATACTACCAAGCAATTACTGATATCCAATGCAAACACAGCTTCTGTTTCCTTATTTGTAGAGCTCGGGGCAGTGGGGAAAGTTCCAGTTCATATGCCTACTTGCATTACATGTAATGAATATATTTTGTGTTGAAGCAGTGGGCTGAAGCAAATCAAGGTGGCTGATTTCCCATTTTCTTCTAACTTTGGACAGACTAACTGAGCATTGTGCAAAAAACCTGTTAGCTTCAAAGTTACTTCCTCAGACAACATGTCTGTGATAGTGGCATAAAAGTCACCTCACTACTTGATAGCTGTCTTGTTTAAGACCATACCCATCAAATCCTCATCATTCACTTCAATGATAGGAGCTTCTCTGCTTCGAATGATCAGTTCTCAAGAAGTGCTCAAGAACAATGCGTAGGATGTGATTCTGTTGCATCTTGGGTGGCACAGATAGGGTAAAGTGTCATGACATCTTAGCTTGACTTCTTTATAATCCAATATGAATTTTTGCTAAATTTGTGTTTACATTCCTCTGCCTTGAGTGGAAGCATTGAAATTGTCTGATTTAGTTTATTGTTGTCACATGTACCTAAGTACAGGGAATAACTTTGTTTTGTGAGCAGTACAGGCAGATCATTGCAAACAAGGATATACAGATCATACGAGGCTTAGACAGAGTGAGCCACGCATTCCAACATGATAGAAGGCCATGAATCCCATCAAATAACAACATGGCATCTGGATGGGTATGCAGGTAGCCCCCGCTATCCAAAAATAGAACATTCCCAGGAAACCTTTCATCAGCTGAAAATGGCATAAAGTAAAGGTGCATGGTTTATATGGGTTAAAGTATCGCCGTTTCTCGTAAAAGCAGAAATCCTCTTCAGGTTCACGAAAACAGGTCGAATGTAGGTCTTTCGCAAAAGCGAAATTA